>NW_026267161.1:360334-403425 GCF_000697945.3 Frankliniella occidentalis | reverse complement strand
GCAAGTTATTTCATTTACCCTAGGCCCGGAACTGCAGTTAGGCACTTCGTTTGCCCTCCTGTTGGTGTCTGTAGTCTGTACCTGATTTAGCTCTTATTTCAACAACTGCCACTAAATGTAATAACATAATGTAATTAACTACTTTACTCATTCTATTTACTAAAATAGATAAATTAGGTTCGGACAAACGAGCTTCGGACAATCGGAGCCGTCTCCAAAAACCAATGGTGTTGAGTTTTGACTGACCCACCCGGCAGGGTTTTAGGATCGGGCCATGATTAGTTCAATCTCTCTCATCCTCCTTTTTCAATTTCCATTCAACCCTACCAATAACCAGAACAACTATTTAAAAACAAAAGTGATCAACTTCTTCCTGTCAAGATTTTGTGCAGATTCACACATTCTGCCACAAACCAAGTCAAGGAATGACCAGTGACCTCAATGATCAACAAAAATACACTTCTGTTGAAACATAGGAATATTTACTCTTTATTAAAGCTTTCTGGAAGGAATAAGGAGACAGCACAACACAATTTTCCTCACCAATTCAAAGCACAAGGATTAATTTTCTTATTTGGTTTAAACAGAATTCAATTTTTTTATGCCAAAAGAAAACTATTAGTGTGCGACAAACAGACTGCAATTAAAACTAGGCAGCTACAAAAAACGGGCCTATTTACTTCAAGCTTATCACAGAAATCAACACCACAAAAAAATATTAAAAAAGAAAAAAAATATCTGGGCATTTACAATAGCACTCAGCAATTTTCCAGCAAAAATATTTCACTTTCTGTTTTTCATTGCTATCTTTAAAGCATTTAGCGTGTAGTCATTTCATGTCTACCGTATCTAATGTGTCAATAGGTCAGTAAAACTAGAAGTGTCATACATAATTAACATTTCTTCATGAATTAAAAGTACTGTACTCACTCTATAAAATCCCTTATGACAAACATTGATTTCAAAAATTTAGGCAGATATTCTCTTGTCAGCTAACTTACATACTTACAATGCGACTTTAAGAATTGTGAGATTTTCAAACAAAAAGCAAGATAGGTGAAATATACTTTAGTCACAACAGACTGTCAACAGCTTAGGATTCATCATCATGATTTCTTGAAACCCACAAAGAAGGATTGAAATAGTTACCCAAAAGAAATAATTTAACAAATTGAGTACGGGTGGAATTTCCAGGGTAAAGAAAAGCAAAGCGTAACCACATTGTGATTGTGCCACATTGAACTTGCTAATAGAAATTGCATTCCAAGTTATAAGCAGCCATGATACGACCATCTCTATACAAATACATGAAAAAAAGAAAACAACTTATTGCTATGGATGTAGAGAAAATCTGAGCGAGTATCGACACATGAGGCTGATCCAAGTCATGAGATTGATTTGACACAGTAACTTCTTCAACTCTCTAACATGGTGGTGTATGACACACACACGCACACACACAGATTAGAGACACAAAGCTTGAAATAATGTTCATACAATGCCATGTAACACTTGGATATACATTCATGAATGATTGTACTGAATTGAGGCAAGCACTGACAGGTGCACTCTTGAATGCAATTGTAAATGTCAAATCATGGAAGGAATTTCCACATTAAGATTTAAAGAAAAACTAGTTCTGGTTACAAACAACATCAATACTCTACCATAATATTTTTCACACCCAATATACAGCCCAATATGGGATACATACAACACAACCTACAATCCCAGGAAACCAATTGGAGAATTAAAACCAGTAATCACAGCACAATAATCAATTTTCCCCATGAGAACAGCACGTTAGATATCTGTGTAATGGGTTGTTCTGTACTAATGATGACAACCAGAACAGATTAAGTAGGACAGAGTAATCATAATCATACAGAAAGTGAGATTTAGCAATACTTTGGTAACTTGGGAGCACAAAGTTAAACCTTCAGTGACACACACAGCTTGCATTGTTATGATGTTTATGTTATGGCAAGACATTTACAGGGCACAAAGAACCCTTAAAATAAACAGAAGGCAAAAAAAAAAAAAAAATATTCACAAAATAATTGTGCCTTTAAAACAAAAATTTGAGGATAAAATAAAAATATAACAAAAACAAAAATCAAGTAGATCAAAGGAAGAAATGTCAGAGACCCAAAAATTTTGATGGCACTTGGCAGCTAGCCATAGAGAAAAATCACTTATTCGTTCATGGGAGGGATACACATTTTTGTCAGTCAATGTTAGAACTGCAATGTCTCTCCACATTGAAAACATTCTTGCTGCACAAGTAGAAAAATAAACTCATGAATAGCTACTTGTAGAGCGTAGTAACATTCTTGAAACTCTACTGTAATACATCTACTTCATAGCCACAGCAGTTAAGCACATTGACCTCCATAGAATTTGGGTTCCGTCTTTCATTTAACATGATAAAAGTTGTTTATAAATAAAACATTTAGAAAAATAACATTACACAAAACAATGTAGAGATGAAATGGAAAAATTGACATGAAATAATAAATACTAGGTACTTAAATAAATGCCAATACACAATATTGTTACAATAAACATATCTTCTTTTTAAATAAAACTAAAAGCTTTGATCTGGACCTATAAATTTAACTTTATAGGAAATAGAATAGGTAATTTTGTCCTTGCTTTGCAAACTTTTGGAAAAAGAAAAATACATTCTAGAATTGATTATAGATCACCTACTGAACCTTATGTACATTTATATCTACAGCATTACTTTTAACACAAAAAAGGTTAATATGTAGTGGGTAAGAATAAGCAAGGGAATGGGAAAGGATGTTAAAACTAATGAATTGTTTTTGTAATATATTGACAGCACTATCATATCACATAAATAGACTAATGTTTAGTGGTGTATCTTATCACACCTAGGTGTGTTCCTATGTAATAAAATAGAATACAAGACCTTCACTGTAACTAGAGGGTATTAATTGAATAGGATGCAAATTTTCATCGCCGCAAACTTTGCCAAATAGGTTGAAAGCCTTCTGCAAGTCCTAGGAAAATACCCACATGTTTTAACATATTTCTAGATTCATCCATCAAGCTGCATATCTCCATCATCATTATCGTCCCCCTCATCATCCCCATTGTCGTCTTCCTCTACATATTCCTCAACTTCCATCGGTATGTAACCTTTTCCAAGATGCACACATTGGTCTATGACCATCTGACAAAGCTGCTTCACCCGTTCATTCACATCAGTTTCCATTAGTTGTCTTAGCAGAGGGATGCCATTCTCTGATTCTAGCAGAGGACAATACTTGTCAGCTGAAAATGAGACAGGAGATAAGGCTTTTTGTGATTCAAATTCAGACACAATAACACACTGAAAGAGAATCAACGTACGGTAAACTCTTGTAAGGTTGGCAAGTGCCCATGCCGCCCAATGTTGACACTCAGGAGTGTGGGACTTTCGCAAGAGACCAAGAATTGGTTCAAAAGAACGATAATGAATAAATCTCTGAGTGCTCAAGTCCCAGCATTCTATTGCAAAGACCATTCTCCTCAATGCTTCTGCTCTGGAGGGTTCATCAATGGTCCAGTACTCCTCTCCATCAGATGCCATGTTTGACAGGACACCAGCAGCATTGTAGCTTACCTGAAACAATCCAACGATCAATTTAAAACACTGACTTTGTTCATGCCATAGTGCAGCTTTCATAAAGTTTGAAAATTAGCATAACTAGCAAAATGCGGTGAGTTAATCGACATTTAAGGCTAAGTACTGTACCACAATAAAAAGAAGTAAATGAACAAACCTCAATTCCATCATAATCAAGAAGCTTTGAAATTTCTTGAACAAACCGGCTGTTCATTAATTGAGGCCGAAGCCAACTGACTTCAGCAACATTTCCTAGAAGTCCCAACATATTGCGGATCATTTCTTCCTTTTTGGGAAAAGCCTGAAAATATAAGAATATTGTTTAAATAAATGTAAGCATTTTGAGCAACAGAGAACAACTACTACAGAGGTAAGAGAAAAACATACTCTTAAACATCGGAGAAACATCTCCATGCCATTTCCATCCAAGAAACGCTGACAATTTCGAGGGGTTTCGTCAGTTGCATTCCACATAGTTGACCAGGCTGTGTCAAGGATTTCCCCGCTCATCTTATTTCTTAAATGAGATTCAATGACTGCAAGCATCCTCTGAAAATTTGTAACAATTAATTTAAAAATTGTTGGAAGTGATAAAAAGCAGTTACATAAACCAGGTAAAGATATTGAACATACATAGATGGTTCCATAGTCACCCATATGCTCTTTGTCTTTACTGTCAACTGTCACAGCAATAGAATTGAGCAGTGTTATACCGTTTCTTCGGATCGGACCCTCACCGGTTTCTACCCTTCGGAGTGTCAGCTTTACTATACGCTCAAAGTAGAACAACTACAACAAATACATTTGCAAATTAATGTCCTATAGACTAATACACTTCTGGCATAATAACACGGCAGTAGGACATTTTTTCATTTACCTCATGAGGTGTGAAACGAAGAATAAGAGTCAAGATGAGACAGCAATTTTTCATCATAGTTGCCGTAGCATGAGCCTCCAAGCCATTCAGAAGGGTCCACATCAGCCTTTGCTTAGTCTGAGTATGCTGTCCTTTTTGCAAGTGCTTCATTAAATAATACAAAGAGGCACTGAAACAGAATCAACATTAAATAGCACTAAGTTATTCCAAATGTAGCACCAAGTTTTCAGAAGGGGAGGGAGATCATTCACTCTACCTGCCAGTAGTCTGGATACTTTCATCATTCAAATGACGATCCATAATTTGAATAACAGTATCCAAACACGCCTTCCAATCATTAAACATTTCATTGCGGAGAATAAAAAATATTTCATGTAACACGTTTTTTAACATTGGTGGACGTTCCATGTAAGCTGAAGCAGCAACTAGAAGTTGAGCTTCATTAGCGTCTCCAGACACCTGAAGATAATAAAAATTATAGTCAAAATAAAAATAATTCTTTTAAATAACAAACATGTGTAAAAACTAACCACTTTTGCTGGGATGTGGTGTCTTGTACTAGCAGCATGACTGGTATAAAATAGACCCAAGAAGTGTAAGGGATTGCTAGCCCTTGACACTAGACCGGGGATGTCCGATATCCCATCTTTTGCCATAGCAACTGGACCTGCCAAAAATACAATTCTTGTGTCACTAGTGGTAAAAGGAAAGCTTAACAAATACTTCCTGTTGAAAAATATTGACTTACCTTTCCCAGCTAGGTTGGAGCCAGAAATGTCAAGTGATACAAGATTTGGTAGTGAGGTGACGATCAGATCAAGATAATAATCTGGTCGTTTATACATTCTTGGGGCTTCCTTGGGTACTGGTTGAGATAGGTCCAAATGCCTACAAATAGTGAGTTGATTTGAAACCATGGATATTACCACTCAACTACTCAATTTATTTATGGTCTTACCTTAGATTTTTCAGTTTACAAATAGAAAGAATGGTGAAATGCATTTCCTTGACATTATAAAGAATGAGGGAAGTGAGATTTTCAAGAGGAGTCACATACGACAAGTCACCCAGGTTGCAACAGTTTGAAAGATCAAGGTGAGTTAGGTTTCTTACTGGGGAAATTAAAGATTTTAGCCTAGTTTCACACCCAGTGAGGTCATTTATGATCAACCTTTTCAAGTTGTGAAGTTTTATGTCAAAGCTACCACTGTAATAAGTAGAAATAAAAAAAATATATATATAGTTTTTAGACATTGCAAGAATACACAGATTTATATAACTGACAGAATAAAATGAAAAGTTTGACTTACTTGCTTATGCACAGGGGAGGCATGCCTGATAACAGATTTCCATTGCTTGCCAAAGTTAATGATTGCAAAGAATCACCACCATACTGGTTGAGGTACTGGATAAGATTAGGAGTAAGTCTGTCACAATTTCTAAGGTCTAATTCCACCAGCTGTTGTGTAAGGACAACTATTAGTCCAGCATCTGTGACATCAGCATTGCGGAGATGAAGACGTTTGATATGGCAGTTTGATAAGGCCAATAAATGATCATCTACAATGTATCCAAGACGCTGATACATGTCAATGAATGACTCCCATACTTCAATCGGTAACTGAACATCTTTCCTCTTTAAAATGTCCACATTCTCAGCAATGTACTTCAAGCAAAGGGACTTGAGTTGTGGTGGTGACTGTGACCACAATGACAGCAAGGCCTGCATAGTAGATATTTTAAATTCACATCTGTAAAATCTAAAACCAAAATACAACCATGAGTAATGATAAACCATAAGAAAAAGTTAACATAAGCACAGTAAAGCTTCCTCTTACATTACTAGATCTTCAAAACAAAAATAACCTCAAGTCACTGCTTAATAAACAAAGATTATTTTAATTTCTTTTTTCTCATGAATCTATAGTAAATTGGCTTAAAGAGTGTGTTAGAAAATAGCTCTTATCGTTCTTATCAAAACTTCAGCGAAATGGTCAGCATTAGCCCATTCTAGATTTCATATGTTCGGTGGTCATTGAGACATACATCACAACAACAATGAGCTTTTCCCCCATCATGGGCGAGACAATAAACGACCCCACATTGCAACAACGGGGTAAGGGCATTAAGCTGCAGACGAATCGAACTTTTGAAACATCCACATTAAAAATATCGAATGACTCGGTCACAAATGTAAAATTTGGAAAGTTTGTTTGTTTTGCACTGACCTTTCGAGAAAGCAGGCGACAAGAAGGGCCAAGCCTAACGATCAGCTGTTCTCGATTTCGATCGCCTTGTCCTCGTCCCTTCACAACTCCACTCACAAAAGAATTCGTGAACACCCTATCTCAAAATTCACAAGTCAATCAAACTTCTTCGCAAAGTTACTTCACATGCAATAACGAAAAGGTCATGGTACACATTTACCTATGAAACAATGAAGGATGAAGGGTGTTTAGTATTTTTCATGGATGTTTTCATTCTTACATATAACAGAACGCGCATGCGCAGTTACTGCACTGCATCGGGGCTGCGTTCGGAAACTGTTATTTATTGCTGGTAACCTCTTTCTCTTTCTCTCTCTCTCCTTTGCTCTCCGCGCTATGCGTGCAAGAAAGACGTAAGGAGCAATTTCGACACATGCATCTTCGAACGCAGACTTGCAACACAAGGCCACCATTTAGCCAACCCAAGAAAAGATAATTTTTACTATTGTTACCATTTTAACCGTTTTACATCGAAATTATAGTTGAAAATTAAGTGATCGGTATTTGTTTGATGAACTTCTTTAATAATTTGATTTAAAAACAAAATTGTTGATCTCGGATTTACTATTACGTTGTTTTATCAAAGTTGGAGTACTTGGTAGCTCGAAAGCGGGATTTTCAACTACGATAGAATTTGTAATGTTTGCTTACTCTCCCAAACCGAAGTAGAAAGTAAATAAGTAAATAAAAACAATACTGTGACGTTATAAATACCTACATGTCAATCTATGAAGAGTACTTGTCGCTTTCAAGACCCCTAAATGCAAACTGGCGACACACCGTCCGACATTCCTGCCAGCCTCCTGGGAACCCTGGAAACGCTCATCTCGTAACGCGTAACGTAATCTCTTGTCGGGTGCGTCGGGTGTCGGGTCCGCCCCTCTCCTCTCCCTCCTCGTCACTCTTCCCTTTCCCTCAGAACCACCCACCGTACACAAAACAGATTGTGATATGTCTCGCCGCTCAGCAGCAACCTTCGTCGGAAACTGGTGATTGGAAGGAAGCCGGGCGAGTTCCAGCATATTGATCTAGTACCAGTAGTATGGCGATCTACAAAGCTAGGTACAATATAGTTTTAATGTCGAGCGTTTCGAGCTCTGTGCCGAACCTGCCATTGACTCCGCTTCTGTGCCTTTATTGCAGGTTAAAAGAGTTTGATGTCGCCCTCAGTGCAGAGGAAATTGACTTACGGAAGTTAAAACAATTATGTTTTCATGGTATGTTATTTATTTTATTTTTTAGATAGAAGACAACTTTATAAACCCCAGAGGGTCTTCTGCATGCAAATGATACTTTTCTCAACACGAACATCTTTACTATCATGTTTCTGTTTTTATCAGGTATTCCTGATGATCAAGGCACAAGAGCTTTATGTTGGAAGCTACTTCTCAACTACCTCCCAATTCGGCGGTCAACATGGAGTCAGACACTAAGCCAGAAGCGAGACCTATACAAGCAGTTCATTGGTGAGACATGCCTCCTATTTTGTTTTAGATTTAAATTTTAAATATGTATACATGTTTTTCTTTACAGAAGAAATGGTGATACCACCAGGTGAAGTTAAAGAGGATGAAGAATCCTGCCGTATTGATGTCACTTGTGCTGATCATCCTCTCAGCTCAAATCCTGATAGTCTTTGGCAAGCTTTCTTTAGAGACAATGAAGTCTTGTTACAAATTGATAAGGATGTCCGGTAACTATTTTGATTTGATTATGGCTGCTGCTTTTTATTTCCTTTCATTACTAATCCTCTCTAAATTGCTAGGAGGCTCTGTCCAGACATCTCTTTCTTTCAACAAGCTACTGAAGCACCGTGCTTTAAAGTTGTAAATAGTAAAGGACTGCGACGTCTTCACCGTAGAGTCCAACATACTGTACTAAATTCGGCAAATGTTGAACGAAGGGGACTGGGTGTGACCAAGGTTAGTTTGGTTATATGCTATGGTTTGTACTACGGTACTCCTCGTGTGATGTCTAAAGTTCAATACTTAACACTTAAATTAAAACTAAACCTCAATTCTTTTGCTTGCTGATGTCAGTAGCAGGTAAACTTGAATTATTTATGTGTCTGACAAATTGTGAACAATGCTGTAGGTAGGTAAAAGAAAAGGTTACGAAAATGTTAATTCCAGTTTTATTATATTTGATTTAGATTGCTTTGTTAGTGAAGAAAGCTCAAGAAGACTATGCCCCAATGGCCGAGGGCAGTGAGGCTCATTGGGAAGTAGTTGAAAGAATTCTTTTTCTGTATGCCAAACTAAATCCTGGTCAGGGATATGTTCAAGGGATGAATGAAATAGTGGGACCAATCTATTATTGTTTTGCTTCAAACCCTGATGCAGAATGGAGAAGTAAGTCAAATTTCTTGAGGATTGGGAGTAGTTCATGTAGTATTCCTTTGCTAAAGTCCTGTTGTTTTGATATTGTTTTCTGAACAGAACATGCTGAAGCCGATTGCTTTTTCTGTTTTACAAACTTAATGGCAGAGATAAGAGATTTTTTCATTAAGAGTCTTGATGAAGCTGAGTGTGGGATCAATAATATGATGTCAAAACTGAGTGACCAGCTTCGTCAATGTGACCAGCCTGTTTATTCACGACTACAGCAATTAGAATTAAGACCTCAGTACTACAGTTTTAGGTGGTTATTTCACCTCCTCTTGAGAATTTTCATGTAACAATTTGTGGCTGAAGACTCTCTGTTACTATTTAATTTGCTGCAGATGGCTCACTCTACTACTATCTCAGGAATTCCCTCTGCCTGATGTTCTTCGCATTTGGGACTCTTTGTTTGCTGATGAAAATCGTTTCTCATTTCTAATTCACATATGTTGTGGAATGATTGTGTAAGTAAAGCCCAATACACCCTCGAGTACGATTGTTTGCCATGGAATGCTTGTTGACAACATACTGTTCATTTTCAAGATTACTTCGGGAAGAGCTTTTGGCGGGAGACTTCCCGGCAAATGTCAAACTGCTGCAGGTATGGTAGACAATTATATGTTGGTGCAGTTTTAACATCTTTTGTTATTGAGCTGTAATGTAATGGCAACACATTTAAATATTATTTTCAGAATTTTCCTCCCATGGACATTGCCGTTGTTCTAAGAAAAGCTGCCAAACTCTCAGGAAGAAGGTAAGGTGATCTTCATTAAATAGATTCCTTAAATCCTTGTTAACATAATTTTTTACATTTCTTTTTCAGTAACGGTGATTGTCACTGAAATTGGGAATCGTGAGCAGATAGAGTAACGTGCTCGGTAATGAATGTGCCTTTTGCCTGTGATTATCCTTGTACATGTTTATCGTTATTCATATTTTTATATCAATCAATTCTTTATACTTGTAAGTTAGCAATGCTCAACTACTCAAGGCATTTATTTGCAAGCTGAGCTGACCTTGTTAAAATTTCTTGAATTGGAAAGAAACATTATGAAGTTATATATGAGGTTATATCACAAGACTCACTGTTGAAGGATTCAAAAGAGTGAATTTAGGCATCTATGTCCCTTAGTACAAAATTGTTACATCTGGTAAATGTCCTTTGCTCTCTTTGAATGCATTTTCTTATCAAAGTAAAACAAATTGTTCTCAGGGTCTCTAAGGTTTAAGTATTAATCTCTCTCTAGCCATAGGGTGTGTACTTTCTACCTCTTCCTACCCGTATTTATGTGATGGAATATTATAATGATCAAATATATATTTGTTATGATTTGATTTTGGCCTGATTTTTATATGAAGTAGAAAACGTTTATTTACAACCACACAAAATGTTTCAGAAAATAATTGGTTACTCTACAGTATCTATTCCAGAGTTACATTGTCACAACATAGACTGGAGCCTTATAACTGAATGTACAAAGTAGTAAAAAATTCAATGCAAGGCACATCTAAACTTAACACATCAAAATGGTTATAGGAATTCCTTCAGAAATATGTTGAAATTCTATAAGTTGCACTCATAATGGAAAGGGACTTCGCTACTGAACACCAAAGCTAAAAGGAACAGCTAACATCACTTTCAATTTTTGAACAACAATATTTGAATGAGGCTGAAAATTTGCCTGCATGTATAAAAATTGTTAGATATATTATTATCAGTCTTATAATTATTTTTAAAATCTTGGACAGAATCTACAATACTGAGTGGACTGTGATCACAGACATTTCCTTACAAAAGTTGAGATTTGACCTCTGGAATACTCAAGAAAATTAACTTGCATCTGTGGTACTTAGTCTTGAATGGAAAATACCTCTCTGGTTGGTTCAGCATATTCCTTCATCTCTGATCCACTGGCTTCAACTTCACCAGCAACTGAAAACTGATGGTCTTTCACATTGTTGTGTTTTTGGTACATGTGCACACGTAGACAACTCTTATTTTTCATGACTTTACCACAGTGAGGGCATACAAATAGATCATGCGAAACACTGTGTTTGTCTCGCATGTGAATCCTCAAATTAAATTTGGTAGCAAATGGACGACTACACACTGGACACCATACTTGAATTATACGCTTTGGTCGACTGAAGAAAGGAGGTATCATCCATGGAAATCCTGCAAAGAAAAATTACATTACAATTAAATAAACGAATGAAGATGTAGTCTCAGTCTGTCAATTTAAATAGTTGAAGTTGAGGAAGATAAAAATACTCTCTGTTTGGGACAAGTACATGAAGTGATTCAAAAACTACAGCTTTCAATCGCTTAGATATCTAATATAGTCAGTGCAAGCATGATTTCTTACACCAAAATACTGCTGATGAAAAGGTACATAATCACACAGAAAAAATAAAATCATAAAGTATTGACAGATTTTTATTTTGAAAAGAAATTACAAATATTTTTGAATTGGCAATCATTACACTAACAGAAACTGACTTATGTACAACTTACTATCTCACAATTCAATCACAGATATCATAATTGTTCCATAAAGCATTTACAGACACAAAATTACCCACAGAAAACACAAATGAAAAAACATATCCTTGCTATGTTACCATCTTATGAATACATTAACAGTATTATTCTTGCAAGGCAAAAGAAACTTCCCACTAGATGCAAAGTTGAAGAACCATCAAAATTTGATGAAAGTAATATGTTTTGCTAAGACAACGAACACTGCTGTGCAGCAATTGAATGAGTATACTCTTTTAATATAAAAGAATAGGAGAAATTATTAATGTCGGAAAATGTGACATCTACATGGAGAAAAAGTCCACAATTCATTTGTTTCCTCTGTTTTAAGGTTTTTAAACCAGAAATTTTAAGAAAATAAACCTGAAAGTGTAGTAAGTTAGAAATTACAAACAATCAAATTGAGAATTGTTCCAAACATCTCAAAGAGAAAAGGGTAATGAGGAACAAACACATTGAAACAAGAGAAAACAGCATATAAAATTACAGAATTCTCAAGTTTTACAAACGATTTTAAACCAATCATTATTACCCAGAGAGAATATAAAAGACATCAATTTGAAGTCAATGATAAAAATGTGTCCCAAAATTTGATGATTTTTTGAAGAATTTTCGTCCAATTGATGTCTTTTTCATTGATCATTTCTGAGTTAGCCGG
Organism: Frankliniella occidentalis; assembly: GCF_000697945.3. NCBI lineage: Eukaryota > Metazoa > Arthropoda > Insecta > Thysanoptera > Thripidae > Frankliniella > Frankliniella occidentalis. Next base: position 391,069 of record NW_026267161.1, on the reverse strand, counting down.
AGGCTCACACAACTGCTCAAAATTGGCCCAACACTGTTTTTGGATCAGCATTCAACAAATGAACATGCTTAGTGTTGCAGGCAATGTTTCAATTCCAGGAAGTCATTAAATTGCCAGTAACTGGTCAGGCAAAATTAAAATTAAGTTCAAAAAAATCACAGACAAATTATCGTCTTAACAATTGCAACTAAAAATCTAAACCTAAATGAACTCTTAAAAAAAAAAAAAAAGAAAAAAATTGATTTTTTGCAAGTGTCATTTAAAAATTTAAAGCCTTTATACTGGATGCCTAAAAGCACAATAGATTGTCAACTTTTCTTACTTTGTGGTAAATTTAATTTGCATTGTGAGACAGAAGAAAGGCACCAATGGTTCTGAATCATAATACGCCACAATGAAAATAACATGATTCTAGGCTCTAAAAACTGCCACATTGCTTACTCACATGTAGCTACTGGACACTGCTGGTAGCGTTCCAGAAGACATGTGATAAAAAAAAATATCACTAACTATTGTTTTCTTCACCATTATCCCATTTTTGAGCATCTTGAGGCACTACCCATCTTGACAGTTTTGCTATTTTCACCCGATCGTGGTCTTCAGGATGTGAGTGTGGTGATATCTTTGCTACATTGTTAGTACCACAATAAACCCAAAGACGGCTGGTACAAAACTTCCGTCGATCACAACGCCATTCAATAGTTCCATTGTTGACACGATGCCTTGTATACATATATCCTCCAAGTAGAAGTTTCAGATTCCCCTTCTCCGTTCTGATGTATTCAACTGTAAAGAAAAACTACATTAGAAAAAGAAAAAAATTATCCTTTGCACAGATAGAACATAGGGTTCCTCCTGCGCGCAACAGGAATTTTCCTCTACATCATTAGAAAAGTTACAGTTCTCTATAGGTAAGTTAAATATGAAACGAATGAATTATTGTATTGAAATGAGATCTTCAAATCTAATTTCGGAATCAATCAGGCTGATGTGTTTATTGAAGGACTTAGACACTGCAAATGGGAGTGCTGTACACAAACAACAGATTTAAACTTGAGAAAACTGTTTATTTTTATCTTGTACACAGAAGTCACAAAACTTGATTTACATACAAGTAAAAACAGTTCACATATAGTTTAGCACTTTGCCTATGATTTTCTATAGTTAAATGCTGTTTGAACACAGCTCATATGAAAATTTAATGTACTTGACACCAATACAAACATCCAGGAGCTGTCAAGACCAAAAATTTATCATACCAGAACGATTTCAGCTTTGAGCAAGTGCTAATGAAACTCTAAAAGATCATCTTCCTGAAATTATTGTCACTTAAAAAAGTATTGTTTCCTCTGGCTAGTCTCAGCACTTGCATAGTACAGGTACTACATGACAAAACTGGAAACACAAAAACTTTAGCACATTATAATACAACTGAAATAAAAGTTTCAGGTTTGAGACTTGCAAGCTTATCACTGAGCAAAATCCTGTAGCAAAGTACAGGAAAAGTACAGCATTTCTGTACAGGCATTTTTGTTGGTTGTGGTACAAGATGCACGTACATTTATACTGTAACGCCAATAAGGCTCCATGTTAAAAATTCATGTACTCCGTACTCAAAACACCGTACTTAGAAAGTGCAGGAAGACCGTAAAACAAGTTAACTAATAAAGTACTCCTATGCTTTTTTCCCACAGTGTATTCATGTATCATGAAGCATAATTACTTTGTATTTTCAAGAAAGTTTCAACATTTTGATTTTTAAAAATTTGTACTGAATTGTCATATTTAACTACAAATATAATTTCAAATAATTTACACTTGAGTATAAGACATTCTTAATTTTTTGAAATTTGTGCGGTGATATTCATACATGTGTGTGTTAAGACTTCTTTTATTTTTTGACATTTTCCCACAAATCATACAGGGGAACGGGCCTTTTAATTTGCCATGAATATTAGAATGATGGGTGACCATACAGGCCCGCGTTGAGAAGCGGCGATGGCATATGTCACAAGGTACTGACTTGTCTTCCGAAACTGTTTTCCTGGACGTAGGAAATAAGTCTTCAGAAAATTGATATCCTGCACAGAAAGTATTCAAATAATTATAAATCTACTGATACCAAAGTGTTTAGAGAAAAGTATCGACGAAGAAAATTATCTATCATGTGCCCTAAAATAAAAACAATGAGGAAGAACAATGCATGGAGACAACAAGACAACAAGCAAGGAATGAATGGATTGTTAGAAACCACCATGGGTCATAAGCACACTAGAGAGGGAAAATTGTGTAGATGTAGGAGAAAGAAATAATTATCTTAGATAAGGGAAATACACACACTCATCACTGTACAGTCGTACACCAATCTGCAATTCTGTTTTCTATTTTACTTGTAGCCTGAAAACACACATTCTATTCCACCTCCACCTCACTATACATACCTATACATCTCAATTCTGTCAGATAAAGATGATGTACTAGAAACACTTCTGGATAAAAGGATTCTTCCTAATCTGAGCACAAGAGGGAGCAGGGATACTTACCAAAATAAAATCTAAGGAGCCTGCACTGCACTGTTGTTGGTTGTGGGTAACTTTCCTTTTCAGCAAGAACCTTCTGATATCGAGTGGTAATAACTCATTTATTTTGCTTAACTTTTCAACGATACATAGGAAAGGCCAAAACATAGATAAAATGAAGAGTCTAAAGACACACAAACAGGTTAATAAACATCTGGGAATAACACAAGTTGAACAAACAATGCCAATACATATGGCACAAAAAACATTGAAGTCCAATGCTTGTATACAGCACCCAGTTCAAGGATATTACGAGAACACATTTAACACAGTTGTAATAAACACTGGCTTTGGTTTTGATACCCCAACTATACCTTTAATGGCAACATAGATACAAGAAACCTATACACTACAGATTGAAAATAATGCGAGACCAATTTCAATCCAGTGGGTCGCTATCAAGCAAGCTTTTACAGCTTTTTACACAATTACTTGTGTCAGCAGACTAGGTACATCCTTGATTTTAACATTCTTGTTTGCTAAAAAATTCAGAAATGAATGTAAATACTTTAGTAGGTACTAATCAAATCAAAAGGAAAAAAATGAACTTCACACAATGGCACACACAATTTTAACTGCACAAGTCACTTTGCAAAGGTTGTGCTCTACGTGAAAAGAATATTTTAGCAGACTTGTCTATCTTTGGAAAGCCATAACATACTTATTATATGCAAGAGCATATACAAAACTCAGTAAATAGAACACATTCGCACTTCTTAACTTAGAACTCAAACATTGAATATATATATATACTGTATATATAAGATATACTTAAATTCTTCTAATGTTATTGTACCATTATGCATTAATTGCCATCAGTCTATAGTAAAAAAGGCACATTGATTTTACTTAACGTTAGATTAGAAGAAAATAAAGACAGGAAGCTACAGATGGATTATTCTAAAAAAGAACTTAAAACACTGTGATGAATTTCAGTGACCATCATAGACTACGACTAGATGGATAAACCACCAGTAAACCTGCATTACTTAAATTCAGCAGGAAATCCCTTGAAATTCCCTATGAAAAAGATCAAGACTTAACTTCCAAACATTTTTCTAACATTGACCACTTCCTAATGCTAACCAGTGTCCTAGGGTGCTATGATAACTGGTACTCATTAATAATTCATGTGCTGAAATTGAAAGAATTTGCAGCTTAAGAAAAAAAGAAAAAGAAAAACGCATTTACTGGTGTTTTAAAAAAATGTGGTAAAAAAGAAAAACAGGGTTTAAACACAAAATTTACACATAGTATGATGGCAAATTCTTGGTTTAAAATCACACTCTATAGTTGGCAGCTACAAAGTTTTAACACATTTAAATCTACATGTTACATAATATGAAATTACATTACCACTAAAAGCTTTGGGATAAAACATTTAATTCTTTTATTAGGAGTCCTAGCCTTTTCAATTTGTAGCATAGCTACAAAATTGCTTAGTGTGCTACTTTGGCACTATAGCATTTCAACGATGTAAACCTCTCATGTATTTCTCCACATGTAACAAATACAATTTTACCATTGCAGAATGGATCCCTATCATAAACACTCTGACATTTAACAAAAGTCATTAACAGATTTAAAATGCTAGGAAGCAGTTGAAATAACAGCACAATCGGTGAAGTTGCTTGTTACACTTTCCACATGAAAACGAGAATATGTGCAGTAATGCACATTAAATGAATAAAGAACATTCTGACACTAATGATTGATTTTAAGCAATTTTAGGTCAGAGCTCCAAAGTGGTGGGAAGCGCTTTACATTTGTATGTTAATTTTTAAAAATTTATGGCACTGATAGATGTCTAAGATTATTGACTAAACCTGCTCAACACTGTGAACCCTGAGCATAAGAAACAAAGTATGGTGGGATAATCTGATTAATATGACTAGTAGATGCTGCCTAAGATTGTACAATTTCTTCATAAAGAAGAAAGTTTGTAAAAAAACTAACTTTGGTCAGGTAATTTGGTCTGGAAATTAGTACATGCTTATAAAAAAATCAGATACTAATTTTAAAGCAATAAAGAGTGGGTACAGGGCAATAAATAAAATCGAAGGGTCAATTCTTTTCCAAAACGCTAGCCTTATCATGATGGCACATCAGTGGTAGTAGATGGTGCAGTTTCACGAGAAAAATGATACTTTGTTACATGCTTCCGCAAACTGTCAGCATTCTTATAAAGTTGCATACAAATACAGCAAGTAAAGGGGCCAGCATCCTGACCATGCAAATTTCTCTCATGCGTACGAAGGTGATCTCTACGGGTGAAAGTTTTCTGGCAAAGAGTGCAACGATATTCAGAGGAAACACGGGATGTATTAGGCCTCCAAAGTTGATTGATGATGTTCTTCTTGAGGATGCTCACGCCCCTACTGCTGTTGTGGATACTAAGACTGTGTCGTAGGACTTGCAAGCTGTTCCCAACTTCAGTGTTTTCTGACTTGGGTGAAGGCAGTCCCCCAGGCTTGCCCGTTACTTTTGAATCCTCATTGTCCTCTTCATAGTGGTTCCCTGCAAAACCAATACAATATGTGGACAAAAACACTCAAACTCTACGTGCAAAATAAAATGGCTCATAATACTAAACATTCATGCACAATAGAAAAAAATAAACATAGAAGCAATCAAGAACAAAATCAAGAAAAGAAAACTGGTAAAACCAACCAAATGAAAGGCTAATAACCGTGCTTTCCTGAATAAAGTCTGATTACCACCAAGCACCAGTTAGAATAATTTAAAAAGTACTACCATTCACCATCAAAATTGATAAAAATAAATAAAATGAAAAGTAAATAAAATAAAAGGAGATGGAGAGACACAGAGAGAAGAGAGAAGTAAGTAGTAGAGAACTGCCAAGCAAAATTATTTTAACAAAGCCAAATTAAAAGACCAATGACTAATAATAAATAAAATTATGCTGCAAACAAATGAAAGTGATAAGACAACTGATAAAGACTCCATGACTAGATAAATTGGTTCCCCACCCTCAATTCAAATATTGAATGTTAAGATATGATACTCCCACAGAACTGCCATTACAATTTTTCAGTTTGTATGTATGCTGCCTAAACAAGGTTTGATGAAGGGACAAACTTTTAAGTTCTATTTGACAAGATGGATAATCTTTCAAAATTGAAAGTTAGTAACTGTTAACTGCAATTGGCGTGTTTCTCATGGCTGATGGATTCATATTAAGTCTTTCCTCAATTTATACAAGCACATACATCATGAAGAAAAAGTAAAGGCAATGAGCCCTGATCCCATTCAAAATAATAACGACAATTTTACTGGAGAATAGAATTATACACCGTACTTATTCAATTCGAAGCCGCACGCAAATCAAAGCCACGCCCCATGTTTTACAGGGGAGTCACAGGAAAGACTACACGGGCACTCGATTCTAAGCCGCACCCCGACTTTCGGGGTCGGAAAAAAGGGTGCGGATTGGAGTCGAATAAATATGTACTTCATAAAAGAAAAAAGAATGAAATTTCATTATATTCAATCTGTAAGAAAAAAGAGAAACCTTAAATATGTGGAAGTTACTAGGCAACTCATTTCACAGGATGTGATGAGTATGAGACAAATACATTCACTTCAGTGAGAAATAATTAATGCTTGAAGTATAGGATGTAAGTTCCCAACCACCCAGCACCAAAGAAGAATGGGGTCATGGAATAAACTAAAACTTTCACTTTGTTACCGGAAAAAGGGCCTGAACCAATAGTAAAACTGTGTGCCTTAAAATAAATTCATGCCATAATAAATAAAGCATGAATCAATAAATAGAAAACCAGTAGAAGCAGAATTCAATATTATAAAATAAAGAACTTTCAATGATAATAAAAATACTGATTGCACTACATATTATTCCCTGCACCAAAAGAGAATATAAAAGAAATGGCTAATTTGAACCGGAAACCAGTTAAATCAATCTGTGTCAATCATGCATGTGTATCCTAAAAACTTTCTTACCATTTGTTCCTTTTATCTCAGCAATCTGCCAAATTGTCTATTAATGTAGAAGAGAATTATTAAAACAAAGGGAAAAGCTGTAATCCAGCGTATGAACCTCAATCAAATTCACCAGTCACAAGACAATAGCTAATAATCTCCCAATTCAGCATATGGGGAAGCATCATGATAGAGCTTTCTTCATTACAGTGTTAACTCAAAACAGATCCAAAATCATAAACATAGAAAATGAACAAGTAAAGGTGAAAATTAGAATGAGAGTTGTGCCTGGTAAACTATTTTGAAATGAGATTTGGAAACAAAAATGAAGAACCTAGGAAATATGATTGATACATGTTGTATTTCAGTTAAGAGGCAATAGCAGGAAATCACAGCACATAAATAGAGGCATAACAAGATACTTCATGGAAACACAAATGTTCCAATTTCAACAGTGAAAAAATAGAAACAGACAATGGTAACAAGTTCCACGTAAGTACTCCTTTCTTAAAGAAAATAAAGAAAATAAAGAAAATAAAAAAAATAAACAAAAACAAACAGGGAAATGAAAATATCACATTTTAAACTGATTAAGAAAAGGATAATCCAATGAAAAAATAGAAATAAAATACAATGGAATTTCCAGAACTGTTAATGAGTAAAATTTATGGAATGTACTAAAACAATCTAGCCCACAGCAAAATTCAACTTCGTTCCCTTAACGTGATTCTACACCAGATCAGGTATTAAAGAGAAGAGGGATAATGTTAGTAACTGGGGAAATTCCACATAAAATCAATAAACATCATGCATATGAGCAGAATATTTTTTTCTGTTTCTTTTCTAGCAGAAGAAACTTGGTCAGTCTTTGATTTCGTTCCATCATTTCTCTGAGTGCTATAAACACATCTTCTGGCACCCAAGATACATCTATGACTTTGGAAAGGTGTTAGGAAAAAGTGCTTCTTTGAGAAAATCCTGATAATTTTAGAAATTGAACAACAAACCAAAAGCCAAACTTGACTTGAGAAAACCAGTGCACTCATAACCACCATTCAAAACAATCAGGCTAGCGAAAGGAAAAAGGGAAAATGTGATTGTTACATTTCAACAACACAATGAGAATTGGAATCCTTGGTTCCACAAGCCCGAAGGAGTAAACAGATTAACCTTTGGACACACACAGCTGGGGATCTAATAGTGATTCACTGTTTGTAATATTTGCATCAGGGGTGAGAAGGCTGCTACCTCGAGCACCTGGCCTATCAGCACTTGCTGAACTCTGGCTGTTACGTCCTCCACCGTGGTACTTCCACCTGTGGTAGCGCAAACTACTCTGATTCTTGAAAGTCAAATTACATAGTTCACAAGACACAGGTAGAGAGCTTGTAGTAGGATCGTGCGCATCTTTGATATGAACACGAAGATTGCTTGAGTTGCTATAAGTTCCTTCACAGTATGGGCACTGAATCTTGGTCCGTTTCGATGCAAAGTGTCCAACATTCAATCCAAAGGTTCCAAATCCAAAGCCTGCAGCAGCTCCACTATTCAGTTGAAATGCGTTCAGGGCGCCTGGAAAATGGAATGCACAATTCTTCACCCTTAGAATGGACATGGATTTAATGCTAGCACTAATGCTGCACTCCAGTAATGCACTTCCTGTAAGGAGAAATTATATCCCACCACTAAGCCTTATTTTTAGCAAATAATTTTGAGCAAATTTATTGACAGACTGAAGAAACATACTGTAATAGCAAGAGTACCTAAATCTACAAATAAACAATCCCCAATCAGTTAACCAACATGGGAAAAGGGTTAATGACCAAAACTTGTTTTGAATTTCACATTTGCTAAGTCCCGTAAAATTTCTGGTTAATGTATTTTATTTTAGAAAGAAAAGGGGAAAATGGGGACATTTGTAAAATTCTTTCATACATTGTAAAGTTTGAGATGGAGAGTGAGAAGGACATAGCAAACTGGTGGTAGAAAAGTCTGAAAACTTCAAAATTCAATCAAGGAAAAAATATGCCACTGATTGAGCAGCGGTGCAGTTTTGTCTATATTCATGTTATGAGTGGAATAGATTTAAAAACACGCTTTAGATGTAGACCACGATTCCACCTTGTGGTGACACACATGGATCCCCCGCAAAAACAATCTGTAAAAAAAAAAAAAAGACAAAGTAGTGACAAGGAACTTTTGATCTTAGGGGGAAGAACAGGATAAGATGGTTGAAATGAAGGATGAAGAATACATACCAATTAAGTCTATAGAACAAATGCTTTTCTTCTTGGGTACTTCTTCAAATTTTGTTTTTAGCACGTTTCGCGATTCATAATTAGGGCAGCCTATCTAGTATTAATACCATTCAAGGTTCTACATCAATAAAAGAATAAGAGCACTATCTAGATGTTACAAGAACTTCGGGCTCAAGTAAATTTGTTTTGTTTATGTTAAGTTGATAGAATAATAAGATTAACTCATCTCTGAAACTAAAAGGGAATTGAAAAACTTTTTAATAATCTTTCTTTCTTAAAATTTAAATAGTATTTGCCAAATCCAATGCTAATAATAAGATCCGTAGTATTTTTGTACAAAATGTACTGGACGTCCTCAGGAAGACAGTCATGAGTTCTAAATAGACTTGACAGCTGAACAAATTACAAACTATGTGATAAAATTTGTTTCATTTATCATGCTGTAATACATGGAAATAGAGCTATTTTTAATGAAGATCTAACTGAATTATTTCATATGAAACTGTAGTTTGCAAGAAAACTGAAATCTATTTCAATCAATCTCACAATTAGCTATCTGAGACTAATCTATTACTTCTGTTGGTACACTATCTCTTGTGACTTGGCTGTTCGTGACTTTCATTTAAGTGCACACCTTATTATTATAGTTTACAAGCCAATATTACATGACTCTTTCTTCAGTGAACCGTAACATAAGTAAGTAACCTTCTATCTAAGCGGAAATAACCACTCATGGTGCTCTGGATAGCACAAAACATGAGAAATTTAAAAGCTGCAGATAACATGTAGCCGTCACTTAACTGCACCTATGCATTCATAAAACAATGATGATTACCATGATCAGAATCAAAGAGACAAAACATGACAAAACAAGAAAAGAGGAGGAGACAATTTTATCAATACTTTAGAATTTCCATTGATTGGCACATATATATATGTATAACTGTATAAACAAACAAAATCCAGTTTTCAAATCTTTAGAACAAAGACAGACACATGGGAAGAAAAGTGTTAAAAGCAATGCAGCCTGTGGATGCAAACGTGGCAAATACTATGTTAGTACACAACTTAACATGCTCTCAATAAACCTGTTAATCTGTTAGAAATCATATCAGATTCTTGCAATGGGTAGACCAAATGCAAACAATTCTGTCAAAATGTTAAATTGCAGTATCTTTGGAGGAACGATGAATGAATAATTGAGATACAATTGAAGACAACTTAGATATGTACTTTTCTTGTTTGATGGTCAGAATGGAAATATGCTCTGTTTACAGCTATATTAAAGAGAGCATGTTGCATTTATGGTCCAAACAGAACATCTTTTAATGACTTTAAGGTAACTGCTAAAGAGGCCACCAAAAACTAACACAATGAATGTGTGATGTCAAACAAGGTAATCAATGCATCATTTGAAAAAAGAAACTGATCACTTTGTTGTTGTTGTTGTTGTTTTTTTAAGAGAGAGCAACTTGCAAGCATGTAACAGAAGACCTCTGGCTCAAAGAGAACCTTGTTTGACAATGACTGAGCAAGACACAGAAGAAAGGTTAGTGACTATTCCTTTGAAAGGAAAAACAAACTTCATAAGAGGATGGGGACCTATTTCGTCTCTGTCCTCTGGCTTTAATTATACAACCAAGGAAGAAACAACAAATCAGCAACTGTTTAAAGATTGTTAAACAACTTAAATTTTATGTATTTAACTTTAATACTAAAGAAATTTGTAAAAAATTAATAATTGTCATTGATAATCAAATAAAGACTTTGAATACCAAAATCCCTCGTTAGGAAAAAGATGACAAGTGAAAAAAATGACTAAAATGTTCTAAAATTGAGTTGTTTCTTCCTTGTTTGAAATTTGAACTAGATACAAAATTTCTACCAACTGATCCTACCTTGACTCGCATCCTGAGACCCTGTTGAATCACCTGGTCCATGCCCCGACATAGAGCTGAACACTGTGGGATCCATGCCTGCACAGAACAGAAATACTCTTAACACTGTATTATAATTTCTATCTTAGAAAATGCAACTAGCACTAATGAAAAAAATGATTTCGGTATGACTTTTAGGATACTTTTGAAATATTTGTTTGAATTTGTTACCTGGCATTGACTCTGCATGAATTCCACTATGGCTACTTTCCCCAGCTAAAAGAGTAGCCAAGGAATCATTGACATCTTTTTCTGCATAACTGTCACCACCCTCATCACCATCCATGTCTCTAGGCTCTAATTTAGGGTGGGTTAGTTCAGGATACTCTGAATGTCCTCTAATGTTGTTATCTTCATTCACTGAGTTGGCAGTGGCAGGGCTGACAGGTCCAGAGACACGTTTTCTCTTGAACTGTGGCGTCAGAACACCCCTTGTATCCTCTGGCAAAACCATTGATGATGAAACAGCTTTGCCAGGAAGGTGTGATCTATCCTTGGGCTGTTTTGCTAGTAACGTCTGAGGTTGCTGCATAGGGCTGTTTGGTGAGGAGCTCTAAAAAAACATAGATAAATAAGATTTAACCGGCAGACATCAAATAAGGTCGGGTAAATCAGATAAATCAACAATAAAACCTACCCGCTGACCATCATCACCAGTGAGACCTTTAACTTCCAGCATTTCAGCAGTCTTCAAAAAACCACCCAATTCTTCTTGGCACACATTTACCTCCCCTCTATACATAAATTGCAACAAGGCTTCCAAGTCTTTATAGGCTACATCTTTAAGAATTACTATGGGGTGTTTGCAAGGATTAACCTGTTGAATATTTAGTGAGTGATAAGACATGGGTTTAAAGCAAAGCTAACATTTACATGTGGGATGTGATACCCTAACTTCAGCAGAACATTTTACCTTAAACAAAGTTTTGAAGTATGGACTGCAGACGGATAGGACAACCTTGTGTGCCTGTAGAAATCTGCCATCAGCTGCAAGCGTTACATCAACTAAATCCTCCCCCTCCCACAGGGCATGAAACCCTGAGGTCATGTTGCTTTGGAAATTGTTCCATCTTAAAGAAAATTGTTCAGCTGTTGCCATGCTCTATCTGTAAAGAAAGCAAGTACAATGTGAATGTGATAACAGAGACATAGGAAGCATTCAAAAAGAGAGATAGAAAGTTAAAATGTTTGGTCTACTAAACAGAATACAAGAACTTAAAATTAAGATACCTAATTGACCATTTCACCCAGCGGCCACACTGGTGGTCTTCCGGTTGGTACAACGTCATTTATGATCTAGTAAAGGACTGGAATATTTAATTAAATGTGACTCCTGATTGTTGCTTAGTTGTCAGAGAGCCCGTCGCCAACCAGAAAACGCATATTAGGCTGCCTCCACGGGCCACACACAGATGTTGTACAAACCAGAAGACCGCCAGTGCGGCCGCCGAGTGAAATACTCAATTCAATTTGCATTAAATGACCCTCTTGTTATTGAGTATTATTTTGCTACAGTTCTCATGTCTTCACATAAGTAATGCGACAATGTGCTTTTGGACTCCATGAAAATAGCTTTTGATATCATCATTTTTTACCAATTAAAATTAATGATATAAAAATGTATGGACTAGTGATGAATCAACTGGACTTTTAAAAACCTTTCTTGGATGAAAAGAAATAAAGTTTAGACTTGATAAATTCCCAGGGTTCATATTTCAGAAAATAAATTAGGTGGAGTTTCATCAAAGTCCCATCAAAAATGGACGAGAGAAAACAAAAATCACCGAGAAAGTAATTTAACTACATTGATAGGAATTAAATATCGAAAAGTTAAAGAAATGTGCCGATGATGCAAATAGACTACCAATTCCAGGTTGATGTTGTTTCACCCCATCAGAAAAATAAGTCTCAAATACGCAATCGCGGGTTGTGGTGAGAGGCATCCGCTAAAATTCTTAGTTTGCTGAAGATAATAGAAATTTTTAACAACAGGGCAATTTTAGGGCGAGCGTTAACGAAAAGGACATTCATTGCCAAGCCTATCCCTCCCAGTCCATCCATGAAGTGGACCTGGTAATGGTCTCCGCAGTCTTACCTAAGTCGCCTTAGCGCTCTACTTCGTTCACATAGAAACATCGATTAGTGGCTGGTAGTTGAATGAAGGTAGTAATACTAAGCAACAAGCATCCACGCCAAAATAAACAATTCAGCAGGAACAAGGGAAATAGCAGAAAATGTTGGAGGAATAGACGCCAATCTCAACAACAATGCTTTTTTTGTTACACCAATGCCACCGCCTTTCAGAAAAGAATGATACGTATTGCATAAACTTGTTGCCAACAAAATACCTCAAACGCCTTGCTAAGAATTTGAAAATTTCGTGAAAATATACATTTGGCAACGAATATATATGACATATTTCACTCATGTAATACGAGTGTGTTCAGAAGCTGTTCATATTTCAATTCGTGTTTAATAAACGATTGCACCACTTAAACTTTACGTTGTCCGACTGCACGACGCAGTTTTGACGGTTGGTTGACATCACAAAAAATAATTAGAGGAAGATTGTTGTTATAGATTTAACGCACTTTTTTCTGCGATACACTTCCGAAATTGAATTTGTAATGTGTTAAACGTAAGGTAACGAAGTATACCTCTCTGTTTCGTAAATTGTACTGCCTCAGAACGAAAACAACGTGCGGTTTGTCTGTTACAGACAACATTAAGCCTAACCCGAGCAAGCTTTCTAATGTAGACTAACTGACTAAGCAATACCATCTGTTTCGGTTATCTTTTCCTTGCCTGTTTTTATGACATAATAATAACCATCTTGTAGGCGATATTAAATTGCTAATAGTCCTTGAACTGTACGATATTCGTGGTAGCACTGGTACCACTTGATGGTATATCGGTGCCCCATGTCCTCTTATTCATCTCTCACTGAAGAAAACTCTTATGAAAGAAGCAAGCTTATTTTAATCAATTTGTGATATATCTTCAGGAGGAAGCTCACTGTATCCAAGGATTACCAAAACTTAGTGGGGAAAATGTCGCTCAGCGCAAGTGCAGAAAACCTAACAAGCGACACACAGGTATGTTAATAAACAAATAAAATTACTCTTTTTGTTATTTTGAAGTGATTAACAGCAAATCTTACATCTTTTTCTTCAGAGTTGTGGTGACAGTAACAACATGTGTTTGGAATTAGCTTTGGAAGGAGAACGCCTCTGTAAGGCTGGTGATTGCCGTGCAGGTGTTGCCTTTTTCCAAGCAGCTATCCAGGCGGGCACTGATGATCTACGTACCCTGAGTGCCATCTACAGTCAGTTAGGAAATGCCTACTTTTATCTTGGTGACTATGCAAAGGCTATGCAGTATCACAAGCATGACTTAACACTTGCAAGGTACAATTTTTCAAAGTTTCTTGATTGTTTAGAAGATAAAAAGAGTTCTCTTGACATAAATCTCTGTTCCCTGATTATCAAGGACCATGGGTGACAAACTAGGTGAAGCAAAGTCCAGTGGAAATTTAGGAAATACATTGAAAGTGATGGGGAAATTTGATGAAGCCATGATATGCTGCAAACGACACCTTGAAATATCAAGGGAGTTGGGTGACAAGGTAAACCCCACTCAGTTTAATATGCTATTCTCAGCTAAGTGCCTCCACTGTTATTGCTAATATTCATTAAATGTACTTTTCAATGTTTTAGTTAAGTGAAGGAAGAGCATTGTATAATTTGGGAAATGTCTATCATGCCAAAGGCAAACATATTGGACGTGTGGGTCAGCAGGACCCAGGAGAATTTCCAGAAGATGTCCGCACCTGTTTGAAAGAAGCAGTTCATTATTATGAGTATGAGTTTTACACCAACTTATTAAACAATAATAAATGTTAGGGTGTCACCTGAAAGCTTTGCACTACAGTTTTTTTTTAATAATTTTTTTAGGGAGAACTTAAAACTTATGCGGGAACTGAATGATACTGCAGCCCAGGGCAGAGCCTGTGGCAATCTTGGCAACACCTACTATTTGTTAGGTGATTTTCAGCAAGCCATTCGATATCATGAAGAGGTAGGAAAGAACTGTGTTATTTTTAAAGGACACACATTACTGATGTAGTAGAACTTTCCTTCTAATTTTCCTTTGGTTTTGTTTCTTGCTCAGCGGTTAAAAATTGCCAGAGAATTTGGAGATCGTGCGGCAGAGAGGAGAGCTAACAGCAATCTTGGCAATTCTCACATATTTCTTGGAGAATTTGAGGCAGCTGCAGAACATTATAAGTATGAGCATAAATGTATCCCTTCTAATGATTCATAATTTAATCCCTCTTTGTATTTAATAATTTCAAATTTATCAATTCTTTAGGAGAACACTTGTACTGGCTCAAGAACTAGGAGATCGAGCTGTAGAAGCACAGGCTTGCTACAGTTTAGGGAATACTTACACCCTATTACGAGATTATCAAACTGCAATTGAGTATCATTTGAGACATTTAATAATCGCTCAACAGTTAATGGACCGTGTGGGAGAAGGTATTGTGCCAGTTTATGTGTATAGCCAAGTCTATGTTGGGCTTTTTGTTTGATTTTTTTATAATTACTTGTGTTATTTTTGCCATAGGGCGAGCATGTTGGAGTTTGGGAAATGCTCATGCTGCTATGGCAAACCATGAAAAGGCCCTTCATTTTGCAACAAGACACTTAGAAATATCAAAAGAGGTGTGATCTTCAAACTCATCCAAACATGTGCTTTTTAAAAAAATCAATCAATCTATCAACCTTACACCAATTTATCTGTGTTGTCCATAGCTGGGTGATCCTATGGGTCAAGCTACTGCTCAGATGAACGTCAGTGATCTACGCAAAGCTCTTGGCCTCCCCGTTGATGATCTATCTCCAAGCAGTCTAGAGCTAGTCTCTGCATTGAGCAATCAACCTTCGCCTGGGCTGCGGCGCTATAGGGTGAGGCGCCAGAGCATGGAACAACTGGATTTGATCAAGGTCAGATATCCCTTCCCTTTTTTTTTTACCCTTCCCATGATGCCCGGTTAATGGACCACTTCACTAACACGCACTCATCTGGGTGGTAAGGTGTTCAGCATGTGTAGAACCCATTTTAATCCTCATACAACTGGTTTGGCTGAGTCTGCTCATAAATTTCATTTGGAATTAATCGTATAGATAGGTATTTGAAAGCCTATCTGGTCAAACGATTCCTGTCTATAAATCTCACTGGTGGTACTTGTAGATTCTTAAGGCATGCTACAGGGATCCATAACTTAACAAAAAAGTACTCTTTATCAGATGCAGTGTGGCACAACAATGTGATTCAGGTTGCACAGCTGCACTAAATGTGTTAAAATTACAGTATGTAAACCATCAAAATGATAAGAATTTGTAATTTTTAAACGCCCTCTGTGATAAAAATTTACTGATTTGATTAAATGAGTGGACACAAGGAGTAGAGCCCCCAACTGGTAGGTCCACCCATGCATATTTTAATGTGGGTCTTGCTAATTTGCCTATGTCTAATATTCATCTGATTCTTTTTTTAAATTTGCTATCCTTAACACAAACCTTTAAATGACTTCTGTAACTAACACTATTTATATGTTACTGTAAGTTATGGACACCTGGCCTGGCAGGTTCATTGTTCCTCTTTACTACACCTACCCTTCTCTGGGTCTGACCTGTTCATTACCAATTAATTTTCCTGGTTGAAGTAGCTTGTAATTTTTTCTTATTGTGTACTGCTTTGTTTGTAGAATTTTTAGTTTTTTTAATTCTTTTTTTCTTTATAAAAGATAGAGCAACAACATACTGGTATTTGTTTGTGTTTGTAATTGATATCTTGTATGTAGTTTGGTGATGTTGCTTTGGGTTGCATCATAGTCTGTTTGAAGCTGAAGAACCTATCTAAAATTGTAAATAGATGCATGTGATGAGTTTTTTTTAACAGGATAGTTTCTTTTTGCAACCTGGGATTTAATAGCTTTTGGAATTTTACTGTACTGTAACTAAAACCAAAAACTGTTAAACAATACTGCTTTAGTTATCTAATTTTTGTTAGGGGTCTTTCACAAATTACATTACGCATCTTAGGCGGGGAGGGGGCTCTGCCCGCGTGACAGTCCTATCCTGAAGGCATTAGATGGTTAGGGTGACATTTGGGAAGGGGAAAATCGCCCAAAATTTGCGTGATGTTATTATGTGAACGGCCTCTTACCTATCCTATGCAATTGGATATCAAGTGGAATCGAAATCAATCCTCTGACCTGTCCGTAAAAGTTTTATTTGTTCACAGCTAACACCAGATGGGAAGCAGAGAACATCTCCAACAGCATCTGCAGCTGCAACATCAAGTGGGTCAGTTGATGCATGCATGGTATGTATCTGTTCTTCTGTTCAGTCTGTACATCTTTATTTTGGCAAAACTTGCCTTTCTAGTTTCCTGTATAAAATTAAATAAATTCATAACAGGCTGAGCATGCTGAAGATGAAGATTCGTTCTTTGATCTGCTCTCTCGTTTCCAATCAAAACGTATGGATGACCAACGATGCTCTCTCAAAAAGTCAGATAATAAGGAGAATACTCATGCCAACAACAATGGATTTCCTGTGTTTAAAGGATTTTCCCAGAAATTACCCCCAGTCAAAGCACCAACCCTTCCAAATGGTAAGTTCTTGTACAAAATTACCTTGCTTACATAGATGAATTTTAACTCTGGCTCAATATTTTAAAAAGTGGGTACTTATTCATAAATTATGTACTTTTTTATCAGCTGATGCTCAAGATGATCTGCTGGATCTTATTGTTGGCATGCAAAGCAAGCGAATGGATGAGCAAAGAGTTGCTCTTCCTCATTTACCCGGTTTGTGCCCACCTGGTAGTAGCCAAGGGCAAAGACAAAGACTGTCTCTCGCTAGTGGGATTGACGCTACACCAGATGACCAGTTTTTAGAGATGTTAATGAGATCTCAGGTAAATGAAAAATCTTCCATAAACAGGAAAATCTTGATGTGTCTGATGATGAAGTGTGATGTTGATTGAATCGTATGTTAATTAACTTCAAACTTTTGATTCTCACGTTTAAGTGTGCTCGTTTGGAAGATCAACGTAGTTTTCTACCTGGTGGACCTGAGGATGTTGACTTGGAGGACGTCACAGTGGCAGTTGATGGGACAGATGGTGGTGGAACGTCGACTAAAGCTCCAACTGTTCCTGATGAAGACTTTTTCTCCCTCATTTTAAGACTTCAATCTGGGCGAATGGAAGACCAAAGAGCTGCCGTTCCAACTTCTGTGTCCAGGTATCAACACCCACCTCTGTCAGAAAAAACATTAAATGCTAAAACTAGCAACGTAGGTGCTAGAAAAGACAAAAAATGATATTTAACCAAACATTTCTCATTTTCCTGAAATTAGTCATTTGGCAATCAACAAAAAGGAAAAATACTGCTTCTTGCACTCTTATGATTCCAAGTAGATGTTGGTTTTTAAGCAGCATGCAAGTTGAACAATTATATTTCACCAAAACACACAAAATGCATATGCAATTGGTTGCACTCAAATTGATCCATTACTCTTCATCAGATCTGCCATATGTGCCAAATAGTACAAGGAACCAACCATTCAACTGTCCTGTGAGCTATTTTTGCAAATGTCAGTATTTTTCTTTTTTGTTGTTTCATATTTTAGTGTTATGGGAGAAACCTTGCTTCAGGAACAATTTGACAGTTTGACTACAGTAGAGAGTTATTTAATTTATTGCTATCCCAAGTATTCAAAACAATGCACTTCAAGTAGCTGTTATAACTTTGTAAGCAATCATAGATGAATGTTAAAGCATCACTTCAAGTAGGTGCTGATGTGTGAAAAATATCTATCTGTATTGCTTTTCTGTACAGAAGCACAAGCTTTGAAAGGTTAAAAGGTATAATTTTGAACAGATTGCGACTGATTATTATTTGCTGTACTTTCCATTCATCATTTGCACTGTACATGGATGTCTTTAGTTCTTAATGGAATGCACCCTGAAAATGACAATTACTTCTACATATTTTTGTAAAGGTTCATAGTGCATTATGTTGGTTCCTTCTCTTGTACCAATGAATTTTTTTTTAAAAACGATTGCGACCATACCTGCTTTAATTTTATTGGTCAATATTGGACATCTGCTATTTCAAAATCAACTTGAACATGTTATGTTTATTGCTTTTGTTCCATTTGTGTTGTCTAGTAGATATTCATTTTGCACATAGTTTATGTCGGTAGGTGCCATATTTGAGCTCTAATTAGTACAACTATTATGTAATCTGTTCAGACTATTTTTGATCAGTATTATAAGGATTGAATACATTTTTATTTTGCTCCGTAGCATTTGCACAATCTTTCAATTTTCAGCATTTTACAAGTAATCTCTTGAGTTTTCATGAAAGAAATTGCTCGGCCATAAATTTTTGTATCTTCCTTAAGTTTTTAAGGGCCAATTGGTTCCGTTCTCAGATTTTCTTCTTAATGATTTTTTTATTATTTTTTTTTTTACAATAGAAAACTGTCACAGTTTCTGTCTCATGTTCATTTTGCCATGTTTTATATTTCATCTAAAAGGTGAATATTTTAATTTTCTAATTAATGTCAATGTATAGTTTATAATCAACAAATGTTTTATTTTTAAACAAATCTTAATTCCTTTGTACATAATTTAGTGGAATCTTAAGTTTTTGCGGTTTTTAACAACGCTGTGTATGTTTAGGTCTTGAATGTCATTTAGATATTAATCACCTTTAAAGATTTTGTAGACACACATATAATGTCTGTTAGTTACCTTAACAGAATGTAATGAAGGCCTAGTGACAAATAATCAAGGGCAGTTTCCTTTTAATTAAAATTATGTGATGAAGATTCTACACAAATCCCATTTACTTGCCAAAGATTTATGAATAGAATGGTGATATAACGAGTTATTAGAGCTTTTCATTTCATTCTCATGTTCTTTATTGTGCAAGTGAATACCTGACACCAGTGAATGAAGCATTTTGCTGTTGCATAGAAAACTATCTTTATAAGGCATATGATACTACATGGGTATTAACGGCATTGGTCTAGCATGTCTTAATTTAGAGATTCATTATTTAGTCACAACGTTTGTGTTGTATTATATTTTGCCACCAACTCTTCATAGGCTGTCTTTCCATGGTATGTCAGTGAGGTAAAAAAGAAAACATACTCATTCTTATTTGTTAGAAAAGCGACTGTTACAGTGATTTTGGTCTTATGATATGTGAGGTGCCTCACTGCAACTGAGGCAGCCTCAAACAGTTTGTGGATGGTGATTTTTTTTTTTGTTAAGTTTGCCTAGCCCATTGTAGCCTTTGGATCAAATAAGACGCCTCACCTCACCAAACTAAAACCATCAAAATCTTCTGCACCAATGGTATTCACTTACAACTCTCCTCTGTTCTTGCATTTCTATTGATTTGACTCATTACACGTTGAGTCCCAGCAAGGTATGGCCACCATTCCCACCTTGTGCCCACGTGGTACTCAACGTGTTAAACAGTACATCTCTGACTCAAGCTAGGAATTTTTCTGTTAATTTTCTTCTGTGGTAACAGCATACTTACTATATGTAATATTTTGTTTCAAATTAAAAATAATCTCCACTGTACTATTTCCCCACACTTCCCTGGAATATGGCTGTGAAAATCACTCTGTTGTAGATGTTCGTCTTTCCTTGTAAGAGAATATGGAAGGCTTTGCACTGGTGCAATATAATGTAGGAGCAAGTGAAACCTGTTAAGGTTACTCATGCACCACCAGACTGGGTGAAATCATTCCTGTTAAAAATACAGAAGTAGGGTGATTGTTAATATTCATCAAAATGTTTTTTTAACCCAAGGTTAGCAGTCCAATTCAAATAAAAAATTTTATTTGTGTCTGTGGTCTGAATGTTTGGATGGTACATTGTACATTGTAATGTTTTGTTTTTTTCATTTTACCATATGACATTAACTAATCCATTTATATTCAAGGAACTAAAATATGAATAAATATATATCGTATATTACAATTGATTTAGTCTTCTTTCTTTGAACTACTATTTTATGACTATTTTATGTATTGATGTATAAACAATCATCGGTACTACATGAGCTAGCTATCCTCAAGGATCGCCATCATGAGCTACTCCTAATAGTAGTGTTCAGATTGTTACTCATTACACAGCTTCTAATTCAGGAGAATAAATGAATTTAATTTATAGTTTAAAATTGAGAAAGTGCAGGAATGCACCAAGATAAGGAGGCACAAATTAATCCAGCATCACATATGCCCACCAACGTAACTTTTAGAGAAATAGACATAAATGTATTATAAGCCTCAAACCCCAATCTAACCAAACCCGAAACCTAACTCAAGTAGGCAAACCAAGACAAAAAGCAACAGAGCATTTAAATTTAAATTCAGCTGAACCTATGACGTAAAATGAACACGGCCAAGTGTAATTTCTTGTGGTTTTGGTTTTGAATAAATCCAATCACAGATTTCGTAATATTTTGTTTGTAAACAAGCAGAAGGGATAGATGAGAAGTTGTTTGGTTGTGATTGCGGTTGCGGTTGATGGCGGTGGCGGTTGTTGTTGTTTTTAATCTATGTAGCATGTTTCTTCTTTTGATGTGATTTTTAATAACCATTTCTTCGTTAGAAAACCTCAGCGTTCAGATTTTCTTCTGAGTTTAGTGTGCTGATAGGGAAGAAATACTTGTTCGGACAGTTTTTTGAGAGGTGGTGGTTGTAAGTACTCCCCTAACCTCTCAAACTGTGTGCACTAATCAGTGCCATTAAACAATCTGACTACTCCATAAATTTGATTTGCTCGAAGAATATAAATTGACATGAAGATGGCACAGAAGTCATTCTTTTTGTCTCCAAAAAAATTGAGCTGGAAGAGAAAGCGTTCAAACACTGATGAAGATGTTATCATAATATCTTCATCTGATGATGAAGATGATGACGATTATAAAAATGCAAATATTAATGATGGTGGTGATGACGTCATTTTAATATCTGACTCTGATGATAGCAGTGGTAGTAATGATTTGCATAAAGTATTTGCTAAAGCAGAAAAAAGGACTGCTTTAGAACAGAAATTGACATTATTTGTAAAAGAAGTGGATGACTGTAATGACAGCGATGATAGTGATAGTTTGCCGAACATTTTCATCAAAGAAGAAAAACAGTGTGTTCCAGAACAAAAAATGACAATAGTTAAAAAAGAAGAGGATGACTACAATGACATTGTTAATAGTGATGAGTTGCCTCATGTTTTTACAAAAGCAGAAAAAAAGAGTGCTGATCATAATTCGTCGGAAGAACTGGGTTTCAAACAGCATTTTGAATATTTCAGTGACGAGGGGTCCTGGAACTCAGATATTTCTGATGATAAACCATGTCTTAAAACCAATGATGTAGAAGTTGAAATGATACCCTCTCCAGGAAAAAACTTCTCATTAAATATATCAAATGTGTCAATTGATTTACAAAACGTGCGAAGAAATATGTTCAATTCAATAATGACAGGAAGTTTGAGAGGAATAAATACTATCTGTACTTTGAACCCTAAGTTATGTGCTGACAATCACAGCAGAGAACTTATATCAGGCTCACCAGTACCAACTGGACTCATTTTTCAATCAATTATTGAGACAGAAATTTTAAATGAAGAGAAACTGCAATGTTTTGCTCTTAGATTAATGCTTAGAACTGTGGGCAGTAAAAAATATCTCAACTTAACTCTTGCAAACCTATTGATCAAACTTTTAGTTGGATCAAGTGATTTTGTAAGTTGACATAGCCTTTATTTTGTTCTTCCTTAACAAGTAACATTTCATTTACAGATGATGTGATCCACCGACCATAGTCAATGTGGCAATGGCATAAAGTTTTCTGCTATAGTGGTGATACACCCGCGTAGAGGACGTCAAGTTAAAGTAAACGTCATTTTACTTGTTCTTAAGAATTTTTATGATTTGAAGTCAAGTCGAATCCCTTAGGTTTAAGTTATAATTGGAAGATGGTGGGGCGTTGCCACATTGCCTTTTGCTGCTGGGTCACATCATCTACTAACATTCATAAATATTATGTCTTGCTGATGCCAATCAATTTTCTATTCTTTTTAGAATGTAGCATCCTTTGCGGATTTTTTGATTGGAATTACTGTTTTAAACAAGCAGCTGTTCTTTCACCCAACATGCAAAGCGCGGATGCGGAAATATTATTTGAAGGTAAAGTAACATACCTGCACTTTATCTGTAAACTATTTTGTGACAGTTTCTAATTGCACCTTACAATGCACCTTACAGTTGTGTGAGGATTGGTTTGAAAAAATTCTGGAAAAGACAGAAGAAGCCTTATTAGAAGAACATGTAGAGGAGCAAGAAACTGACAGAAATGTAAGTAAGGTGACTTTTTAAGTGTGTACCAGCCCACTTCTGTCGTTAGACTGTTACTGCATGCACGAGTGCGGGTGGGTGGCCAACTTGGTCAAAAAGCCGCCGTAGTCGCAGATGATAGGCAAACCCACGCGCTCGCGTGCGTGTGCGTATGGTAAAGTGTAACTACAAATGTGGGTAGACATGTCAGTCCTGCAATCCAGTTCCATAAAATTGACCAACACAGATGAGTCTTTTTATTGTGCTCTTATTCTTTTACAGGGTGATAAACCATATTCTGAAACTTCTAGCGAATTTTTTGACATTGCCAATGTAGCTTGGCAAAAAGAAAAAGAAAAGGAGAAGAAATATTTTACCAAATCTAAGGGCGAAAAACTGAAAAGAGTAACTATGTTACTTAAAGTTTTTACAGACCTATTCAAAAACAATACCACAGTATGGTTGGTAAAACACTGGACCATAAAATGTCGCCCATTTAGGTATGAAGCTCATGCTCTCACATTTAGTTTGGTATTTTCTCAAGCTTTTTATAATTTTTGAATAAATATCATTTCGCCAATTACAGGACAGATATATCACCTGTTTTATCACAGGTAACATGGAAGGAGCGCAATAATTTTGGTTGTATAAACCAAAAAGTTAAAAAAGTTTTTCATCTATTTTCAAAGAGTTGTGAAGAGCCCAGCTTGCATGAACTTTGTAGAGTGAGTTACCAATTTAATCTGTTTTTATATATTTTTATTTCATTGAATGTTATAGTAACTAATAATCAGTTGTCCTCTTTTTCGCAGGAGTTAATCAGTCTCTATGCCATAATTATTCAAAGGCAAGAAAATGCTTGTATCCCATATATGGGTCCCATTTCAAGAAATTATGCTGAAAGTCTCTACTTTGAAATAAAAGGTAAATTACAAAAAGTTTAGAAAAACAATAAATGTAATAATGCCACCTAATTTTCATTGTTTTTACAGGAATGCCAAATGTATTAGAAACTGTCAGTAATTTAAGACCAGATTGGTTACAATTCCAAGTAATTTCATTAAAACTTGGTGTAGTACAACCTCCCAATTTTTTTAAAGTGGTAGGTTTTTAAAATTTGAATTATCTTGTCAAAATGTATTATGTGCGTTGAGTTATTTTTTGTATTTCTAAACAGAAGGAAGTGATTGTAAAAACTCTCCAAGACATTCAAGAAGGAAAGTTTGAGGGACCTGCGACAGAGGTAAGTGATCTAAATATACTCATACCCTTATTATTCAAAAAAGCTTTTTTCATAGCGTGTCATTCAATTGCTTTATGTTGCCTTATAGGAGAAAATGTGCTTTCAAGCCATAAGAAGTATGATGGGGATGTTAGAATTGAAATCATCCATTTCTCCAAGCTGCATACTTCAGGAGGAAGTTATGGAAGATGAATTTTTATGGTTCAGAGATTCCATAAACCTGAATAGCATATCTGAAAGTATTAAAAATATTGCTATTGTTTTAAAATCTGTTGAAGGAAAGGAGGAATTTTTTGATGGTTTTGAGTCATTTGTAAGTAGCTGATAAAGGATGATTGTTTCAATAATATGTGAAGGAAATGCCTTCCTAATACAAATTTTATTGTGTATACAGTGTTAATGAGTAAGACACACTGTGATATTAAATTTAGTGATATTGTGATAATAAAGATTGCTAGAAAGACATACCCTTCTTTCCAGAACGCAGACTGGTCTTGCAAATTCAAATCATGGTGTCCTACAGTTACAAGTGCCGAGCAGTGCAATACTTTTCACTGTCGGACACAGGGGGTCCTACACAAGAAACTGTAGTACAAATCGTATCCTACACGTATAACTACAGTACTCGGGCAACCCAAGTGTGTACTTGAATGCAGTATCTCTTTCATACCTACATGTATGCACAGGAGGTCCTGTGTACTTAGCAAGTATACAGGAGGTAGTGTGTACTTGGTCAAGTGCACACTAAAATCTCCATACATTTATGCAGGAGATTTAGTGTGTACTTAACTAAGTAAACACTACCTCCTGCTGCATACATGTAGGTATGCAGCAGATACTGCATTCAAGTACACACTTGGGTTTCCAGAGTAGGCCTACACAAATGGTATCACACATTAAACTGCAGTCCCATTGGTACTAAAAATATGATACTATGCGACACATTTACAATTTTTTGCACGTATTTCTGCGTTAACTTGAATACTTTTGTGCATATTCATTTGTATGCAATCATGCAAAGATTTAGCTGTACGGATAACTTTCTTTCTCCGACGTGCGTCACACTAGAGGGAAATGAGCGAAAAAAAGGGGTAAGGGGCTCACTTTGCGTGCTGATATCTCACAAGCAGTTTTAGATTGTATTGTTTTTCGAAAATTCTTAAAACTGAACCTTTTGCCAATTGTTTTAAATATATCCACCTCTAGCTCCGAAACGGTTAAAAATAAGACGGCATATCGGGGGAATGGTCTCGATTCAGACAGTGCCCCCCCCCTTTTTTTTGGGGGGGGGGGGTGTTACCTTTTTGTCGGTTTTTGATTAGATTGATAGCCCCTTGTCTTGTACGTCTTTATGTACTGCGTAGTCATTTTCGGCGTATTTTCGCCAAGAAAAAACCTTCAGCGCCCAAACGGGTGAAAGAGCCAAACGGACAAAATTTTTGATCCCCCTTTTTGGATCTACCTCTTTTTCTTTGAAACTCCCTTAGGGATGGTTGCCGGGATTTGTACCGGGCGTTTCGGTGTTCAGGAGTGAGCCCTGAGATACTATGAAATTTGCAAACCGCTAGCTCACCTCCTTTCCTCTTACACGACAGTCCGACAGACACGAGAGGAGTTGCATAAGCCCGCTCAGAACATTATTTTTAAAGCAGAAGGGGACGGGCGTGCTAAAAATAAGAAGATCGGAGATGACGAGCTCTCGGGAGGCCGTGCGCCTCAGGTAATTCCCCAGTTCAAAGCACCGCGGCAGGCGGGCGAGGGCGGGCCGGGCTCCTCGCTGTGTCTGTGAGGGCCCGCTGCACCCTGCACCGCGTCGGCCGGAGTGCTGAGGGAGAGAGGGAGAGTGCAGACAAATGGAACATGAAGACTGATCGCTGACGTATGCGGCTCCGCCCCGCCCCGCCCGTGTGACTACTACCGCAGTGCGGCACTGGCCTTCCTCCCTACGAGGGGCCGGGCGGTGCAGTGCAACCCCGATAGAGGCCCTGGTGCCTGCTTGCCCAGTGCCCCCCCCCCCCCAAACATAAAACCAACCTCCCTGCTGTTGAGCAGCATCTAGCGACCAATTTATATGACAAAAAGGATTCCCGCATTTCAACGACTGGCGACGACGAGCAGTGCATAACTTCAGAACGGCCCTCTATCTTCACGTTAACGCGGATAATACACTTCGCGCAGTGGGCACGGCCGTGCACCGTGCACCACCGCAAGAATGCCAACTGCGAATTACTGGAGAAAAATTCACCCAAACGAATCATGCACCGTGAAGGGAATGACCAACGCGTAAATCTATTCAAACATATGAGTTTCCTCGCACGCTTTTTTACATACACTTACTTGTCTGTGGTATTTTATGAGGAAGTACCGGGCGTTGCATAAAAGACACAGGTGCCCGGGCGGGTTTGCCTACCCGCTCTACCCGTAAGGCGCCATAGGCCCTTGGGTAGGCAAACCCGCCCGGGCACCTGTGTCTTTTATGCAACACCCGGTATAGTCCGTGAATTGTATTCTTGCAAACAAGTCCCTTTTGGTAGTTCCCCGTAACGACCCCCGTGGTGGGTAGCGCCAAACGAAAAATACGCCAGAGGGTTGTGTGTGTTTTCCTAAAGCAGCGGCCCCGGCAACTTCCCCTCTCCCCGTCCCCGCCGCAGCAGCGGGACAGAGAGGGGGCCGCTGTAAGAAGGTGGGAGAGCGGGGCGATAACTTTTGAAATTCGGCGCAGCGACACGCTCCTGGGCGGCGCCCTTTAAGGTCCAAACGCCCGGGCGCTGGCGCTGCGTTAAGCACCCGTGCTATCGCCATCCTCCCCCCCCCCCCGGACAATCCTCTCGCAATCACGTGACCTCAGCCCCGGCGGGCCCGGCCGGCGCGCCCAGCACCGCATCACAACGCGCCGGGGCTGCGTGCGGAGAGGACGCGGTCACGGAGCGAGGGGGGCCCGGGGCCGCGGGGGCGCGGGGCTCGGACGCAGCCGCGGCAGACATGCCCCGAGTGTGAAGTAGGGAGCGCGAGGAAGTAGGAGCAGGAGGCAAGGGGTAAAAGAAGAAGGGTGGGCGGGGGGCTGGCGGCAGTTTTTTTTCTCCATTATTTGTGTTTGTATCTGCTGACAGGGAACATATTGCCTCATTTACCAGCAGAAACTCTGCGCGCGGAGCTGCCTATGGCTGACGGAGCAAAGCGGCAGCAGGAGGGGGCGACAACCGGTGAGCGGCACCCACCTTGTAGCGCCCCATCGGCAGCGGAGTCAAGAAGAATCAAGAAAGAGGAGGAGAAAAAGAAGGAGATTTTGATATTTGAATTATTAATGGGAGAATAAGTACCAGGTGATGCAGAGAGGAGGCAGGTGCGGGTGGGTTTGCCTACCTCAGGGGCCTGGCGCCTTACGGGCACAGCGGCGAAGACAAGCAGGTGAAGAAGAAGAAGAAGAAGAAGGAGGAGGAGGAGGAGGAGGAGGCCAATCCGGGACTGTGCTTGGTGAGTCACTGGGAGCCATTACTGGCCGAGTAACAAAGTCGTACAAGATACAGTATCTCGAGCCGTTAAGGCTGCAGACACACCACACACGCGAGTCGGCCGTTTCCTCCTGACAAAACATCGCACTAACGACGGACAGGCGGGACGACGACATAGGCGCTGGCCGCCGGTCGTGTACAGCGTCCGCGTCCGGCTCTCTACGGAACTCTCGTGTCGCTCCCCTGTCGCGAGCGTACGTCTCGCGTACACCTCGCGCGGACTTGCGGACTTCCCTGCCGAAGTTTTCCGAGAAGTGTTAAAAACAGCGTATTCAACTATAGCAGATGACTACAGCATTTTGTCCACGGTTTGTCACAGTACAGAACCGTACGCCATATTTTGCCTATAAGATACACTAGGCAAACCACCTGTACTGCCAACTGCCAGTCCCAGTCTCTAAGAATGCAAACATTTTTGAACTTTGATGTTGGCGGTCAACTCCCGACCCTATCCTCATACAAAGTCCCTATAACCTACAAACATCAAATAATCTGTGCAAATACTGTAAGGGTAAAGCAACACCATGACTGCGGTTATGATATGGTGCTCCTGTACCTTATAGTGTATTTCGACTAATCGCAGAAGAAGAGTAGCGGGTAGAACATAAAAAAAGGTTCCTAATTGCCCGAGCGCTTGTGTATGACTCTACCTAGACCTATTACTGTGGTTTTTTGTAACAGTGAGTCTGACTGCCTCTCGGCACCGTAAAGGCTCGGTAACGCCAGTAACGCCTGTACAAAACAAAGAAGGGGGCTACGCTCTAAATTTCTTTTAACACCCTTACAAAAAAGATGGATTTGTTTTTCCGCTTGTTACTTATCAGCGCTTATCATCTGATCAGCTCCCTCGCGTCCTTCGCTCACGGCCACTGGCGCTGGAGTCGGGCAAATATAGACCTTCCTCGGCGTCACGCGTCGCCCGACGCCGACGGCACCCTCCCGCTACTCCTCCTGCTCCTCCTCCTGCCCCTCCTCCCGCTACTCCTCCTGCTCCTCCTCCTGCTCCTCCTCCTGCTCCTCCTCCTGCTGCTCACCCCTCCTCCCGCTCTTGATGGAGGTGTTTGCCTCGAAAGACTGCTGCTGCTGCTGCTGCTCCAGGGACCGTGCACCGGCCTGCCACGCGCCTGCGAGCCGGGAGCAGTTGCAAACACATCGTCTGATTGCAGTAAACAAATTAGTCCCCTCGCCCGCCCCGCCCCGGCCCTACCCGTCACCCAACTCTTCCCCCTACTATATTCCGTCCCGTTTCCCCGTCTTCGTCACGGCGGAGGTCGGGCTGAGGCGGCCGCGCGCCTGTGGAGCGGGGCGTAGGCAACACGCACACGCGCGCGCGGCCGAGCGGCCTACCGCCCAGGCGCTGGCCGCGGAGGACATCCAAACCAGCGCGTCTGCCTGTCTGCCTGCCTGTCTATCTGTCTGTCTGTCTGTCTGTCCGGTCCTCGGTCGGTCCGTCCGTCCGTCCGTCCGTCCGTTCGTCCGTCCGTCCGTCCGTCCGTCCGTCCGTCCGTCCGTCCGTCCGTCCGTCTGTCTATCTGTCCGTCAAACCGGGGCCACAGCTGACGCGTCACCTGTCGACAACCACCGCGCGGAAACATAAAGGACATTTGAAAACATTAAAAAATATTTTTTAAAATGTTTCTGAACTGTAAAAATCTCCATTTTGGGTAACAGCAGCTTGATTGCTTGTATGTAGAAACCGAGGGGTGCCCAACTGAGGTAATCAGGTGTACACAGAGTAGGTAATCCCTGGTAATCACCGGTAATCATTGGTAATCGCCAGTAATCCTTGGTAATCGCCGGTAATCCTTGGTAATCGCCGGTAATCCTTGGTAATCACAGGTAATCCAGTGTAATCGCCGGTAATCCATGGTAATCACTAGGTAATCGTTGGTAATCAACAGGTAATCGTCGGTAATCACCAGGTAATCTTTGGTAACCTATCAGTAATCCAGCAAGAAAATTCCTGGAAATCTTTGGTAATCACTGGTAATCTTTGGGAATCACTGGTAATCTTTGGGAATTTCTGGTAATCTTTGGGAATCACTGGTAATCTTTGGGAATCACTGGTAATCTGTGGTAATCAATGGCAATCCTTGGTAATCTTTAGTCAATGGTAATCTTCGGAAACCCTTGGTAATCATAGGTAATCCTCGGTAATCTTCGGCAATCCTCGGTAATCTCTGGTAATCCTTGGTAATCGTCGATTTTTGGTAATCAGGTGTACACGATTTTTTCGAGTTGGGCACCCCTCGGTAGAAACGAATACACACCAGGGAGGATTGTTTTTTTCTTTTTCAGTCGACCCTGCGCGTCCACCTGATGGTTGCAATGTCACACTGCTGTGACGAGTCAAGGACGGCCGCTCTGTGTGCCCTTCACTCTGGGTTGCCTCATGCGCGTGCGCTTTACAGAAATAGTCACTCTCCTCCCGCCTCTCTCTCTGTCCCTCTCTGTCACACACACACACACACATACAATACTAGCAGCCCGTCACTGCTGCTAGGAATCAGTGGATCATGCATAAAAGAGGCGGCGTCTGTAAACAGCCAATCAGCGCGCCGAGTGCGAGAGCGCGCCGCGCGGTGGCGTGGCGGGGCGTGGCGGGGCGTGGCGGGGCGTGGCGGGGCGTGGCGGGGCGCATGTGAGGGACACGTCGTCGTCTGCTGCTGCCAATAAGGCAAACATAGTGATATTTGCTGATCAAAATACGCGCGGACTCAAAATCAGCATCGCTGTCAATACAGCCGCGTCGTGTTGACTCGGCCAGCGCGAGGAGGAGAAGAGAAAGAGAACGCGAGTGACACAGCGAG
>NW_026267161.1:355410-360225 GCF_000697945.3 Frankliniella occidentalis | reverse complement strand
GGGGGGGGAAGAAAGTAGAGGAGAGAGTAGGTGACTGGCGGGCCCCGGCAGGAGCCGTGTCGCGCGCAAACACCTCGCGCAGAGTATACATTTACTCACCAATCGCGGCCATATTTACGCTTCCCGATGAAGACGAGTTGTTCGCCATTTGAAATTTCCTCCCGGTGCCAGCCTCGCGAAAATGTCATCGCCGCCGCCGTTCTCTACTTGCGCGCTGTAAACATCACACAAACGAGGATAACCAAACTAAAACAGCAATTTTGTAATAAACACAATACAAAATAAGCTGAAAGACCCGGTTCCTTTTTTCAGTGACTACTCTAAATGTCGTGGTCGCCGTCGCATTGCTTGCCAAAATGTTGGCTTTCCTTTTTGGGCAAAATTTCGTCATGTTCCCCAGTTTGGGGGGCAATATTTGGCCCCCAAAAGCGGACAGGAGTTGGCCTGCTTTTCAAAGAAGACCAAATTTTGGCAAACAGACGAGGTTAAAAATAGACAGTCTTTAAAAGGAGGTCAAAGTTTGCTCTGCTAAATCCAAGGGCAGAACTATTCTACAGTTAAGTGTAGAAAGAAAAAGTTCTGCAGTTGCAAGTGCAATTTTCTGACCAGGACTAAAAACACTTTTTCTGATGAGACCCTCGTGAGCCTACATGTGACAGGGTTCTGATAAGCAGTCAGAAAATGAAAAGCAAGTCAGAAAGTACAAAAAAATTCTATGAATTTATGCAAGTTATAGTTTTATAGTGCCTTGGTAGGATATCCTACCTTTGTTTTACCAGTGTTGGTATTCAAAATGGAACGTCATTATTTTGGCTAAGCAAGACGACCGCAGCTTTCAGAAGGACACGGGAGAAAATAACAACAAAATGGAGCAAGAAGAAATAGACGCTTGAGGCACTGTCAATTCTTTCCGATATGCATCAGGAGATGTCAAGCGAGCAAAACGCAGGGGAAGTGCAAGTTGATATCGGACAGCTGCACACAGCACATCCGTCCGTAACTCCCCCTTCCCTTTTCCTCAACGCATCCAGGTAGTGAGCAGCAGTGGCACCAGGAAAAGTCAGCCGGAAATCGGTAGCGGCGGGGAGTTGTCAAACTTCACCCACTTATTCCCCCCCCCCCCCTCTTCGTCCAGTCGTCGAAACTTTCTTCTTCTTCTCTCCGCTACCGGTCTTGCCAGCTGCAGAGTAGCTCTCACTCCGCCGGCACTGATAAACCAAGTGTTGAGCAGTGACGGCTCAACACTTGGTTTATCAGTGAGATACTCCTAAAACTCAGAACTAACCAAACCGCCATAAATTTGATAATACCAGAGAAATGAAAATTCTGTGGAGGTCAGTTCGTTAAAGGGGTCGCGCGGACGTGAAACGCTAAGGTAACGAAAATGTCAGATGTTTTTGACGAAAAAAGGGGAACTTTTGAAGAACTCCCATGTTTGAAGGCAAACTCCTCAGATTTTCAGGAAAGACGAAACAGCACATCTTTTGAGTGGACTTTCTAAAAATACGAGTTTTCGTGAAACTAGGAGTTCCACATAGTTTTCCCTTTCCCCTGAAAACACTAGACATGATGTTTACCTTGCAGCGACGCCGACGTAAAGACAGAGGCGCCGACGTAAAGGTTTCAAAACTGTTTCGATATAGTCTTTCCCCACCGAGTCGTTCCCCCCTCCCAGCCTGGCTGGCCCCTCCTGCCTTCCGTGCTGACCGTATCCGTGGCGTGGCCCGGCTGGGCGTTCACGCCGGTCGTAACGTGGGTTGCCTAACCTGCCGGCGCAACGCGAGACCGAGACCTCTCCTCGGGGCAGGGCGGGGTCGCGACGGCTGGGGGCTGAGAGTGGTCACACCTGTTGTAGTGGGAACGGCCGCACTTGCGGCGGCCAAATTGACCGGGAGAAGTTGTGTGTACCGGCGGAGGAGCGGGGGCGGAGAGGGAGGGGGGAGGGTCGGATGGCAGAGGAGAGAGAGGAAGAGAGAGAGAATACGCCGACTAATTTAACACAGACACACTGTATCTGGCGTTTATTTTGACAAAGGATTGGGTCAAAACGCCTAGTGTGACTTTCGCTGACACTTTATTTACACTGAAAATGCTTCGATGCCTTTTAAGCAGATGATACCTTAAAAAACTTTTGACTAAACATAAAGAATATATAAGTAACTTTAAGGTGTCAGCTTGCTTTTACTCTTGATAAGGACAGAGAACCAAGCGCATGATGGCGTCCTCTATGCCATGCCGCTAGTCCGCCGAATTGCAAAGATAGCAAGGAACAAACAGCCATAAACAAATGACAGCAACATACGAGAGAACCATGAACAAATGACAGCAAAATACGAGAGAAAATTGGGATACAGACATATCCTTACATTTGGATCATCTGCTTTCACAATACGTCCCTCGACGTATTTTTTTTTTGCTGAAAAATAGTCGTAGCAAAGAGGCAACAAATCGGTATTCTTGAAAGGAACACCATTTTCTTAAATTCCAAAACGTACAGCAAAATATTAGCATGTGATAGGCCAGGCCACAGTGTTTTCAGTGCTACGACCCATGATGAGAAAGAGGGGATACTACCAATGCAAATAAGTTGACATTGAGAGAGTCAAAATTTCTCTCGTAGAACATCCAAACATCCATAGTCCCCCTTAAAAAATAAAAATAAAAAGGAAAACTGCGACAAGCTTGGTGCGTAGAGTTTTTTTAAGTAACGTGGAGCGACGACGACGACGACGGAGCTCTTTTTGCATTCAGCAGCGACGACACAATCGGATGAGGAGACTCAGCGTGGGGTCGCGGCTATAGGGGTCTTAAAAACTTTTGGCAAACTAACGGCGCTGGGCCGCGCGCGTCCGCACCGGCGGGACGAGAAATCCTCATCAATTTTCATGCGTTCCCCTGGCCCTGCGCTGCGTAGTGTGAACTGGCATGCTTGTAGCACAGAAAGAGCGAGAGAGTTAGAGAGAGAGAGATGGACGAAGGTTTAAATTCACAGAGTGCCTCTGTGCTACTTTAGTTCGCCCCGGGCGCCTGAGGCCTAGCATCCCGCAAGTAGTGATCGCCCCCCCCCCCTCTCTCTCTCTCTCTCTCTCTCTCTCTCTCTCTCTCTCTCTCGTCTCTGTGTCAGTTGGGCCATTTTCGGGTGGGGCGGAACAAGAACAACCCGGAGGCGCTTTTGCCTGGGTGGGTCGAGCATCAGCGGGCCAGCCAGGTCGAACACAAAAGTCCTGCCCAGTTCGCGACACGACACATACAAAAAGAAGTGCCAATTGCGTGAGTTTGCGGCAAATATACGACCGAAATAACATACGTTTGTCTAAGGCACATCGTCTATT
Organism: Frankliniella occidentalis; assembly: GCF_000697945.3. Lineage (NCBI taxonomy): Eukaryota > Metazoa > Arthropoda > Insecta > Thysanoptera > Thripidae > Frankliniella > Frankliniella occidentalis. The sequence continues at coordinate 356,893 of NW_026267161.1, read as the reverse complement.
CTTGACACAAATTGATATTAAAAATCGACCGTGACCGTATATTTTAAAAATATGTATATTTCAATTTCTTGAACGTAAGTGCTCATTACAGTTAGTTGCTTTTGTCAGTGTAATGACACGATAGGTGGTGGTTGGTATGGTGTAGGGAAATAGGGGGGGGGGAGGGGGTTGACGTGTCGCACACCATGATCCCATTCCGTGCATACGTGCTAACGTGACGGTAACGTGACGGTAACGCGACGGCCGAATGACACACGCCATGCATGGAGGCGGGGGTTGGCGCGTGCGGGGGCGTGACGGGGGCGTGACGGGGGCCCTTCGATCGTCACGTACGTCCTGCAGCAGGTATATCGGTGTGCACGACCCGGGAACACATCTCCTCGGCAGCAGGTGCGTCGGGACCCGCGCCCGGTCCTGGCGATCAGAGGGAGGGAGGAAAAAAAAAGAGTGTAATGAAGCCATCATCGCCACGGTCCGCTGCGTGCCCCGGCTCCACTACGCCCCGCCCCGCCCCGCCCCGCCACGCTTTGCCGCGCAGGTTTGACTGCCGGGCCGCACGCACAAACCCGTGTCCTCCGACCGGTGGGGCAGCCTTTATCCCACTGCTGCGTACTTTGATTTTCGACTTTTTAAAGTATTTGGTGTCTCGTGTCTCTTGGCTGAAGTACCTGTCGCAAACAAGGACAGTTTACTTGTCACTTGGCAGAATGAAAAGGATTATCTTAAAACTAGGTCCGTCATCCCACGTTCAGAAATGGCCAAGTTTAGCCAATGCAAGCCCTTGTAGCGCCTTGTAGGTAGGCAACATCTTGCCTGCAGTGCATGCGTGTACTGCGGGACAGCCTACCCCGAATCTCGCAGGAGCCAGGCTCTGGTTATTCGCAGAATGAACCTTAGGATAACAGAAGTACTTTCTGGACAATCCATTTAACACCTTATCACTGATAAACTAACAAGGGCAAGGGAAGGTTTTCCGGTGATACAGTCGGATTTCAAAGGCGCTTTAAAGAGTAGTTGTTTGCATCCCTAGATAAGGAGTGGCACTAGTTTCAGCTGCCCGTAGGGCGTTTGGAGGTAGTTTCACGCGAATTTCATCAACAATTTCCCACATTCATCCCCTTTTTGCCATCTTTGCATGCACATATCTCCGGAACCGTTTGAGCTACAGCGCCCCGAGTTTTCGTGTTTCACTAATTTTTGATGGTTTGTGGTGAGTCTTGCAGGTAGAAATGAAGTTGGGCCGTCCTCACATTTTCTTTATGACAAGTTTGCCGTCATAATTCCTTCACAAACGCGTTTTTTCAACAAAAGTTCCCACATGGCCTAAAAATTTGAGGCGGGAAAAGCGCCCTGGCAAGTGCTTTCCCGAATCAACCGGGGACTTCACGGAAAAATGTTCGCCGTGATTCGAGAACGCCTTGGCGGGTCACGCATCACGCGCGCAGGAATAAAACATGACGGTGGCCAGCAGGGGCGGGGTGGG
>NW_026267161.1:351365-354060 GCF_000697945.3 Frankliniella occidentalis | reverse complement strand
GGGCGTGGCGTGGAGGGGCATAGCAGCAGCGCCGCGGCGCCGCAGGAGGAGTTGCAGGAGGAAGTGAGGGAGGATAACAAGCTTCCGGTTTGGATTCGCCTCGAGATATTCACAAAGACGAAGACGCTGCGGCGGCGCCCTTTTTTAGGGCGTGGCAGGGCGTGGCAGGCGCGACCCACCACAGGGCCGCGCGCCTCCGCCACCGCCGCAATGAAGGAACAGATCGCTGGACGCGGGATTTATTATGAGGGAGCTCTCTCATTCCCTCATGTAGGCAAAATTCCACACGACTCCCATAAAAATACACAAATAAAATGAGGGATATATTCAACTCATGATATATATTACGGGAGTTCGGCGCCTGCAAGACTCCGGGTAGGCCAGCCCGCAGTACAAGCATGTGCTGCGGGCGAGATGTTGCCTACGCATCGGGCGCTATTAGGGCTTGAATCGGCTGAACTCTTTGGCAGTTGACGGACGTGCTTTTGAGATGGTCCCTAATAGGCGCAACGGATCGAATTGCAATCACAATATCCGACACACTGTTAAATTATTCTGTGATTTCCCAACATTGTTAAGTTCTTACGGTTCTTACTTTTTTTTCAACGGAGTGTAGTGCAGTAGTGCAGTGCAGATTGAGCTTTTCATGTACTTTCGTTATAAAAACATTACGCGACATCTAGGGCAAATCAGAAGCAAATATAAAAGCCGTCAAAAACGGCCCCCCGGCGGCGGCCCCTCTCCTAACAAAAATAGAATGCCTGATATATCCGAAGAAACACTTTTACTCTTTTGCCGAGGCGCCGGAATGCGGTCCGACCCCAACCACCACACCACCACCGCAACGACCCGGCCGGGACCGGGGAGGACTGTCTTCGGCGCTTGTTGCACCCACCTCCTCGCCTCCCTCCGCCCTCCGCCCCTAGCATCCTCCCTCGCTTGCCACCCCCTCTCCCCAACCCCCCCTTTCGCACTCATTGTTGGTGTCGGCTGGGAGAGCATAATGCATGATTTATACTGCACAAGAATGTATTGCTTGCCGACGGCCTATTGTGAGACCGCGTGCATGTGTGTGTGTGTGTGTGTGTGTGTGTGTGTGTGCGTGTGTGTGTGTGTGTGTGTGTGTTTGTGCACGCGCGTGCGCGCGTCGAGGGAAGGACCAGAGGGGGTAGAGGAGAGAGCTTTGAGAAAGAGGTAGGCGGAGGGGCGTGGGGGGGACACCTATCCGAGCGCGCGCGCACACGTCTAGGCCACACAGACAACAGGCTTGCCCCCCCCCCCCTTTCCACACACACACACACACACACACAGCGTCCCGATGCATTGTCCCTGGTAGGGACAAAGCGATGCTGGGACCCCCCCCCCCCCTTTACCCCTCCCACCTTACTTCTACTGCTAGCTGCTCGTGATGCTGCCGCTGCTACTAGAATTTTAATTTCTCGTCCGCCGTAGCGAGCGCGCTGCGGGCCGCGTGACGCATTCGCGCCGATCGACGAACGCGTCTCTTTCGGACGGTGCAGCCCAGCTCGCCAGCCCGCTCTATTGGCGATCGCCTTTGGCCGTGGCAGCGCCGGCTGCAAGCAGGACCTGTTGGGCGACAAGCACTTCCAGCCCCACCACACGGCTCAAAAATAAAAATCCCATACACCTTTCTCTAACTTTTATTTTACACTAAGGTTTAATCTCATACCCACCGGCGGCAATGAAAACCGTTTGAACAACACAATGACAAACAAAACTGCCATGTGTTGTTTTTTTGCTCTTGATTTTTAAACAGTTCCCATTGGCTGTCACTACCCGATGGTAAAAGTTTCCAGATGCCTAAATTATTCAAATTACTGGTTCTTTGTCTTTGCACCCCGTATATTTTGAGTTGACTTTTAGAGTTGGACTATCTCTCTACCGGCCGGCCGTTTTCTTTTCCATATTTGGAAAGCGTCGGACGTCGTCCTGAAGTACCCGTTCAACTAAGTCAGTAAAGGGCGGGGCAGCGCGTGGCCGGCAGCACCTCATCACATCAGCTGTTTTCATTCAACGCTGGCAACCATTGCCACTCCACTCCCCCGCCGTCCTTCCGTCCATCCATCCGTCCGTCCGTCCGTCCGTCCGTCCGTCCGTCCGTCCGTCCGTCCGTTCGTCCGCCCGTCCGTCTGTCCGTCCGTCCGCCCGTCCGTCTGTCCGTCCGAGGATGAAAAATTTACGCGCGTTGTGGTGGCAGCGCGCGGCGGGCAACGTCTCCATCACGGCCAGGCCAGGCAGGGCGGCGCGAGCAGTTCAAATGGTGTGGAAGAGCCCGCCAGAGGCAGCGGCGGCGGCCACCTCCGCAGCAGGCGGGGTGTGGGGACGTGGTGTAGCGGGGTGCGGAGGGGCGGGGCGGGGAGGGGCGCAGCCCTGGGGAGGAGGAGGAAGGGGGGGCACACCACAAGTACCCGCCAAATGCAATAAGAATAAGGAGACGGCGGCGGGGCCGCCTTAACGACCTCAAAAGTGACACGGCGAATAACGGCGGCGCCTGCCGCAACCCAGCAGCCCGCGACCACATGGAAAATATAAAGATAAAACTCTCGAAACAAACAATAATTTTAAAAACTTCAGCTCGGGTATTTAATGTTTATTTCTTTGAACGCACGAATTCTGAAATGCGCGCTGTACATGTTAATGTTTGCCTCAGTTGAACTTTTCAAATCCCCCCCCC
>NW_026267161.1:348165-350820 GCF_000697945.3 Frankliniella occidentalis | reverse complement strand
CGGCGGGGGAGGCCCGAGATCTTAAATGTCTTGTTCAGCCCCTCTCCCTCACTATCGCGCTCTCAGTCTCTCTCCCCTTAGCAGGCGCGCAGGCCCATCTCTTCTCCGCTGCCGCTGCGCTGCTACTGCGACACCCGATGCGCGATGCGTCGCGAATCGAATCGAGGATTAAATCCGGTCCAGCGAGACGAGCTCAGCGTTTGACAAACTTCAAACGAGGAAGATGAAGAGAGAGGAGGAGGGAGAGAGAGGGCAGACCTTGTTTAACGACACTGACTTCCAGCTTCCAGCTTGTACCAGGTCCGCCACCGCTGGTCTCCAACGGAGCATCCCTTGCGAAGATACATCGCTACACTTTCACCCGATGTTCCACACGTGTTAATCCTGTCAGTATTATCAAAGGCACTCCAGCCCCTCACTCTGCAAAAAAATTGTGAGCACGTTTTGCGGTAAACTTTTCTATGAGGCAGTGTGAAGATGCGATACCTAATTGTTAAATTACAAACAGTTCTGTGACACTATCACGGACATTACATTTTTCGCCGAGCAGTAAAGGTATGTCGTACTACACCGTTCGTAAATCCCTTATCACAGATAAAAATACTACTAATGCGAATTCAGCAAAGATATTTTTCAGCTGGTCCACCAGGCTCTAGGCCTCTCCATCCATAGGCGACTCTAGGCTCCTCCAGTTCGCTCCTTCAGCCTTCTCCAGGCCGTTCCAGGCCGCTCCAGGCCGCTCCAGGCCGCTCCAGGCCGCTCCAGGCCGCCACAACTCTCACCCCAGCGCCCCGCGGCTCGCCCATTAACAGGGGTCGCGCACGGAAAGAAAATGCGAGGCGAGCGCGCCTTCCAACTTGGGACTCGCCCATGATAAATGGGGGTTTGGGGTTCGGTCATGCGGGAAGATGGGAGCCTGAGCGGGGCTGGAGCGGCGTGGCGCGGCGTGGCGCGGCGCGGCGTGGCGTGGCGCCTAGCCTATTTCAGATTGAAGATTTTAATCCACTTGCATAAAGATGAGCGGAGAGCGAGGAGCAGGTCACCGCACTACCATCTTCCTCCTCCTCCACAGCTGATAGGCGATGCTGCTCGAAATCTATCAACAAACAACTACGACTTCGATGTTTGTTTTCTTCCTTCTTGATTGGATCACACCAAATAAAAAGCTTCGGGCACCTGGAGTCGGAAAAATCAAAGGAATTGAGAGGCAATTTGTGTTATAGCGAATATACTGCATAAAAGGAGCAAGTTCACCCTAAAAAAAAACACACACACACACACGCACACACACATAGTGATGATATGACTGTTCGCGTGGGCGCTCCAGAGTGCAGGGGGAGGAAAGGCGGGGGAGGCGAGCGGAGGCGAGCGAGCGTATAGAATTTTCCTTGGACGCGTATTATTCTCGGACGTCCCCGTGGGAAAACTAGAGGGCAGGCGAAAGGTGATGGCCCACCAATGTCGCTTCCCTCTGTGTGGCCGGCCCGGGGCGGGCTGGGGGCGGGCCAGGGGCGGGCCAGGGGGCGCCGGGGGCGGACCGCTCAGCTCGCTCGCCACTTAACGCCGCCAAGTTTACCAGATAAGTACCTGTGGCTCTCTGCGCCGCGCTCCGAGACCGCAGTGCGCGGCTAGAGGAACCCCGCCACGACCCCACCCGCCCCCCAGGAGGACCGCCTTTGGTCTGACTTCGCGAGGCAGGGAGGGGAAAGGGGTTTCATGACTGCGATACAAAGCTGACGGGCTGATTCCGATCTGCAGACTGTGTGTGTATATGAGAGGGAGAGGAGAGAAAGGGGCCCAAAGAGGAGCGGGACGTGGATTCAACGTTGATTCCACGTGGATTCGTGGAAATCTCGTGGACGTGGATGGATACATCCACGGTATTTCAACCACCCTTGGCTTTATTCTCTTGATCACTTTTAAATGCAGAACGATAACTTATTACTGAAAAGAGATGGACAATTTCCCCTTTTGTGACATTGGTTCATTTGAACTCAAATTGGTGGATTTCACGTGGATTTCAGTTTTTTTCCGCCACTATGCATCAGATATAAACCACAAAACAACTTTTCATAAACTTGTAGTTATTGCTAAATGTGGTATATAACTGTACAGTTTTCTCGGAGAGATGCATTTTGTTTTGTTTTTCACGATTCATGAAATAACGTGGAAATAACGTGGAATCCACGTGATATCCACCGTCTATTGCGTTCAACGTTAAAAATGGTGTTCAAAGCTTTGTATACATAAGTGAACAAATTTTTAAATTTTGTCAAGGAAGTACAATTATTAATTAAATTCAAGGCTATACTTCTGAATGTACAGCGCACAACGCCCTATAAGCCAGAGAGCTGGCTGGGGCGCTGTGCGTGTGCTTTAGAAAGGGATCGGTAGCTGGCGTTCCTCTTTCAGCAGCGTCGCCGTAGGGGAATGGATAGGGTATAAGACTACTAACTCAAAGGTTCCAGGTTCAACTCCACTCAAGGTTGGAAAAAAAGTTTTCCAACCGACGTCATTTCCACGTCGAAATATCGTGGATAAAGGAGTCAAATCCACGTGGATATCACGTGGATACTCCGCGTTGAATCCACGTCACAAATCTACGTGGAATCCACGTTCCTTCCACCAAAATTCCTCTTTGGGGGGGAGAGGGAG
>NW_026267161.1:346112-347445 GCF_000697945.3 Frankliniella occidentalis | reverse complement strand
ACAAGGCGGGGGGTCGCCCATAAATAACGTCGGCCCTAGAACAGTAGCGATAAGAGACAACAGTGGGTGGGGCCCAATCGTTGGGCGAATCAGCCACCACCAATAATCTTTGAGAAAATGTTTAATACAAAAGAACCACTGGATTTCATTTGTGATTTTTGTTTTTAGACTGCTAGGGTGTGAGCTTAGTTAGGGCCGCTAGCTTCGTACGTCACCATGCTACTATGCTACAGTTCGTGGTGAGCGTCACACACTTATCGTGTCGTGTGGCGGGCTACGACACAGCAGTGTTGCGGGTTTGCATGCCCAATTGGCCATTACGCCTTATGAGTGGAGCAAGTAGGCAAACCCGCATACTGTTGTGTCATGGCCCTGGTACAGTTTCTATGAATTCTCATTTGCACTCTGGAATTTCCCTTTAAACATATGAGGATATTTTGCGCACTTGTATACCCTGAAGTGTTTCGAATGGGAATGGGGTTCAACACACGTGCAAGTGTGCGACACGACATTCACGTACTTGGGTCTTCAAGTGTGTCTGCGGGGAGCTTTTCACGACGTCGAAGCCGCGGCGCGGCAGAGTCTTTCGCTCCGCACCTCTACGCTCTGGGCCGCCGACTCTGGTGGTAAATCATAACGGGCCGTCGGGCGGCGAGGGTTCGCGCCAGGGCCGCTAGATCGCGCCTCGAGTGCCGTCGAGCGCGCCCGCTTACCAGTGTGGCGACGCGAAATGTGTGTGAGAAGTGTGAGTGTTTTCTCTTCGCATTTTGTATGATCTGGAAAATTATTGTAACGACTCTGGATAGTAATTTTGAAAATAAGACAAAAAGTTGGAGCAAAAAAAACAACAAAAAACACCATACCTCTCATTTCCCTCACCCCTCAAAAAAATAAAATAAATCAAAACAAAAAAGTTTGTTGAAAAAGTTTTGGGGGCAACAATTTAATGTCGTATAAACGATATGCGCACAGTACCACTGGGGATCTGTCACGGCCACACCCTCGCATCCTGTTCACAGTAGGAGGGGCAGGTGGCCGAGTCGGCGGTCGAGTGCGTGAGCGTGTTGCTGTTGTGAGCGAGTGAGTGAGTTAGTGTGTGTGAGTAGGTGGTAGGTGGTGTAGGTGTGAGGGTGAGTACTTATCACCCGTCCACACACACACACACACACGCACGCGCACGTAATGCTTCATATGCATATTTCAGTCACGTCGTGTGTGTGCCATCCCCGTGGCTTGCATGCAGTCAACCGCACGACGTGGGTGGATGTAGCGGATGGGAGTGTGGCAGAGAGCGCTCCCACGCTTGTCCCCGCCTTCACCTGTAAGCAGCCCC
>NW_026267161.1:340965-346062 GCF_000697945.3 Frankliniella occidentalis | reverse complement strand
TTTGGGGGCAACAATTTAATGTCGTATAAACGATATGCGCACAGTACCACTGGGGATCTGTCACGGCCACACCCTCGCATCCTCTTCCCTCCCCCGTCTCTCTCTCTCTCTCTCTCTCTCTCTCTCTCTCTCTCTCTCTCTCTCTCTCTCTCGGCGGCATGCCAGTGCAGCGGCGCGCGACGTCCGAGTAAAATATCTTGGCGTAAATCCCGGATATGTTGTATCACACTCGAGGGGGCTCCCGTTTCTGAGGCTTCCCTTCGCCTAAACGCCCCGGTGTAAATCAACCCCCGGGGGAGTAGCGCGCGAGGAAAGGGAACAGCAGCGAGGGGAACAGACTGGGAGCACACCGAAACGAATATTTTTCAAAAACAAAAATAAAAACCGACGTATGAAACATTTTTCACGCCTCTTCTAGCGTATTTGTTTTTCATCGTTCGCCCCCACCCGCCGCAGTCATAAATCCTCGGCTCTGATGCGCGGCCAAACTATGTTGACGGACTTGCACTGCTGCAGGCCGAGTGTGCTGTGCGAGTACAAGATGAATAAATACTGCTCGGGAACAGAAGGGCGCGCGCGAGGCGCGAGTTGGGCTGCTTTCCAAGAACGGACCGCGTCTGGATGGGGAGAAGAAAAAAGGAAGAAAACAGATCGAGGGGTATATGAGAAGTAGTCAGTCCTGGACCGCACGACGCGGAGTGAGGATTTTTTTTTCGCGCGAACATCTTTTTCTGAGCCTCACACACGGACGTGTCCGTCTCCGAGTCATAAACAAGTTAAATTTAATTGGATTTAATTGGATAATTGCCGATATTATTTATGACGTCCTCCTGTGACATTACTTCCCAAGATTACCGGAAATATTTTGGTTACTGTTGAAACTGTTCAACGCAGCCAGAAATGTGATAACATTGGCAGTGTTCTTTTAAAAATTACTTAACAGATTTTTTTTACAGAAGTGACCTTATATGACCCGCAGCGGCGCAACGTATATATATGGGTATGCAGATGCAGATGAATCAACTAAAGAACTCGCATTTTTCTGAAGCTTTCCTTCTTTTCCTCTTTCTTGCCCCTAATTTTGATTCAGTAGTTTTACAGTTCGAGATGGACACGCCTCTACGCCCACGTTGCCCATCACGATTTCTTATTCCAGGCCTCGCGACATGAGATTTTATTAAAAGTTTTGCGCTCCCGCCCGGGGAAGAGCAGGCTGAAGGGAGGGATAAAAATGAGAAATTCACTGCCAAGTTGGGGGAAGTAGCAGTTGATTGTGATGAAAAGCAAATCAAGTGAAGACACCACGGGTCGGGCCGTTACTCTCCTCTTTGCCCTGCCATGCTGCTGCTACTTAATACCCAGCCGAGGGACCATAACTTTTATCTGAAATCTCGTCCATTCCCGATGCCCCCGCCCCGCCCCGTCCAGCCCCGCTTGTCCTTCCCAATCTTCTGTGTTCGCTTCCCGCTTTTGTCTTGCCTCGGTTCCCTCATTGTGATCAGATTCGAATTCTTTACGACGCCCGGGCGTCCCTTTACAAGGCGGGGGGTCGCCCATAAATAACGTCGGCCTTTTTCGCAAGGCCGCGCCCCGCGCCGCGACCTCAAATGGCGACTTGCTATTTCTCTGACCTTCGGCGCGCGGGCGGGCGGGCGGGGCCGCGGGCGTCCGTCCCTTCTGCACACACATCTGCGCTCGCGCGCTGGGCGAAAAACCATGCAGACGCGTAAGAAGAGAAAGAGGAAAACGCACAGAAATAAAAATAAAAATTAAAACCCAGCGTCCGTAACAGTGCTGGTGCAGTCATTTGCAGTGAACTACTTTCGGAGCGCGCGCACAGAGCAGGGCGGAAAGGGAGGGGAAAAAACCTCTGGTAAAAGTTTGATAATTATTCTCCTAATCAAAAGAATATATCTCACTGTGAGTAAGTAGGGTAATTCTTGGCTCCGGTACAAGTAGAATCCACTTAACGAGGCCATTCTGCTTTTTTGGTGCTCCGCGTCGCCCGTTCTATCTGTGCGTGGAGTGTGTCGCGTGGACGGGGCCAACCATTCCGGGGCCAAGGATTTTTATCTGATTAAAACGAGCGACAGGCGAGAAATCCCTGTCTATCACTCTCAGCTGTCTCCTCCTCTCCTTCGTGCATTTCCCTCCGCCAATCTTCCCCGCTCCTCTTGATATTACTTTGCGTTAACGCCCCTCTTTTGGTGCCGCTTGACGCACAAGAGCGCGCCTGCGGATGCGAGGGTAGGCAACGCGCTCCGCAGGCGTGCGTGCGGGTTGCCTAACCTGCAAGGTGAGCGCTCTGCTACCTCCCACAGGAGGTGTGCAATTGAAACACAGTGAGAAAAGTCGGAGTACACGGCTTGGAGTCCATGGGGTACACTCGGAGTACGTGCAGTACGTCCCAGAGGTCGGGCTGGGCCAGGCGGGGCCTATATTACTACTACTACTCATCCCGAGTACGCTGAGCATGTTCGTAGTACGCAAGGTACATCCGTAAGAGTACTATCATATTCCAAGCAGAAAGCGGAAATAATTGAACCCTTTCTGCTTGGAATATATGAACGTCGGAAGGGTTCAATTCTTTCTGCGCTGATAGTACACTCGGAGTACTGTCAGCCCGGGACACAGGAGCACAGCAGTTGTCGACCCTTCGGAACAGTCGCGCTATTTAAACTGGCAGAATTTAGTCTCACTGTTTCAACTGACACTTTGTTGGACATTTAGATTTGCAGAGTGGTTGGGGCTATTTTTTTTATTTATTTAGTAAGAATCCAAATCTCAACTACAGTGTGCCATAGATGCCAAAATGTATTGAACGAACGCTACGTAACACAATTTCTTTTCCCTCAACATATTTTTTTTTACAGAAGTCGTATGAACCAGGTGACTTTCCATGCCATGTCTGCGACCATAGTCTGCGACTGTAAGCGGACGGGAGTGCGCGTCGTGCTGTTATTGTGTTGCAGCCCGCCACTATATTTATGGCGGAGGCAGTAGGTGAAAGAAACTGTTCATTAATCTGTGGCGGACCGCCTCCTCCCTGCTGCCCGCCGCCGAGCCTGCGGAGCCTGGGGAGCCCCGCCTCTCTCGAGTCATGATCTAGGCAGCAGCAGTAGCAGCAGTGGCGGCAGCAGCAGTTAGGAAGAAACGGGGGTGAGGAAGAGGAGGAGGAGGAGGAGGAGGAGGAGGAGGAGGAGGCGCGGGACGCGTGGGTCCGCTGCCTGCACTTAATGTTGCCGCCTGTGCGGTCTGCCCCAGAAAGTAATGATGTCTGAGGATGCACCCACGTCTCTCTCTCTCTCTCTCTCTCTCTCTCTCTCTCTCTCTCTCTCTCTCTCACTTTCTCCCCCCCCTCCTTTCTCCCACTCTCTCCCTCAACCGATCGCTTATCAGGTCGAGTTTGCCTCGCAGGGTGGGTATCACCCCCATGTAAAGGGATCTGGCGCCCCACTCTGGCGGGCCTTCCCGGGTCTCCTCTAGCCCCCCCCCCTTTCACCCAACAGCAGGGAGAAGATGGGCTGAGGAAAGGGGGAGGCAGGGGGAGGCAGTATGGTATGTGCCATTTGAAATCCGATGCCACTAAACTTCCGAATGAACAAGCAATCTATACTACTCTCTCACTCGCCCAGCGCCCGCCGCTGTCTCTCTTCACTCTTTTTCTTCTTGTCTTTCCTCCGAACCACCCTCCCTTTACTCTCTCACTCCCTTACTTTCTCCCTCCCTTACTCTCTCACCCCCACCCCCTTTCCCCCTCTCCAAGGCTTTATCAGGTTATCGCAGGGCGAACGATGTAGATTGGAAGAGAGGGATATATAAAGTTACGGTGAAAGGCAGTGAGTACCGACCACTCCGGGCCCGACCCGAGCCGGCCCGGGCGACGTCAGCCGCAGCGAACGGGGTTGCACTCGGCGGGACCGACCGCGCGGCTGCCTTTCTAATCAAGTAAACGCAAATGCGCGATAATTCTCGCTGAGAGGGCGATAAATTTAATACGAGATCGCAACGGGCCGAGAGAAGAAAGAGAGAGAAAAAAAAGAACAAAAAGTATGTTTGGGCTTCAATGTCCTTCCTGGGGGGGCGCCGGCTGGATTTTAACTCTTGGACTATCTCCAAACGGGATGGTTCCTTCCCCGAAAGCGAGTGGAGGAGAGAGAGAGAGAGAGAGAGAGAGAGAGAGAGAGAGAGAGAGAGAGAAGGGAGATGGAAACCGCTCCGAGCAGGAAAGGGGGAAAGAAGGAGCTTCGGAGGTTGGGTCGAGCCGCGGGACGAGGCCCGGGCAGGGAGGGAGGGTCGAGAAAAACACAACAACACTAGTCCCATCAATCTACATAAGATGTTTTCGCTGCGGCTCCAACACAGCAAAAATTACGTTAAGACCACCGCGTAATAAATTGCTGTGGCATATAGGGAGCAAAAGAGGGTAGGACAGCGGTGAAGTAGGAGATGCTCGCTTGTAGCGGGGGGCGTGGCGGGGCGTGGCGTGGCGTGGCGTTGGTGGAGTGTGGCGTGGCGGCCCAGGCTGCGCGATAGAGGAGCGGAAGACTAGACTCCCGGCCCGGAGCCCGCCGGGGTACTCCTCTCGAGTCAGCTTCTCCTTCCACTGCAGGATTAAATTTTACAGAGAGAAAAAACTCAACCAAACTGTTTCCGTTCTCAAAATGGAAAAGAAACGAAAAGAAAGAAGAAATAAAACAGCAAAGTCGTGGTGTTGTGACAAGGGAAACAAGCAAATACTATTAAATGCCTCTCTTCTTGTCCACATCGTTACCCAGGGATCCGCCCTTTCGCCGGGTTATCTCCTCGAGGATCTCTTACCCGTCAGGTAAAGCAATGCGACGCACTGCTACTTATCCGCCCGCGCTAGAGACGAGTGATTTATGTCTAACAATACAACAACGGTGCGCTCCGGGGGCAGCGCCGGGTAGGGGGAGGCGGGCTGTCGTCCGTTTTACAACCAAACTGTCTCAACCACAACGCATGGCGATTATTGTTTTTTTATTATTTGTTATATTTCCCTTTCGGAAGGGCCATTTAGCTGGTGTAGGTACACCCCAGAAAATAATAAATAATACATTTAAACGAAAGAGGAAA
>NW_026267161.1:337008-337615 GCF_000697945.3 Frankliniella occidentalis | reverse complement strand
GGGCGGGGCGGGGCTGCCGGGGTGCTCTGGCGTGTGATGAGTGGTTTCGGAGGTGCGGTTCAGGTGTCGGCGCAGACGGGGAAATGCCAACCTTGCCCGTCATTAAGGCGGCCGAGGTGTGCCGCGCTGGTGCTGCCGCTGCTCCCCGCCTTCTTGTCCGTCACCGCCCTCCTGGACGCTCATCTCCGGCCTGCTCCACCAGCAGCAGCAACTACAACAACAACAACAACAACATATTATTGCTGCCACACCGGACGGACCACCGAGGAAAACAGCAAACACATGTCAAGGCGGCGCGGCGCGGCGCGGCTTGCGGTCCATTGTGGGGAGGCGGTGGGCGGAGGAGCACGGCGCCCCGCAAACTACAAGAGGGCGGTGCTCGCTGTCAGGACCACGAGTAGCGGCGGCGGAGCAGGGCGGAGCAGGGCGGAGCGGGCCGTGACGGACGACAGCGGCGCCCCCCTCGTCGCGTGGCACGCACACACACACGCACACGCACACCACACGAACACACACACACACACACACACAAGCGCGCAAACGCGAGGGGTTCGAGTCCTTCAATTCCCCTTGGATGTGAATAATTCCCCATACGCCCCCTCCCCCC
>NW_026267161.1:336525-336958 GCF_000697945.3 Frankliniella occidentalis | reverse complement strand
CGCCCCTACAAACTCCCTCCTCCATACCTTTCTTTATCCCGCCGCGCGCGAGCCGTCAAGGCCGCTCTCCCCCCTCAGAACACGCAAAGTCGTGATAGACCCCCCCAAAAATCGTAGAGACAATCATCGACCCCTATGCGGCCACACTGGAAATGGGTTGGCGTCTTCTGACGCCAAAATATTGGCGTCTTTTAGGATTTGGCGTCATAGGACGCCAAAATTTGGCATCATAAGACGCCAACCCATTTACAATGCATCATTCGCCTGCTCGAATTAATGGTAATGATGAATTTTTGGCTGGTTATCCATCCGTATGAACATAATACCGAGAATATACTGCTTTCCGAGCCCGTCGATTTAAATACTCCAAAATGTTAAACCGTGTGTGTAAACTAGCAGCAGCAGCAGCAGCGGCAGCAGCAGCAGCAGCAGC
>NW_026267161.1:334415-335192 GCF_000697945.3 Frankliniella occidentalis | reverse complement strand
TATTGTTTTTTTATTATTTGTTATATTTCCCTTTCGGAAGGGCCATTTAGCTGGTGTAGGTACACCCCAGAAAATAATAAATAATACATTTAAACTTATTCTAATAATAATAAATTGAAACAAGGAAATTCTTTGAAACTAGCCCTCAAGCAAGTAAATTAACATTAAACAAATATAAGGATTTTTTTTTCTTAATTGAACAAAAAAATTTGCTCTTGAATTTCAAGAAAAGTCTTCAACTCTTCTTGATCTTTCAATGAAGAAAATTTCTTTAGAGCAAGGGGTTACGGGTTTTCTTCTTCAAGGAAACGATTTTCTGAGTGTAGCGAGCGCAAGCCCCCGGCCGCGGTGGTGTGCCCAGGCGGCGCGGACCGGCGCCTTTATGTCCCCCGGCCCAATTTGTGCCCCGGCCTCCCGGGCCTCCCCCCGGCGGGGCTGCGCCGCGTGGAGCTCAAGCACCTCCCCGCCCTTAGCGACACACTCAGTCGTACTTACACCTCACACCAGTCGAACCCTCCCTCCACCTCCTCCTCCTGCTTGTTGCTCGTGCTCGCCACTCCGCGCTACCGGCTCAGAGTGAGTGAAAGAAGAGTGAGCGGGGAGAAAGGAAAAAAGCGTCGAGAGAGGAAGAGAGAGAGAGGGAGAGAGAGAGAGAGAGAGAGAGAGAGAGAGAGAGAGAGGGGGAGGAGGAGGAGGAGGAGGAGGAGGCGCGGGACGCGTGGGTCCGCTGCCTGCACTTAATGTTGCCGCCTGTGCGGTCTGCCCCAGAAAGTAATG
>NW_026267161.1:324314-325885 GCF_000697945.3 Frankliniella occidentalis | reverse complement strand
GGCGGGGCGAGGCGGGGCGGGGCGGGCAGCAAACATAGCCAGCAGCTCCGAGAGTGCAACAAACGGCTGTAAGAAGCCCGAGAGACGCCGGTGATAATGCGAGGGACCATTAGGCGCAATAAGACTCCTGCGCTGCTGCTGCTGCTGCTGCTGCTGCTGCTGCTGTGGGGGCCCTGCAGGCTCCGCGGGGACCAAACTAACGGGACGGGCTCATCGGTTCAAAGGGGGACGTCCATAAATTTACGTTTTATGACGCACACGAGCAACCTCGTGTGCGGCGTGGGACCAACAAGTGTGAGGACGTTTATAGTACGTACACGCACCGAAAACCCCGTGGCAAACGGTGGAAGGGGCCACTGCTGGTCACTTCGACGCGCTCGAAATATTGGAATCCCAGGGATCCCAGCTTTGTTTATACTAAAGCTTTAGTATAAACAAGACTGCCCTCAAGATAAAATTTTCTAGGGTAATGTCACAGACTATGAAGAAAATAATGCCAAAACTTGGCATAAGGGTTACCCAAATCAATCATTCAAAAATGAACATTAGACAATTGTGCAAAGCGATCAGAGTTACACTAAAACATAAGTATGTACAAATGATGGCCATGAACATGGCAGAGTGTTCAACTCCATGATACATACTTGTTAGGGCTGGACTGGAAATTTGAATTCTTAGTAGTGTTCAAAAGTAAATGCGAATACTTTAAAGTGCACTGAAGTTGCATGGCCAGCATTGAAGTTTCACACTTCTACGTGTTCAACTATACTGTTTAACACTAAAAACTGCACTTGTTTGTGCCCGCCAGTTGCACACTTTATTGCGTGAATCATTGCAAATGGCATCTAGAAAATATATTTTTCGATACGAGGAGTTAACAGAAAATCGCAGCATCTTTCATCACGTTTCATGGACCGCGGGCGCACGCCACTGGACCAGAGCACCGCAGACAGCACGACACACCCAAACCAACGCCTTCCTCTTCATCCCTTCGACACCTCGCCGCCTGCACAGAATAAAGAATAAAGGGACAAGGGAGACGACGACCCCCGGCCCTGGGCACAATGCGGCAGAAGCTGCAGGAGGGACAAGCGTATCGTGCCCCCTCCTCCCTCGACTTCCCTTCCTAGCCTCCTGACGTGTTGATACTGCAGGCTTATTTTGCCGTCTCTGTTTGACGAGGGATTTCTCATACTTGCCCGGCACGCCTGGCCGCCGTCGCCGTGCCGTCAGCAGGGTCTGCTGCCTCCCCCCCCCCTTCTCTCTCTCTCTCTCTCTCTCTTTCTCGGCCGCTTTTCTGATATTTACTCTCTCTTTTATTCCCTGCCTCTCCCCGCGCACGCGGGGTGTGTACAAGAATGCGGTATTGGGGGAGCGCACGCTCCGGCCGCCCGGGACTCCCCGGTAACAAGCATTCCCCTCCCCTCCCGCCGCTCCTTCCCCTCCCGCCGCTCCTTCCCCTCCCCCTCTCCTCCACCGCCGCTTGCCGCCGCTTTGAGCCCCGGATTATAATCCGTCATTAATTTCTCTCACGATTCGGAAGGAACAGGCAGGGCGGTCTGCTGGAGACC
>NW_026267161.1:323770-324264 GCF_000697945.3 Frankliniella occidentalis | reverse complement strand
TTTTACACCCCCAAAGAAGAAGCACGCGAAAGAGGACAAAGGGAAGGTATGGCGCTCCCACGTCGTGTGTAGTTTTAAAACTCACTCGTCGTAAAGCAGAGCGATGTGGGCGCGCGCGCGCACTATCGCAGCCACACACATACACTCACACCAACACTCACACTGACACTCACAACACTCACACCTATAATAATCCCACAGGAC
The DNA here is from genome assembly GCF_000697945.3 of Frankliniella occidentalis. NCBI lineage: Eukaryota > Metazoa > Arthropoda > Insecta > Thysanoptera > Thripidae > Frankliniella > Frankliniella occidentalis. The sequence goes on along the minus strand of NW_026267161.1, from coordinate 324,060 downwards.
GGAATACTGCCTAACGGTTAGGCGCACGACGTCTCAAGGAGGCACCCCGGTACATACTGGAACATATACTGGTCCACATACTATCCATGTACAATTCGTGTGGTAAATCTATTCGGCCACATATACTGGGAACGTGTACAGGTAGCTGTATACGGCGGCGTGTATGGGGTGCTTTTCACGGGATCTCTCTAAAATCGAAAAAGTTTTCACAGAACGTGTTTTAGAAAAACTGACGTTTGGAGAGTCACATTAGTTATTTCAGTGGAGGTACACCTACCACAACCGCCCCC
>NW_026267161.1:319105-322095 GCF_000697945.3 Frankliniella occidentalis | reverse complement strand
CCTCCACCCCCTCCGAGCTCCCCCGTGCCACTTTTATCACAAGTCCCCTCACAAACTCGATCTTCTTCTTGTCCAGCCCCGAATCCGAGAGTAGAATGCCAACGAAATGTTTTACATCTTTAATTTTAGGTACTTCAGGACGCTGCTCCGCACTGATTTCGCCTCTGGGACCGTCCAAACGCGGTATAAATACCCAAGGGGAGGCGGGAGAAGGGCCGGAATACATTTTCCCGGGCACAGTGCACAGAGAAAAAAATAAAAATAACTAATTATGAAACAATGAAAACTATTTTTTTTTTCAAAAAGTGACTTTACTCACATTTAAAATTTGCCCAAACAAGGATTAAGTGTCGATTCATGTGAATTACCCGACCTCATCTTCCCAGCAAACTTGGCGCGAGGTAACGGCGTCGTTTCGCCGTACAACGCGCCGTCGGGGGGCAGTGTACGGCGGAAGGTGGTGGCGAGTGCCTCCCCGAGCGGGGAAGGCCAGGCCTGCTGACTTACGATGCGGTATCCTCAGGAAGGGGCGGAACCGACAGCGAGTTACACGGGTAGCGGCATGGCGAGGCAGAGCAGCAGCAGCGGCAGCAGCGGCGGCGGCGGCAGCAGCAGCAGCAGCAGCAGCAGCAGCAGCAGCAGCAGCAGCGGCAGCAGCAACGGCAGCAGCAAGGCTTTGCAGCCACGCGCAATTTTCCGCTGGCGGGCACATAGGCGCCCGGTGCTGACGTCCGCACGACGCCCACCAGCGAGGCCCCTACCGAGGCCGCGTACATAGAGGCTCGCAGGCGCCGGGATGGGAAACTATCATTACGACAGCCATTACTATTACTCGCTATTACTGTAGCACACAGCGTAATTATTCGATTGGACACACACACACACACACACACACGCACACTTACGCGCAAGGGTTGATATGCCATTTGCCACGGAAGGCGGTAGAGGGCTGGCTGTGTGGGTGCGGCGACGGCGGCGGTGCCGGTGATGGTCCTCGGCGGGACCCCCCAGCCCTCTCCCCCTTCCCCATCAAGTACGCCAGCCCGTTATCCTCGGTAACTAATTTCTACGTTAATTTCCGGCTCCATCATGTTTTGAACTGGATGGTTATCGCGCGGCGAGCGGAGCCGGAGCCTTCGGCCGGAGCCGGGCAGAGCGACGCGACGCACCGCCAGAGAGAGAGAGAGAGAGAGAGAGAGAGAGAGAGAGAGAGAGAGAGGGGGGGGGGGATGAGCCGTTCAGATTGCACCCCCTACCTCCCAGACTCTCCCCACAGCTGCTCTTTAGATTGATGAATCATAAAGGGGTTCCCGAACATCTCTAACAGCGGCGCGCACACGTTTCGCGAGAAACGTGTCCATTCGACAGAAGCAAAACCGGTGTGAAAAACAAAGTGATCGTTTCGATGCGACCCTGCCAGTGTTCAGACATGGTAGCAGTGCAGTTGCAAGCATTCTACTCCGCTTTTGAAAAAATCCCCTCATCTTTACGTGCGTGCAACACGACGATGTTGCTCGCAAGAGAAGTGGGATCACTTGCAAGTGCATACAAAGCACCGTCGTTCTGAACAACTCACTGGCAGTAACACACTGATAGTTGGGACGGCTGAATAATTAGAGGTCACAGGTCGCCCAGAAAGAACGTGAGTCATTTGTCGTCACGAAACTACGCCTATACGAGCTTCCGTAGCGCCTGCTGGGTAGGCAATATCTCGCCTGCACTGCATGCGTGTACTGTGCGCTGGCCTACCCGGAGTCTCGCGGGCGCCGAGCTCCCGTCAATTTACCGAATGTGTCGGAGAAAAACAAAGGACAAAATGTCTGGAACGACTCCATCCCATAAATGATTCACCAGTGAACAGGGGCGGCAACGGAAACACATTCGTAGAGTCTAGAACAGTGTAAGGCCACTGTTGCCAGGAGTGCCCCCCGCCTGTCGCTCGCCCGGTCGCGACGACCGACGGCAGAGGCCTTGGACCTTGGACTACAATCACACCAACCACTGAGCTCGCCGCAGCCGACCCGATCCTCCTAGTCGTCGTCGGCGGCGTCCCCTTCCCTATGGGGATTAGAGCATTTCCTTCTCAGACGTAATGAAATTTCGTCGTGTCGTCTCAGAGAGAGAGAGAGAGAGAGAGAGAGAGAGAGAGAGAGAGAGAGAGAGAGAGTATGTGTTCTGCGGTTTTCGGCTTAGCCATCCTCCTCCTCACCACGCGGACCCGGGCCGTCTCATTCCATGTTGTTCGCCTCTCTCTCTCTCTCTCTCTCTCTCTCTCTCTCTCTCTCTCTCTCTCGCTCACTCTGTACGAGTGCGTCTGGTCGCTAGCCGCCGCGGCCACGCTGCGCCCCCCTCTCCCTTTTCATTCCTCAAAGTCATCTCTGGAGCGCCGCGAGCGACGCCCGTTCGAGCTCCGCGAGCGAGCGCCCTATCCACCCGTCTCTCTCGCTAAAGCTCTCGCCCGGCTAACCCTACCCGTCCTGGGAGACAACGACCAGCAGTGTGATAAATCTGCAGGGTGGCCCGCCTGCCTGGCGATCTATCAGAGCCGGGGGATTAAATTCGAACACCTCTGGGATTACTCGCGTCAGAATCTTCTTAATCGTGTTCATATTGCCGTCGGCCTTTTTTTTCCCTGATGGGGGCTGTGTCCCTCAGAATTGTCCTTACACTTTCGCTGCTGTACGGCTTTTGTTTTATTGTCATTGTTATAACGCATTTTCTTCTTTCTGTCTGATATGAAGTAAAGGGCTCGGCGGCAAAAAAAAAAATAATACAGAGAAATAATCATAAAATAAATGGTTGTGTTGGCCTCGCTATCCTCCACTACATGTGAGCCTGTTTTGTTTACGGCCAAAGTTTTTCCGTTTTGACGAGTATTGCCGGCTGCTGCTCTCAGAGTGGCGCCGGGGCCGGGCCCGCCAGATATATGAAAACTTGAACAACGATCCCCTTTACATTATTTGGAGAGGAACGTTGCGCAAGTGGAGAGG
>NW_026267161.1:311798-315124 GCF_000697945.3 Frankliniella occidentalis | reverse complement strand
CTAAGGGCAAAGTCGAACGAGAAAGGGGGGGGGGAGGGGTGGGGGTGGGGCACCCGACCACGCGAGCTTTGGGTTCTGAGCGCGGCGCGGGTGAAGCTGTTCATTGAAAACATGTTGCCATTGGAAAAAAAAAAAGTAAAATCAAATCAGAGGGAGCAACGTGATGCGGTCAAGCGACGCGCCGACACTCGCGTTTGTTTACCATTACAGCAACAGAGTGATCAATTACTTTATATTTTCTCTCTTTTTTTTGCGTGGTTTGCGTGGCGCGCCGATGTTTTTCTGCGCGCCCGTCGTTCTCGCGCTGCCGCTGCGCGCGGATTGGCCTGGGACTAGGCGCCGCTAGGCGCGCCGGACGTGCCTCCCCCGACTAGCGGGAGCGGCGGGCTCCAAGTAAATGAGATGCAGAGGCCGCGGCTAGTCCTCCAAGGACCTGCTCCAGGAACGAACTCCGCAGGACCCGGACGAAAGTACAGCAGCAGCTCGGGGGGATTATTGCGAAACCGAGAAGGGAATTAATGCAAGAAAGCATGAGCGTGAGGGCGGGGTTCCGGCGGCGGTGCGGCGGTGGGGTGGGGGCGCCGAGGGGGCCGGGGCCGCCTGCATGCGGGAGGGAGCCAAGCGGTCACGGCCCATCCTCCCTCAGATTGAGGACTTCGGTGTCACATTGTCGCTGCCTGACCCCTCCCCACTCCCCTTACGCCTCTTCTTACTCCCATACTCGTCATCCCTCTCTTCTGTCCTGTCGGGGTCTCGGTCGAGGCGGTTGCACAATTTATGAACCTCTCTCTCGTGTGCGCGTTCGTTTGAGCTTCCGCGGCGGGCGTTTGAGCATTGAGCAACGGATGCGGGGGCGGGGGGAAAGGGGGAGGGGGTGGGTGCTGATACAGGGAAGTGGCGCGGAGGAGGTAGGGAGGAGGTGGGGAAGAGGCGTTTTGCCTAACTCATAAATATCGCTGGGCACCGCGCTATGCGAAGAGATATCGAGATGGAATCGCAATATATCTCGAACTGCACGCGGAAGCACAGCACAAAGGACACATCGAGTAGAGGGAGCACGGTTGGTGTCCTGCAGAAGGGGCGGGGCGGAGGGGAAGGACACCTCCTCTGATTTGCCGCATGAGCCCATCGATACGAAGTAATAGGCTTGCCAGAGTAGGCCGGCGAGAGAGGAGCCACTACGGAACTGAGAGAGAATAATAATATCGAGAAAATCAGCCAATCAAAAACATCTATGGAACATGCAGGGTGTCACATTTGTAGTCAAGTGATTGTGCTATAAAAGCTAGACCGCCGCGTGGGGAGGGGGGGAGGGTAGGCCAGTTTTTTTAACATTTTTATTTAATAATTATACTGCATGCGTTGGTTGGGGTTTCTCTACCGTCGCTCACCATTACATGACGCCTGCCTTGCAGATCGGGTAGGCAACCCGCCTACACGCGTGCATGCGGTGAACGTAACTAAAAAGAGTAAGGGGCGTACCTTGCAACAACCAGAAATGAGAAGAGGGTAATTTAACGGGATTGCAACGGATACTTTTTTATTTAAAGAACAGAAACAAGCAACAGCAAACACTAAGATGAGCGCAGCGTTGCGAATTCTAAGGCGAGCTGCTTCGATGAATTTTAAGAGTGTAATATTTTCATTTCCTTTGCACCTTGAGAAGGAGGGCAACGCGCGGGGCTCCTTCTCATGCGGAGCGTCCGGCCAATTGAAAAACTTTGGGGGCTGCGCGCAGTGGAGTTCTAGGGGGGGCGTAGCAAGGATGGAGAGAGAGAGAGAGAGAGAGAGAGAGAGAGAGAGAGAGAGAGAGGTGAGGAAGAGCAGCGAAAGGAAAGGATTTGTTCTTGACTTATTTATCGACGTTCTTTCCCAAACTGCTCGCTTGGCTGCAGCACGCAGCCGCCTGCAGCTGTAAGGCTGAGGAGCAGAGAGAGCAGTGAGTGGGGCCCTCCTGCCTGCTCAGGGCATGAAGACGTCGTCAGGGCGATGAACGGAGACACACCACACTCTTGAAATATATTTTAGCTATAATTTCAAGGTGACAAAACGTTACTCCACTGGGAAAACAAAGGTGCTGGTGCCTTTCCAGGGGTGCTAGAGAAATTTTCAGTGGGTGGAGCGAGTAAGGCAACCCGCTTTCTGATTATTTGTCGTGGCCCTAACACACGGTACAAAGGCACTAAAGAGCCCTAAAGGTGCTAAAAAATATTGCATTTGGCAGATATAGTGCTTTTGTAAGGACACTAAACTTTTTGTGCCTTTCATAGGTATGATTTCTGTTTCTTCCAGCTCCAGCTTACGTGAAACAAAACTGATATTTTTGTTGAGAATGGACGAACGCGGGAAGTCTTCAAACAATAACGGGGAAAATCTCATTTTTTCATGTCATGTATAAATGTATTGCTGCAGCTCGGACAAATTCATGTAGAAGTGGCATGAATGTGTGTGTGTGTGGAAGCGGGGGGTGGGGCGAGATGGGGGAGGTTGCAGGCGGGATGCTGCCGGCGCTGCGGCTGGATGGGGCAGTGTTGGGGACTTTTCACTTTTCGGTAAATTGTTTGTGCTGACAACTGTGGCTGGCTGCGAGTCCCGCGCCGCCGCCGCCGCCACCGCCACCCTTCCTCCGCAGTCACGGGCAACTTTTGGGCTCCGGGGCCGAGTGGCGTGGCGTGGCGTGGCGCGGACGAGGCCTGGCCGTTAGAGGGTAACTTGGTTTGGCTGCTGCTGCGCGCCGCATCGCGCCCAACTTGATATCATTACTCGGTGATAAAATGTGACGTCCCGTATAAAAATGGTATGCTTTACGAGCGGGCCCCGGAAGAAGGGCCGAGAGAAATATGCGCCTAGTTTCTAGTTGGCATTAGTGGGAAATGAAGTGAGAGGAATAGCCCCTTCCTGTCGGGGAAATGTGAAACATGAAACGCCCATCCTCTCTGCGCCAGAAGCCTTTTCCACGCGCGCGCGACTCGACGTCGTCGTCGTCGAAGTCATCTTCTCCGTCTACCTCTACACCTCTGCACCCCCCTCGCCCAGCGAGCATCCTCTGCTTCAGCGTGCAGTAAAGGATCTAGATGCATCAGTAAGCGAAGCGAACAGGTGCAGAAACCAAAAGTGAGTGAATGTCACACAGTTGCAGGTGTTTAAAATTTCGTTGGTAGACTAGAAGCTACAAGCATGCGAAATGTCGAGGAAAATACACACCCTTACGCGCTTGTGAGCGAAACGAGAATTCCTCGGAGAATTCAAACACCTATAAGTAGTGTGCGACATGCACACTTATTGGGTTTTCAGTGTGCTCTGTGAAGCCAGGAGGAGCAGGGGGG
>NW_026267161.1:296242-307363 GCF_000697945.3 Frankliniella occidentalis | reverse complement strand
CCATCCACACCCTGCTCTCCGCTGTGCACTTGTGCTATACACACGCTGGACCGAAGAAGCTCACGCGAGGTCGGACTGATGTATGATGGGTTGTAGTGGAGCACCCCCCCCCCTCCCTAGTCCTTGCTGCTTGTTGCTTCGCTTGGTGCGCCTCCTTGCCCCACCCCGTCACCGTCTCCAAGACACCCCGACGCTGGGATGCCCGTCTGTCGATGGTTCCTTGTGGCGATGCTGCGATTTGTACAGTTCAAATCATTGACTAAGAAAAGCTGGTCATTTTTTTCATGGGAGGGGTGGTCCTTTGTGCCTCCCGCGTCACAAGGCCTACCTCTGCCTGGCTCCCCGCGCCTCCCCTAAACCCCCCGGGAGGGTCCCGGAGAGGCGGCGTGGGGCGGGGGCCCCGGGAGGGCCCGGCGGGGCTTGCGGAGGGGAGGGAAGGGGTATAAATCCCTCCAGGACCGTATGGAGGCACCCTCGGTTGCTGGTCGCGCCATTACCCCTCCCCCTCCCGACCAGCTGGCCTTATACTCCCCCGCATTCTTCACGCTGATAGGCGAGGCTTGTGTTTCTGCGTTGGGGGAGGGAAAAGGAGGGGCGGGCTGCATAAACAGCGCACAAATATTTTTGTTTAATAAACAGGAGAGCTGCCGCGTGTGTGAGTGTGACTGTGTGCACTGTGTGTGTGGCCCGAGCCCAGGTGGGAGTGAGCCGAGTATGGGCTGCGCTGCTATATCGCGCCCCTACTCGCTTTCGTACCTTACCGGCGGAGCGGACTGAGCTGCCCGCCGGCGTGCAGGGGAGAACCGTTGCCTATACACCACCGCAGTGCGGGGCGTGGCGGAGCGGGGCGGGGCGGCTGCTCAGGGGACGGGTGAGTCCTGCCTGCTGCCGCTTGACTAGGCGCGCGTCCAATCTCGACGTGTTTACAGTGCCGCGGGGCGTGGCGGGGCGCGGCGGGGCACGGCGGGGGCCCGGGAGGATCAGAGGCTGCTGCTGGGGGTCCACCGGCGTCCCTATTGCGAGAGCCGGCGGGTCTAAGGGCAAAGTCGAACGAGAAAGGGGGGGGGGGGAGGCGGCTGCCTGCCTAGGGCCGGACAAGAAGTACACCTGAACACAACACCGTCCGACTCCGTCCCTTTGAGCCGGGAGTTGTTGAACTTGCAGCAGTGTCGCGTCCTGTTTGGCCAGGCGGCCCAAGCCACGCCCCGCTCTGTCCACCTGCCTGCCCCCGGACCGGAGCGGTACTTTACTTTGTTCTCGCCGCCTTCACAAGATGTCAGTTATTTTTGAGAAATAGTATTAGTATTGTTTATTTTAGACAGTCCCCAGTGGCTGTCTGTACTCGAAGGAAAAAGTTTCCAGTTTTGATAAAGATGGCCGATTAACGTTCCAGTTTTGATCAGCCGATTGACGTTGATAATATGGATTCTCTGTAGAGACAAGCGTGCTCTGGAAACTGATTTGTGAGACACTCTCACACCAGTTGCTGCGAGGGAAAATATCTCACTCCAATTGTTGCGAGGCAAAAGTACCTCACACCAAATGCTGCGATGAGATCCTCTGTGCTGTGCCTCACACTGCTCACACCAATGAGTGCGAGAACATTGTAGTTCAAACCGCGATTAAAACTTATTGCAACACTTTCATTTTTCAGTTAAAAGTGCGTCATCATGTGAGTACAGTTTGATTATTTGAGTGTTTATTCTTTACGGTTCGCACCTCGTTGTGGGATGAACCATACTCTCTCGCGCACGTTTCCTAGTTACTCTTGTGTGCTTTGTGATCCTCGCCTCTCATCCCCCTCTTTCCCCTTCCCTTCCGCGCGCATTAAAGGACAGTATATTTGGACCGTCCGCTCTCCGCACCTGGAGGCGGGAGTTTGGAGGGGGGCTATTTACGGGGTATCGACGCCTCGCCCCCCGCGACGTTATTCCCCGATACGGTGCGCCATTGGTCCTGCAGCGCTCCCCTTCGTCTCCAATATCCTGCTCCGTTTCTTTTGTCCCGGCGGCGCAGCAGCCTAGCCGTTCCTCGTTTTCTTTCTTTTTTTTGTCCCCCGGTCGCTCGCTCATTCTATCTCCTCTTTCCTTCCTGAGCCGCGGTGGCATCGTCATGTTGATTAAGACTCTCTTCTTTTTTCTTGTCGATCGTGCGCGCCACACTGCCTGCCCTGATGAGACGTTTGGAGCGTTCATTCTGTAATACTGCAGTTGTTTTTTCCTGTAAAATGCTGTGCGGGCTTATCTGGAGCTGCTCTCAGGAAACAACGGGAAAGCAGGCTTAGGGGCAGAGCGGAGCGGTCTCGCCAAGGAGCTTGAGGGATCCAGCGTTTAACCCTGGCGCTGTCCTTCTCTCACCCTGCCCAACTCCTCCACCTCTCCCCTCCTTCCCCTCTATCTCTTTCTCTCTCTCTCACTCTTTCTCCCTCTGCTCTCACTCATTCTCTCCATCTCTCTCCCTCTTTCTCTATATATCCCTCCCTTTTCCTCTCACTCCCACCCCTTTTCAGGTGGATCGCGCTCCTGCTCGGTCCGGCTCGCCATTAAAGTGTCCGTCAAACTGAAAGAACTTACGCGTCGAAAACCCGAGCGAAAGCCCTCGTCTGGCCGGGCTCTCGCCAGACTGGACTCGGCCCGGCCAGGATTACATGTCCTCTAGCATGACGCGCTGACGTGTCCTAAGACGTGTCCTCGCCCGTCCCGGAGACCGGACTGGACGGGTGGCGGCAGTCTGCACGCCAGCACCGTCTGCACCCCCCACCCCCTTCTGTGTTCTCCACCCTCCTTGGGAAGGGACAAGGAGCCTCTTTTGTGTCAAGGCAAATTTTATCTTGTCACTGAACCTACTTGTAATGGAACAGAATATGACATGCAATTCATTTCACAAAAAGGTTTGTAAAAGTACGAGAATAATTATTCATTGACACGTTTGTCTGACTTTTGATTAAATTGCCATCGCAATGGTTACACGTTAATATCCGAATCTTTATTTTAGAGTGTATGTTTCGTCATGTTTCGTGTACACTTTTAACAAGATACAGGGCAAATTTGTTGTAAGGAAATGATAGTTCCCGATAATTTCTTATTCTGAGGGGGGGGGGGGGAATTTCCATTAAGTGTTTATACGTAGTACGGCGTGATGCCGCTGTTCTGTTTCATCTTTTTTTTCTCTCTCTCTGAATGTCATTACGGACTCAACAGTCACCGCGCTCCACTCGAACCACGTGCCCACCCCCACCCCCACTACGGTCCGGTGGGCGGCGAAGGACAGCGGCGGCCGAAGTAAATTAAATATACCGAGCCAAAGACAGTTGGGCCTGCCTGCCTGCCTGACCCCCGCTGCTGGCGGAGACCTCGCCACCACCGCTGCCTCCTGCCTGGCCGCCCAACCCCCTACCTCCACACCACACCCCCGCTCGCTCCTCCCTCCGGGCTGCCTGCCCCAAATACCCTCCCCAAAAAACATTCATCCCTCGAAATGACCCCATAAACCTACCCACCGCAGCCCCCGCGTGCCCCCACTCTCTTTATCTTCTCATCTCTCCCCCCTCCCCTCTCCTCAGGCTCACCCCCACCTCACTTTCCATGGCCGTCCCCAGACCACACACACACACACTCTCACACTCACACACTCACACACAGACACATCTTTCCATCTGCCCTCGCTACTGCAGACCTCTCTCTCCCCCCACCCCCTTCCCACCATCGCCGCGCTATTCCCACATGCCTCACGTCGGGTCGACTCGCTGTCTTTTTTAAACGGTTTCCCCCGTCATCTCTGCCGAGGGTATAATGGGGAGCGGTCTTCTTCCTGATTGAGCACGCCCCCGTATGTGACCACAAATCTATTTTTATTGACGGGACTAAAATACAGTTATGGCCCTCTTCCGTTCGAATACCGTCGTCCCTTTTCATTTTCGCTTTTCCCCTCTGTCCCTATCTGCGCTTTATGCAGTCCAGTGTTTTCTGTTATCACTTTTTTTTTCATCCGGGAATAACGTACGATTCTAGGAATAAGAAAATACACCTCCTATCCCGCGCTCGCGACAATCTGTATTGTACGAAGAATCGTGCAATTAAATCGCCTTTGATCGCGTCGCATTTGGGCGCGGATCTCATCTCTGTCGTCGGGGCTTCGGGGAATGATGTCGCCATTTCGGTCCCGCACGGGCCATGGCCGCGCCGTACAGCGAGATATCGAAATGATGATGGGCGTTGTGAACGCGCATCTCTTTACTCTTCTCCTGGTGAGTTGAAACAAAAACTCCGTGGTCATGACGCCCCCATGACCAAACCCCTCCACGCCGACGCCGTGCCCAACCCGACACCGACGTCCCGCTAGCCCCGCCAGCCCCGCAGAGGGACCGGCCTGTGTACGTCGCAATTAATTGCGTGAGATAAATGGTGGGGGTGACGTTTAATCACAGTCCTCCTCGTGGGGATGCCGCCACGCTACGCTCCGCCACGCCTCGCCCACCCCCCCTCCCCCGGGCTCCCAGGGGTCTGGTGTGGTGCGGCTGTGGTGCCGGGCAGGGCCGGGCAGGTGTGCGTCTCCGGGGACTTGCCACAGAGAGCGCGCTCGGAGGCGCCCGGAGGCTCATCGCAGTGGTGCACTATAGCACTCCGTTGTCTTCACGCTGTTCTTCCTCCGTGTGTAAGGGCCTCGCCTGCACAGCACGCAGCGCAGCAGCAGGGCCGTGCGCCGAGGCCTGCCTGGAAGCAGCCTGCCTGACAGTCGAGTTTACCGCTCCACTGACAGGCACAATCCCCAGGAATCCCTGGAAAATACCCTCTCCCTCTTTCTTCCCCCTCCGCTCCACCCTGACGCCCGGGCCCGCTGCTCCCGCAACCCCTGCTGCCGCCGCTGCCCCCCACCGCCTCCTCCTCTGGGCCTACGGGACCCTGGCTCTTGCTACGCGGGCGAAATGGGTCCCCGATGTGCAGCACGCTGGGCCCCAATGCCTCAACGCGGGCCAGCTGGGGGCAGGACGTGGCGGGGCGTGGCGGGGCGTGGCGGGGCGTGGCGGGGCGTGGTGGGCTTGGGTCGGGGTCACGGATGGAGATGGGCTGCTCTGCGTGCCAACAATTTGCTGAATGTTAGCACCTCGAATCTCGCATACGTCGTGCGTACGTCTCCGCCCCCCTCTTGAGCTCATTAAGTATTTGCTGGTATTTGCATTGGAAGAGGTCCATGCTGGAGAGCTACGCTGTGAATCACGACTGTCCGTATCATTCTCCCTGAACACACTCACGCACACATACCAAACAAATCCATTATTATTGAGGCGTCGAACGCCATGTTCACTCATGAACCAAGATGTGTGCAACTGCCCACTTTAAGTGTTGTTCTCTGTTGAATACTTCCCCTACAGTATGCTTCCAATCTAAGGAACTACCGGGGTGAACACTTGCAAGTGTACCGCTATGGAGTTGACCACTTACTCGTATTCAACTTGCAGTCGCACACTTACAAGTTTTGAACAGTTGCACACTTAGTTTATCACTGTTCTGGCCGGCAACAGCCGCAGCCACCTGCAGCTGCCAGGCCAGGCCGGGGCTTCCTCCTTTTATGGATCAGAAAGCGTTTTGCGGTGGACTTTACGGCACTGTGAGCCGCCGCGCTTTGAATTTCAAACGACCTATTCTCTCCGGTTACAGCGCAATCCACCTGAAGCCGGCGTGGCGTGGCGGAGCGGAACAGGGCGGGCGAGCTGTGCTAGCTGTTACCCTGCACCGCGCGCCCGCGCGGCCCGCGGCGCACTGCTGCATGCAGGGCACCCTACGGGCATATTGGCCTGCCGCATTGTTTTTAGCAGAGGGCACCGGATGACACTTGCATACTATACTATACATCATAGAGACATATAATGTTCAGTTCTCAATGATTGATCATGCAATTGCTTCTTTTCCTTGTGTAGCTTCAATAATCATTTCGAAAGAACCCATTAACCCAGTATGGCGCTCCAGGAGCTACAAAAGGAAGTCGGTTTTATAGCTGTTGTTTTACAGTCCCGTCCACTTTAACGTCCACTTAAATATTGCATCTGGCGGAGCCAATCACCTGCTGCCCCGAAGGCAGAGAGATGGAGAGCAGCGAGGACGACCGACGTAGAATAAACAATCCGTCGTAAGGCAATCATAATAATAAAATTATTATTAATTTTTTTTCCGCCATGATAGACTTGAAAACAAACGCTTAACGATTCCTGTTTTCGCTTCGTGGAAAATATACACGGAAAGCGGGAGGGAGAAAATAAAAATTGGACGCGGGGACAGTGGTAGATCCAGAAAAGAATAAGCAGAAGGAGTCACACTTGCGTATAATATCCGTGCGAATCGCTCCAGGCGTGAGGGGGGATGCGGAGAAGGGGTGAAGTCACTACACACAGCAGAGCAGCGCACAGTAACCCTGAGATGGAACCCACGGAGAGAAGAGCAGGGGCAAGTGGATAGGGGGCGTAAACAAACGCATGAGGTTCGCGATCGAATTGGATTATTCTTTTACCGCAAGAGCAGCGCTGGCTGTGAGTGGCGCCGTGGGGCTGTAACGGGATTAGCGCTGGAGCGAGACTCGCTGCTCATATGGCGCCCTCTTGTGCTTCCGATGGGCGAGGGAATTGACCCGATGACCTACATAAATGGTTATATAGAGACCAACATTTCTCTTCAAATGCAAGCAAGTGTATTTGGCGCATTCTTATTTTTGTTTGAAGTTCTGTGACACAAGTCAAAAGCAAAGGCAAAAAATAAAACCATATACCGTCAGTTGTGTGCCAAACGCAAACAATGTGTAGTTGCTATCACCGAATGACAACACTGATGATGATAAACCGAACGTTCAACTGCATAAAAGTTGAAGTTGAATACTTACGCTTGCAGTAACGCTTGCAAGGTGTTCAACTCGATAATTAATGTGTGTACTTACCTGTGCATCTCTTCCATTGAGCACTTCCCACAGAGTAGCATCCATTCCAAGAAATCACAAATTTTACTTGTGTTTTATCTGCAGGGAATACGCGCGCAGTTCCAAAAGTGCAGAGAGCGGGGAGAAATGAATGCCAGTTCTAAATGAAATGAGATACAGTTTCACCACGAGTATGGTACCTACTATTCTGTCGTTTTAATTAAAAGCGACGTGGAGGTGGTGGAGAAAAACCGGGGGGGGGGGGGAGACAGGTTTTTCCACTCAAACGCGATGCAGCCAGAGTTGCAGTCCGACTGCACCCAGTCAACCAACGGGCCCCTTAGACCCCATCCCCATGCCCACCCGCCGGTTTGTCCCCCATGAATTCGTAAAACTCGTGCCTCTGCAGCTGTAGCAGCCGTCGCCTTGGTGTTTGATGATGAAAACTTTTCGATAATTTTCAGTTTAACCGCCTCTGGTGCCATAATTATCCCCCCCCCCCTCCCATTTTCTCCCTCCCTCGCTGCAGCCTGACACGACGGGCAGCCTAACGGCCTAAACGTCGGCCAGGTCCTGCTGAAGCACGCCCCCTCCTTCTGCCTTCCCTTTTCTCTTCCCTTTCTCTCTCTCCCTCTCTCTCCCCAGCGACGGTCCGTAGCGACATGGCAATGTAGTTAGTTTCATGGTGGTCTTAATTATTGCCAAGCTTGTATTATTCAGCGGGCCTGTGCCGCTGCCGCTGGCCGTGCCGTCGCGCGGCCCAGCAGCAGTCTCGGGGCGCGGCCGGCCGGAGAGTGGAGTGGACAAGACCTACAAGCACAACGCAAATACACTAGGGCCCCTTTTGTTCCACTTTTTCACGGGGACGTGAGCGCGCCAGTGTGTGGGTATAGTGTGCGTGTGTGCGCGCGCGCACGTTTGCACTCGCCGCCGGGTACACTCTCTGTCCTGTGACCCCACTCCGACGACTCTGTGTCGGCCGGCGGGTGGCGGTGACGCGTCGCCTCGGAGAAATGTATCCTTGTATTACTTTTGCTCATATTGCGCCCGTTATTGGGAGACCAACTTCGTGGAGGAGAGGCGGCGGTCACGAAGCTGTCACGACATCCTCGGACTTTCCGAGGAGTTCGTCTCCGCGCCGTCGCTCCCCCGCAGCCGAAATTCTCCTTCTATTACGCCCCTCTTTTCCTCCTGCTTATTGTCTAGTTACCCACAGCCGCTTCTGAAAGAGACGCGGTCGGGGACTGGAAGTGGGAGATGGGAATTGATTTTATATTTAACCAAATTACTGTGAGGTGGAGTCCTGTTTGAATTCCGTGGGAACCGTGGTAGGGCCCTGCTGGGATCTTGCTGGGGCCCTGCTGGAGTCCTGCTGGAGTCGTGCTGGAGGCTTGCTGAAGGCCTTGTTAGAGGCCTTGTTGGAGGCCTTGTTGGAGGCCTTGTTGGAGGCCACGCTCGAGGCCCCGCTGGAGCCCTGCTGGAGGCCCTGCTCGAGGCTCTGCTGGAGGCTCTGCTGGAGCCCCGTGGTCTCCAGCGCCGCACCACTGGGCCGCAGCTGGAGATGCAGTGGGCGAGGCTCTCTGTCGTTGTTATTCCAGCGGCCCGCGAGGCCAGTGCCGCTCGCCTGATTAGATGCGCCCCGAGACCAGAGACCTAGAAAAAAGAGAGGAGGAGGAGGAGGAGGAGGAGGAGGAGGAGGGGGGAGTAGGGAAGAGGAAAGAGGAGGCTGGATGAAGAGAGGGAGAGAAGGAGGGGGGGGGCAGAAATAGCATCGGCAGCGGCCATAGCACAGTCTGATGATATTGACACACAGCGTGTGGAAGTGCACGGCGCGGCGGGGCGCGGGGTCCACTCACCACGAAATTGGACACGACTCTGGGCCGCAGAGAGAGCCCGACAATTGGGCGCCCCGCCAACGGCGCGCGGCATGGACTGGCGTGGGCGGGCGGGGCGGGGCGGGGCGAGCGTGTTCAGCCGCTCGGCTAGCAGCAGCAGTGCGCCGCAGCGGTGAAGTCGACGGAGCCGCGGCGAGGAGGACAGGTTTATGCCACTTCGGTGAAGCCATCCGAATCGTTGTCGTGATAGAGAGAGGGAGAGCGGGGAGGGAGGGTCTCTGAACTGCCACTACTGTGGGACCTCAACCCCTGGTGCTCTCGATTCTTCCTCGCTAGACGCGGGCGCCTCGCCAGCTCCTCACCACCACTGCCCCGCCATGTTTCTGTCGCGGGTGACGGTTCGAACACCACATCACGCCGCGAGAGCCCGGTGACCTCGGGACGCGAAAATATAACAACCTCCAGCAGCCCACCCCCACCGCCGCCTCCGCCGCGCGCTGCTCGAGGCCCTGCTGTTGCTATGTTGGTGCTGTGTGCCTTTCAATATCCGTAGCCATTAAAAGTTAGACGCCTCGCGCCGCGGCGTGGCGTGGCGTGGCGCGGCGGGGAGCGGCGAAATAGCTCGCGGGGAAGATGAAAACGGAGAATGTGCTGCGTGCCGCCAATAGACGCGCGGCGGTGGGGCCCGGCGGGCTGCTGGGCCGGTATGGTGTGATGCGGCGTGGCGGCGCGTGGCGGAGGGGAACCCAACCCGACTCGGCTCCAATCAGCGGGAGAGGAGGACGTGGGAGGAAGAGATACAATACAATACGGCAGCGCGGCGGCAGCAGCGGCCGGGACGGAACGGGACGAGCGGATCTTTAAATTCCTGGTGCCGCCGCACGTTGTTGTGGGGAGAGAGATGGGGGAGGCCGGGGCAGGGCAGGGCCACGCATTTAGGGGGAGCCCCCCCTCCAGACGGAAGAGGAGAGGGGGGCTGCGGTAAGGCCGGAAATGTGTCGCCGTCTTAAGGAATGTCGCGGCGCGGGGGAGGAAGGATCACGACGCGCCCGTATAGCGTTCTATTCACAACGTGCCGGCGAAAACTTTGTCTCTTGTCCCTGCCCCCTTCACCCCCCCCCCCTCCTACTCTCTCTCTCACTCTCTAGCTCTCTCCATCTCTCTCTCTCTCTTTCGCTCTCTGTGTTTGGCCGGCGCGAGAGCGACGGAGAGGCATAAACAGGAAATGAGACGCTGCGGCCATGTTGCGAGCCACTTTGGCAGCTCGCGCGGTCGCGACCCCGCAACGGCGGCGCGTCTGGAATGGCCTGGAGGCGCGGAGACAGTCCCTTCGGCCTGCTTGCTCCTCGCGTCGTCGTGACCGGCATCTCCTCCTCACTGGAATTCCCTCTGGCGTTGGACGGTAAAGCAGGCTCTTGAGGTCCGGCTTTAGGCCATGTCGGGGGGCCAAAGTTGTCCAATATGATAAAAGCGGAGGCCTGACATTCCCCTTCGCTCCAGTTAAGGGGCGTACACATCCCCCAGCCCGTCGCCCGCCTTTCTTTTTGAGCCGGTCTTGGTGGCGCCCAGGCTCGCCTCTCAAACAGGCGTGTCGCTCCCCCCGGCCTCCATCAAGTCCGTGTACATCTTCTGCTCGTCCCTCCTGCCCCGGCGCGCGAGCAGCAGGCTCACCCGGGGGCGACCTCTTCACTAATTTGCTGCCATAAACTTGATGGACATGGCTGGGGAGGGCCGCGTCCGTCGCGCGCGCCGCGCTGCGTCCGGAAAGCGGGGATGAGAAAAAGTCGGACTCAGCGCGACGACCTGGCGTCCGCACGCGGCCCGGGCTCTGCGTCTCCTCCGCGGGGGGGCCCCGCCCCTAACGGCCTCTTTAGTGGGAAAGTTGTCCCCCCGCGGCCCCGCCCCGCCCCGCTCCGCCCCCCGCCTGCGGCCTCTGACTGGTCCGACTTGGCCTCGGCACGGACAGGATCGCTCGCTGGGCCACTCCAAAAGAGCCGCCCGATGAGGTCCGCGCGAGTCCGCCCTCAAAGGCCCCGCCCTCACCATCTCTCATGGGTTCGAATCGGAAAAATTATCTCGGCATGTTTGTTTTTAAAGTCGTTAAAACAAAAACTTAAATAAAAAGAGTTACAAAAATATTGCTGTACCACGGACACTTTATTTTTCCCCCATCGCTTTGCAGAACTGCTGAACGGCTGGGCTGCGCGAATATGCCCGCACGGTTACACATCTCGTGGAAATATTTCTGCACGCCATTCCCTGCAGCAGCCACGCCCGCGCCCCGCTTCCAATCGCCGCCTTGTAGACCCCCCCCACCTCCTCCGTCACCCGACCTGGCCTGCCCCTTTCTACTCCCTTTCCTCCCACCCAATCCTCCCCCCCC
>NW_026267161.1:294072-295407 GCF_000697945.3 Frankliniella occidentalis | reverse complement strand
GGCAATGGGGTTACATGCCTCTGTGTGCCTGGCTGTGCGAAAGGGGAGAAGAGTAAAGAGGTGGAGAGAGAGAGTGAGTGAGTGAGAGAGAGAGACAGAGAGAGAGAGAGAGAGAGAGAGAGAGAGAGAGAGAGAGAGAGAGAGAGAGGAGAAAGGAGAGTCGGACAGACAGGCAGACTGACAGACGAAAGAGATGGAGGGAGCTGGGTTTTGGTTACTCAGACAGACTGCGTCTTTCGTAACACGCCCACGTCCATCATCCCTGAAGCCAATAAAAAATAAACAGGAGATATATATACTGTGCGAGTCTAGGAGGCGCGTGCGCGAAAAAATAAATAAATAAAAATGGTTTTGGGAGCGAATAAGCTATTTCAGAGAAATGGGAAAGAAGAACAGCACGAATAACAAGGTGGCCCGTGATTCGTCGTCCTGTCTCCCCCTCCACCTGAGCGACGAATCACAGGCCTCCTTGTTATTCGTGCTCTTCTTCTTTCCCATTTCTCTGAAATAGCTTATGCTGTGTTGGTATTGGTTAGGCGGCCGCCGCCGCCCGCGGGACCGAGGGTAGGCAACGCGCCCGACGCGCGCGCCCGCCTCGCAGCGCGTTGCCTATGCACTGCTGTGCAGGCGCCCCGCTGCCGGCAGTGCGCCGTGCGGGCGGGAGTGCCTCTGTCTGCACCAGGCAGGCCAGACTGTGTGGGCCACGCGCTGTGTTAAGTTTTAGTTAGGTTTTGTTTTGGCGGCAGCGAATTAAATTACTGTTATTTCCTAGAATATGTTTCTCTTAAATAAAAGAGAGAGAGAAAAAAAAACACTGGACAAACAAACAACACAAAGAACGCCAACAGGGAAAACCCCTCTGGCCTGCAGCATTGAAACAGGGACGAATAATAAAAGTGCAAAAATGTGCAGCCTGCGTTGCATGGTACTGTACGAGTACCGGCGCGGCGGTGGGTCTGGCTCCATCCCTGCCTCCCCTCTGCCTCCCTCTCGTCCTCCCGGCCCCTCAGTGTCTCTGTCTCTGAGCGAATGTCAGCACCCCGGGGCGGTGGCTGGGCGGGCCGCGTTTGCCGCCGCCAGGCCGAGCCTGCTGCCCCCGCTCCCTACCCCCTCTCCCCGGTCGCGTCTCTTTCCCCTTCGGAGAAGAGCCCGCCGCGGCTGTTATCAAACGTGTAATTGGGATCACTTTTGAGAGAGGCGGAGCGACAAACAAACAGCGAGTGAAAAATAACAGCGAAATACGAGGAATCACGTCTGGGCGGTGTGGTCTTTTGTTTTATTGGGACGGGGTGTTGGGGGAGCTATTTGCTGATGCGCGCGGGTGAGAAAGGTGGG
>NW_026267161.1:293270-293942 GCF_000697945.3 Frankliniella occidentalis | reverse complement strand
AGACACTGGGAGACACAGGAAGGGACGGGAAGGGGGCTGCTAACGCTCACCTCTGCCTCTATAGATCCCGCGCCGCCCGCCCCGCCCCGCCCCGCCGAGAGTTTGTCCAATGTGGTTTGCATCTCTATAAGGAACAGCTTAAGGGGGAGCAGCAGCAGCAGGGCGCGGTGCTGGGCTGGGATTTGAGCGGCGCGCGGGAAAGGGGGTTGGAGGGGTGGAGGGCGGAGGGGGTAAGCTCCGCTAAAGCGGCTGGGCTGTGAATAAATCAAACTGGTGCCAGTGAGTTTCATGTTTATATCAGTTTCGCTCGCCGCCCGCCGCGCCGCGCCGCCGCTTTCAAAAGGACTCGCGGCTGGAGGGAGAGTCTCTTATCGCCCTGCCCGTGCCTGAGCCAACCCGTGCCCTGCTCGCTCGCTGAGCGGTGATGACGTGCCCCTCTCATGCTCCCCAGAGAGCGTCTCCATGCAGTCCGTCTGCAGTCTGCAAACTGTGGCCGTCGTCGCCTGACGCGCTGCTGGGGGCACCCAGTCCAGTCAGAATACGGGGAAACGCACAGAGAAGCAGCGGCAACTTTAAAACTCATATAACGAGCTCATTTGTCTTGGCCACCTGGAATAAGAGCGCAGCAGCAGCAGGGTCACTTAAAACTTTTCGTACCATGCCGGGGGGGGG
>NW_026267161.1:290387-292268 GCF_000697945.3 Frankliniella occidentalis | reverse complement strand
AGGAGTTTTGCTCGGCAGCTGTGCCGCTGCTCCGTCGCTGGGCTTGCGCCCCCCCCCCCCTCCTTTCACCCTCCCGCCGAAGCGGGACGACGGGAGGTGCGGCCTTCCTTCCCCCTCTGCTTCTTGCGGATGAGTTTTCTCATTCTCCTCCTCCACCTTACGCCCCCCCTCCCTTCTGCTTTTTTTTCTGCTTGACTTACTTATATAGTCCGGGGTCGACCAGTCACAGCACTACTGTAAAGTAACCATACTGTGCAGCACTTTCTTTAGCGAAACACGTCGTAATTAAACATGTACAAATATTTGTAATTATTAAAGGTCTGCTTTAAAATTTAAGTGCCACGTATAATTTTTAAAATGTATTAAATCTTGTTGTATGAAACAGTGTTCACTTTTACGTGCACCCTTCAGTTTGCTCTTCTTCACATCATGAATATTCTTAAACGGATCTAAGACCAGCAGCCACATAACGAACCGGCTGTTTCTTCATACTACAAACAGCCCGGTCGTGTCCTGGGTACGTAAATGAAGAGCGCGAGTTGTAGTTCGTGAGAGATTTTCAAGTAGTGGAGCGTTGTTGAGAGTTTAACTCCGAAGCCCGCCTACGTCACGCTGCTGTGCTGCGACCCGAGCCGAGCGCGCGCGCGTCAAGCCCTGACGCGTTCGGCTCGCAAGCGCCGCGTGTGCGCGGGAAAGGGGGGGGGGGGTGCTGCTGCTGCTTCGATTACTGCCCCGATGAGTTTCCTAAACGAGGTAACGAACGTTAATGACCCCCGCGCTAACGCGACAGGGGCGCTTAGGAGGGGGGTAGGCGGCGCGCGGGCAGGCGGGGGAAGCAAAGCCCGCCTAGCCTCGCTCATTACGGGGGCGGCCGGATTTGGTACAGGCTGCGTGTAACACCTACTTCTTCACCGACAGCCCGTAGTCAGTTGTTGGGCTTAAAGCGCTGTGTATATACGCTATATAATCCTTTGCTAATATTCACGCTGCGCCGCTGGTGATGGGTTTTTGTTGTTTTGCGTGTCGCGTCACGGGCGGGTGGATGTTACTCGCTTTCTGACCTCGACTCTTTGTGTACTCATGTACGCACGCCCGTGTGTGTGTGTTGTGTGTGAGTGTGTGTGTGTGTGTGTTGCACACCCTTACCCGCCAGGTGTCGCCAGACAAACGTCCCCCGGGTACAAGACGCATGGCCCCTACGAGCAAAAACCGCCATGTTTCTTTGGCCGCCCGTGCAGCGCGACGCCACCCGAACGCCACCGCCGCCGCCTCCAACGGGGCCGACCTGACCTCCTAAAACCAAAGCACGACTCTGCTGGAGGAAAACAAATGGGAACGGTCAAAAACATGAAAAGAAAACCCGCAGGGCGTTAGTACGACGCATTATTGTTTCTTTGGTAAATGAATAAGCGATACGGCTCTAGTTTTCCTGTTTGTCCTCACCGGCGGCACAGTGCACGCTGCACGCTCCGCTCCCCCACACGAACAGCACACGACATATACACACGTTTATTTTCCGAGAGTTATCTCGTCAGTCCCTTTGTACTCACTGCGCACACTGACGCGCGTCACCTCGGGCACTAGGCGCGTAGACTCAACCTATAGCTCCCCCTCTCCACTCCTCTCTCTCAGCTTCGCTGTGCTTTTCGCCCCTCTGTTTATCACTTATTCCTTGTAGCTTTTCCTCTTTCAATCGTTTCCATGTACTTCTTTGCTTATCCGAATCCCAACCGTGTAGCTCCCCTCCCCCACCCTACAGGTCCTTATCCCTTCACTCCCACCACCCTGCTCCGCGCTCCCTCAGCACCCCTTCCCCCCTCCCCTCCACTCCCACTCTTTTCCACACATTTCCAACCTGCAATGTCAACGATGTATCCCCCC
>NW_026267161.1:288729-290322 GCF_000697945.3 Frankliniella occidentalis | reverse complement strand
CCCCCCGCGCGGGCTCGCCGGGGCGTACAGAATGTCCCGTGGTCTCCGCGCCGCACCGTCCCCACGGAGTGCTATCGCGTGTCCGCTAAAAGAATAATGCCCGGCCCCTCTCTGCCACGAGACGCCGCGCCGCGCCACGCCGCCAGGTCCCCAAACCCCCTACTACTACTACGCCCCGCCACGCACCACCCAGTTCATCACATTCGGCGAAATAATGCGACAAAGGGACGCCAACAGGCACAGAGGAGGAAAAGGGAACCGGGGAGGGGGTACACGCCCCGGGGCCGGAGGGCGTGTGTTGTTAGGCACCATTACCGGGAAAGGGGACACACGTAACTGGGCTGGAGGGAAGAGGAGAGGGGGAAGGGGGAGCTTATCCACCTGACCTGACCTTCCTGCTGACAGGGGTATTGAACTTGTTCCGTTAGACTCGTTAATATTGAGATGCAAAGCTTGTCCACCAGGAGGAAAGGGAAATTGCTGCTACGCGGGAAAAATAACAGCTCCTTGATATCCAAGAACTAAGGCACCGATTCAAGGACGGGGGTAGTTAAAAAACACATGGGACGTCCTTGAACGTGTGTCTTGGTCCTTGAAAAACAAAGGAACCGTTTTTACAGTGTACTACTACTACTACTTGCACCACCCCTCCCTCTCCAAGATACGCGCCTGGGGAGGGGCAGCTGGTGGTGGGGAGAGAAAGAAGGAGAGAGGGGGCGAGTGCGATTTCGTCTCCGGCGACGGCTCGTAAACTTTTAATTGGTCCCTGCAAGCCGAGGCGATCAAGTTTGCATTAAACATTTGGCATCTGACCCGGGTGGTGCCGAGCCGAGTAAAGCGGCCGAGGAGAGCCGAGCCGAGCCGAGGAGCGTGCTCCGAAACCGGCGGCTGCAGCACAGAGCCCCACTCAACTTTTGCTTCCATCATGGAAGTGGCCTCGCTGCAATGTTTATGATATGAAATGTGTGCGGACCGCGTCGTCATAAAGATCGGGCCGATTAAAGTTTCAATTAAAATGCGTCGTTGTGTTTGATTCCTTTTCATTTTTTTCTATCGCTGGTGCTGGCGCGGGCCGTTACAGTGTCGGGTGTCTGAATGACGCACGACCCCCGCGACCCACTTTACTAAATGCGATGGAGGGGGTCTATGTGCGTGCGCTCCATAGCCCGCGTGCGCGCGATATCGCTTGCTGTTGCCCGGCGCAGCGCGGAGAGACGCTCCATCGGGAATTCATCGGAGGTTCATCGGGAAGGCACCCCCCCCCTCTCCATAGGGATGGACACGAAGGAGTGGGGAACAGCAGCGCAGCAGGGGGGTTCGTCGGGGTCCATCCGGCCATTCCGCCGCGAACTCTGTGTTGATTGAATCGGGCTGGGTGCGCGCCCAGAGGGGCAGGGGCAGGGGGGACGAGCTCGGGGACGGAGGGGGGCGAGAGCCATTTGGATTCCTCTCGCTTCACTTTACTCCCCACTCCCTCTAGGAGTTAAGGTCTTCCCGCTCTCGCTCCACCACCCCGCGCTGTGGCTGTGAGTGCAAGAGGGATGGCGCGCTACTCTCTCTCTCTCTCTCTCTCCCTCCCTCCCTCCCTCCCTC
>NW_026267161.1:284217-288679 GCF_000697945.3 Frankliniella occidentalis | reverse complement strand
GGGGAGGGGGTTATGTATTATTTACCCCCCCCTCCTCTGCGCACCCCCAGAGGGAGCTTCATGCGAACGCTACATCTAAATCAGTTTTACTGCGCTCCGTGCAAGAAGGCTTCATCCGCGCCCGTCTTTGTTTTAAACGACGATTTGCTCAGCTTTGCTCCGCTGTGGGAGACACACTCGGGAAACCGTTTCTTTGTGGCAACAAAATCATGACTTGGACGAAACTTTTGTTTAAACAAAGAAACATTTTCTTCAGCTTAATTAAAGTTTGTGCTCGTTTAATTCGACGAAACTTCCGTCTTTAAATTTTTCACAAAAATTTCGTTAATACGTTTGTAGTATATACAATTTTTTTTCGAAAAGATGTGGTTTTCTGGGTGCACGCAGACGCACAGGCACAGTTTGTTCTCCCTATTCGTTTTTCTTTCCCTGTCGTTGCAACGTACTGGTGGCTCTTGGAGCCAAGAAACATTCTTCTTCTTCTTCTTCTTCTTCTTCTTCTTCTTCTTCTTCTTCTTCTTCTTCTTCTTCTTCTTCTTCTTCTTCTTCTTCCCCTTCACAACCGGGCGACCTCCTCCTCTAGTCACGTACTCAGAGACTCGGCTGCAGCCCGCTCCCGTCGCCATCAGCTTCTTCTTCTTCTTCTTCCCCTTCACAACCGGGCGACCTCCTCCTCTAGTCACGTACTCAGAGACTCGGCTGCAGCCCGCTCCCGTCGCCATCAGTACGCCTGACATGAGTCTGTTCCGTCCGTCCGTTTACAGCGCGCCTTGCAGTAAGTAACGCCCGTTCCACTGGCCTAGCTCCGCCCCAGCTCTCCGCCCAGCTCCAGCTGGAGGCCGGAAGTGGGGCGGAAGTGTAGCAGCCACCTCGGCCAGCCGCGCCAGCCCACCCCCGCTCCGCACTCCCCGCGCCCGGCCCGAATGAAGAGAAACGACTCCAATATAGCGTATTATTTACGGTTTTTCTCCGGGCACGGCGTTGCGCTGGCTTGCCTCGCCTCGCCTGCTCGGCCGCCACTGCTGGCCGCGAGCTCTGTGGGCTGCGGATGGGATATTATTGCTGTCCCGCAGAATCGCAATGATGGGGAACGTGTAGAGAGAGAGAGAGAGAACGGGAGCGGAAAGGGGGGGTGAGCGAGCGGAGGAGAGAGAAACAGGCGGAGAGAAAGAGAGGGAGAGAACAAGGCTGAGCCCGCCGGCACGCCTCGTTCTGCCCGATCAGCAGCGTATGCACCTCGGCCATTGACCAGTGATTACCCCCCCCCCCCCCCCGCTCTGCGCAGTAATCTGATGCACGGCTCGACCTGACACTGATGGAAACAAGCGCTACGTCATGCGGCACGCGCTGCAGCGGCTGCACCAGAACTGGGGCTGATCCGACCAATCGGATCACGTCGGGCCGGCGGGCGAGCTGGGGGCCGCCCTCCTCTTGGAATCGGCTATCGCTAGCTCATTGTCAGTCCTACAGTAACTCTCAAACAGGAAGTGTAATAGCTATGTCGGTTGTTTTTCGGTTTTTGCGATTTCTCTGTATAGTTGTTGCGTGTATATCGGCAGTCTAGGTCTTTCCCCTAGAGCTGGTGAGATGCACCAAGAAGACGTATAGCCACAAAATTAGCCGGAAATATTGAGGGGACACTGAACACTTAATTATTTCCCTTTTTTGTGTGTTGTTTTTTTCTGTGTGCACTGCACAGCATACGAGGGAATCCCCTTTGATAGCTTTGATCATGCGTAATACCGCAGTCTCCAATACGAAAGCGTCCGCTGCTGTGTGAACTTTCCCCACGCACCGAGGGGGAAATCACTTGCGAAATAGTTCGTACACCTTTCCGCGAAATAGTCCGAAATAAAGGCGAAATAGAGGCGAAATAGAGCGAAATAAAGACGAAATATGCGCGAAATAGTCGGTGAAATAGTCGCGAAATACCCCTGAAATACTCCGAAATAGCGCGAAATAGCCTAAAATAATCCGAAATACGCGGGAAATAGCCGAAATGGCATAAGAAATAACCGAAATGGTAGGAGAAATACCACGAAATAGTCAGTACGCTACGAACCCTAGTGATTTCCCCCTCGCCACGCACGAATACGAATGCAGTCGGTGGTGTTTACATGCTGCCGAGCTGGGCTCTGCCGCTCTGCCCGGCATCGGTGGTGGCAAATCATTAGCGCGCGCAAGAGTGCGCTCCTCTCCTCTTCGTGTTCTGCTTCTGTCTCCCTCTCTGTCCCATCCCTCCTCATCCGTTCGGCGCATAGCTGGGCCGCGCCCTCATGCTGCTGCTGCCGCTAATGCTCTGCGTTTTAGGTCTGTGCGTCTGTCTCTTTCTATAGCAGAGTCGTGTGACCGAGGGGGAGGGGGAAGGGGGAGAGAACTGATGCAGCCTGAAATCGTTTTATGGGTAATGAGTCCTGCAGTGGGAGCGAGTGAGACGGGGATATCGTCCGCGGCGCGCAGGAAGAGTCGGGGGACTCAGGAGAGAGAGAGAGACAGAGAGAGAGAGAGAGAGAGAGAGAGAGATTGGAGAGGGGAGGGGAGGCCATTCGCAGGCTTTGATTTCTCTTCATTAATGGGTCCGGCCAGCATTAGCCGTAACCCAATCGCAGCCCCCGGCCCCGCGCGCCACATCAAAAGCCCCCCCCCGCTTTAGTATTGCTCCCCATCGGCCAGTTTTGGAGCAGAGCTTCGAAAAAGAGAAAACGGGGTCAGAGAAAGTAATCAGCGAGCGCTTGATAATATGGGAGGGCTTCAAAAGAAACATTGCGAAAATGATATTTTTAAAAATTACAAAATAGTCGGCTGAAAAGCTGAGCTCTGCGTAAGCCGCGGCCGTTACGCTGGCGGCGGGCGGAGGGGTCGCCGGCCTCGGCCGCCCTGCCTACTGCCCAATAAGCTCGGGATTGTTTCCATGAGTGCGACCGCGCGGGCGCCCCAGTGGATGAGGGGCCTTATTGCAAAGCACTCCCCTGCCCCCTTTCCCTCTCCTTCCTCCATCACACACCAAGCACACACTCGCAGAACTCTTATATGTGGATTTTCGAACTCAGTTCATCGCAACATTTGGTTCTGGTTCACGGGTATTCGCGATGTATATTTTGTCTGCTTGCTTTCCCGTGTAACATTTCATAATTGTTTCATAATAATTTCTGTTCAGCACTTGCCCTGTTCCATGTTAGGCGGACTGAGGAGGGAGGGGCCTAACTAAGTAAAACCGGCTCAAGATTTTCTTTTACCCCCACAGTTAAAGTCTTACGAAGCAAAATGCCAAATGCTTCGTACCTACGAAGGATTTTCTCCTTACGAAGCGTCCAAATCCTTCGTATTACAAAGGATTTGGCATTTTTCTTCGTAAGACTTTAACAGTGCCTAAAGAGGCGCCGTATCATATGTAACTCGTTATTTGATGGTTGTGTGGACACAATTTATTCTGTGCCGGTGCTGGGTGGGCCATGGTACCTTACCCGGCAGAGGGACTAGTCCTCGGACTAGTCAAACACGACCGCAAGCCGCGCTGGCACACGTGCACCGACACCGACACCCGGTGTACTTGTACAATCAGATGTACTTTGGTTCAATATTTTTGACAGTGTTGCAGCAGCTCCAACACTCTGGCGGTGGGAACTCGGTGCTATGCGGTCCGCGGGGCGGGGCAGGGCGGGGTGGAATTTGGTGAGCCCGTTACAACAGCAGTGCAGTGTGGATATTGTGAAGCACGCCTCATTACGCAATGAACGCACGCAGCGCTGCGCACCGCACATACCGAGAGCCTGGAACTGATAATATCTGCGTCCAGTTTTCGTTGTGTTGTACGTTATAAAATCAAGACTGTCCGCACGTTTTTAGAAAACTGCACTCCAGCAGTCTAATTCAATGATTCGACGACGAGTTAAGAAACGCCTCCCGCTTGCTGCTTCGCAGGACCTCGCGGATAGGGCCGTCGAGTTAGAACTCTCGCGGCCTGCATCTGCCTCCAGCCAAACGCCAAGCTCCAGGCGGCGTCCCGCCGGACCAACTCCGCGGTATCTGATGATAAATGTCAGACGACGTTTGACAGTGACGCTTTGAAATTACGCGGGCGGGAAGTGGTGGAGGACGCGTAGGTTGGGGGGCGGCGGGGTGGGCTGGTAACATCGGGGAGGAGTGGGGGCATGGAGGGGGGAGGGGACGTCACTGATGACACACAAGGCAAGCAGTGGGGCGGTGCCCCGGCTAACTCATGGAATATTTATAAGACATACAAGAAATCGCAGGCTGGAGCCCCGCGTGGTTTGGTAGGAAGCGGGTGGGGGGATTGAGGGGGGGGTAAAAAAATGCGCGGAGTCGCTGGGAACAGGGAGCGGCTACTCAGCGGAGCGAGGGGGTGGGGGTAGTAAGAACCACCACTGAGTGATTCTCTCTCCCTGCTCTATGGTACTACTTCTCACGGAGAGAGAGAGAGAGAGAGAGAGAGAGAGAGAGA
>NW_026267161.1:269547-272756 GCF_000697945.3 Frankliniella occidentalis | reverse complement strand
CCCCACCCACCCTCGACTCGCTCCCATGGGAACGCTGCAGCCCGGCGGCCCCGGATTAGCGCTGTGTGGATTTGGCCGCCGACCACACTCTGCGTCCTTGTCGCTCCCATTGGGCGAGGCCCGCTGGCGAGCGTGGTCTGTGTGTGTGTGTGTGTGTGTGTGTGTGTGTGTGTGTGTGTGTGTGTGTGTGGGTGTGTGTGCGTGTGTGTGTGCGTGTGTGTGCGTGTGTGCGTGTGTGTAAGGGGAGGGGGGAGTATCGCGCTTGAACGCTACTGCGAGCCTCAGAGCAATAGGCGCCGCGCCACCGCTCCGCCCCCGGGGAGACCCCCCGCTCCGGGTCCCTGACCCGAATGGCCACTTACCACCCCTCCGCCTCCCTCCGCTCCCCGCTCCCCCGCCCCCCGTCAGACCCGCGGGAGTGCCACAGCGGACCACGGCGACCGGCGGAGCGATTTCCGGTCAAGAAGTCATTCAGAGTCCCTCATCGTCTTCCATTCGGAAACGCGACCGGCGCACGGACCCCGGGGTCGGGCGGGTGGGAATCTCCTCCGATAGCCGATTCGGCTTGACACACCGCAAAGCGCTGGTCGCGGGGCGCCGCCACCCCCTGAGCGCCCCGAAGCTTCTACAGCCCCTATCGCCCGCTCCGCGCGCACCGCACCATTGCGACTAAAAGCACTAAAGCGTCCGCTGCTCTTTCTTCCCCATGCCCCCCGTATTCCACCTCACGCAGTGTAACATACCACATAAACGCAAGGGGTTGTATAAAAATTACAAATAAGTGATATCTCCATCTGCATGGTTGGGGATCACACGCTGGAGCCCCGCCAAATGACTTTGCTTCCTTATTGCTGCCCCCCCCTCCTTTCCCCTACCTGCCGCTTTTACTTGGACACATCTCGCCTGTTTTAAAACTCGCCGCCAAACTCGCGCGCTTAGCTAACCGCTATTAACCGCCGCACAACGCCGCGCCAAGGAAAAAAGTTAACAAAAAAAAAAACGAGGGAAAAAAATAGATTCCCCAACCCCCGCTGAGCCAAAGTTTTTCCAGCCGCTCACGACCCTTGACCTGGCCCGACCCGCCACGCCAGGCCATGCCACGCCTCGCGTACTTCCATTTCTTGCCGTGGCGTGGCGTGGCGGGGTGGGCAAGTGCCCCGGAATGCCTTGCAGCAGCGGACCGGGCTGGGGCCCCGGGGGAGGCAAAATGGAGCACATTAGGCTGGAGGCTGCGGCCAAAACTGAAGGCAGAGGCGGGGAGCTTGGGACCAGGGAGGGGGAGGGGCGAGCGCGGGGCCGGGTGGGCTGAAAAATATTGTAGAGGGAAAGAAAAGCCAGTGTGTAGTATAACCCCACTTGGTGCGAAGCCAAGTGACAGTACATTGAGCCTGTGGCTGCGCTGCGCCTGCTCCGGCCCCGCTGCCTGCTTCCCTCTGCAGATTACGTTGTAAAGCAATTCTTGCCAGGCGATGCGATGTCCTCTCGGCCGTTCGTCACGAGCAAACTGCCTCGGCTCGGCCAATAAAAACCATCCAAGAGAGAAATTTTCGCATTTTTCACCGACGAGAAAAGGCGCATCGAGTAAACGGAGGGACTGTTGCCGCGGAAGGGGGAAGGGGAGCCGCATCGTTTGTAAGGACAGACATGGCGACAACCACCGCGACAACTCGTGAGCGTAAAGCTGGTATCGGCTGGTATTAACCTTGGCGTGGCTCTGCATTTTACTTGTGATATTTTCGATCCAGGCGGTGGCGGTGGCAGTGGCGTGTTGCAGGTCGTGGAGTGGAGTGGCGGAGCGTGGTGAGGGTCGCAGCAGCAGCAGGAGGCCCTGCGAAGGATCAGAGTATACTCAGTTCCACTCACGTTCTGAACATAAACCAACGTGTAGCGGATCCTCCAGGAGATCCGGCAAGGGGGGAGGATGTGGGGTGGCGGGTGGTGCGAGAGGAGAAGCGGGGAAGGGGAAGGGGAGCGTGAATATGTGTGGTGGGGGCATGAGGGCCCGGGCGGACGGGGGGCCTAGGGTGCCGCAGCAAGCAAGCCTGACGAATGGCGGATGGAGTGGAGACTCCCTCGGGCAGGGCCGTCCTGTCCGGCCCGACGTCGAGGACTCTTGCTGCCCAGCCGTGACGGCCCGCTGCTCATGAATGCTCACGACGTCGTGGTCTTCCCCCCGGCCGGCCCCTATGCCGCTCCCCTTCCCCCCGACCCGGCGGCGCTGCCAGGGCAAGGCTCAACGGCAAACGCAAAGTGTTTTCACTTTTCATATCACGCACACGCGCAGAGGCATACGCACACACACAGACACGCTCACTCAACTTGAATCCGACGCGCTCGAGGCGCGGCCCCCGCTGTCCTTCAAGCGGTCCCAAGAGGAGCCGACTGCGTGGGGCGCGGCGCGGCGGCTCTAGGAGTACATACACTGGCACACACGGGCAGCCTCGGGCCGATGCATCACGTCGTTGTCAGGGTTCCATCCCCGTTCTACCGGGTTTTAACGCGGGGCTCACTGCGCGAATGCGCTCCACCGTGTTTCAACACTGAAAAAACAAAAGGTGCACCTTTATCGAGACCATTAGAAGGTTTTAACGTTTTAGTGTCTTTAGAGAATTTTTCGCAGTTGCGCGGTCGGCCGCTTATACATGTGGTATGGCGGCTTTGTTTTTTATTTCAGTGAAAATGGATGGTGATCTATAGAACACAGAACAAACAACACGATGAGCTAGCGTGTCAGGCCGCACGGCCGCGCCCATAGACTGGACGCGCTTCGAACGCTAGCTGGCTCCTGCAACCGTCGACGGTTGCAGAGAGGTCTCTCTCACACATGTTTGCCAGGCCGTGCTCTTTCTCTCTCGTCCTCCAGGATGGTCCCGGACACCACCACGCCCTGGTCCTGGGGACACAGAAGATGACTCCTCTCTGGCCTCCCCCAGGAAATCAATGGCTTTGTGCCCGCGCTCGTCCCCATCCCGACCCCCAGCCACTGCAGTCCTCTCCCCTTCCCCTCACCACCCCAGCACAAACGGGCCCCCCAGGGCGTTCCCCCGGGGGTAGAGGCCCGTAATGTCTAGTCGGTACCAGACGGGGCGAGGCGGGGTGTGGCGGGGCGTGGCGGGGCGTACCCGAACACCCGGGGGGCATCGCCGTGTGCACGCCGGCGCGCCTGGCACCTGCGCCGGCGGGTGCGGGCGAGGGCCAGCTGTCACGGA
>NW_026267161.1:267981-269462 GCF_000697945.3 Frankliniella occidentalis | reverse complement strand
CCCCCACCCCACCCCCACCTGAACGATCACGTCCAGATGACATGTCGAGAGGGAGTGACGTGGCCTCGAGTGCTTGAGTGGAGGAGTGGGTCCGAGTGCAGCTGCGGAGTACCACGCCTTCCACGTCGCGTACAGCGTGCAGCTGGGTTTCCGCGTCCCGGTACACACCTAAACCAGCTTGGTATACGTCCTGCTGGAATAGATCGCGTCGCTAACCGCGCAGCTCGCAGGGTGGGCTGGGGGCTAATGCCCGCCCCAGCAGTCAGAGCGAGGCGAGGGAAGTACGTCCCTTACTTTTATCTGGAAGGGAATGGGTCTCATCAGATCCTATCAAAATCGATAAGAACACAATCCTCTTAATCGTTTCGGCCGGCAAGTTCCTCGATCGGGTCCGCCGCGCTGCTCCCCGAAGGCCGCCGCGGCTCGCCGCGCCCCGCCACTGCGCCCCTAAAGCCGACAGGGATGGGGGCGGGGGTGTGACCCCCGGGACCTGCCGAAGGGGGTGGTACACAGCCGAGATAAAAACGGCAACAAACTTTTTGTCGGGACCCCAAAACTTCCGGAATGAACCTATCGTCACGGGCTCAGGGCGAGCAGCGGCCGGGGTGGGCCGGGGCAGGGCGGGGAGTCGCCCCGACGACGCAACAGGGGGCGAGGAAAAAGGACCGCGATGACTCGCCCTCAACCAGCCACTTAGGCGCGGCTCAGTGGAAAGTTTGTCAATTAGTTTTACGAATATATCGCCGACACTGGCCCCGCTGCTCATCTGTTGCGTCAAAGCGGGCGTTTGTTAAATGACAACAGGATTATGAGGATGCGTCGAAAGCAGCCGTTTTATAAAAAGGCGGGTGGGAGGAGGGGTCACAGTGAAAATTTGCGTTTTTTTGGGACAAAATATCGGATTTTACGATAGTCGATTGAATGGTGCCTTTGATCATCACAAAATATTAAAAAGGTGAAGTGTGAGAGAGCGCATAGCCAATGTTCGAAGTTAATTTTACATCGGTAGTTCGTAATTTTTTTTTCCGTGTATGAATACACCGGGGCTTCGGAAAACAAATACGCGGCCCCCTTGTTACTTATCCAATCATTTTAACAGTCTTTCTTCACAATGGAACTCGCGGCCACACAATTCGAGTCTGATTAGAATCTATGGTACGAGCAATGTGGGAGAGAAAGAGGGAGAGAGAGAGAGAGAGAGAGAGAGAGAGAGAGAAATAAGAGCGGAACGCAGCGGATACGAACTGCGGGGAGATTTTTGATGCTTTCGTTTCCATACCATTCCGTTTGCTTTATCCCCCTCCCCCCTCCCTCGCTCCTCCCCATTTTTTCTGCTATTCTCTTTCCATCTCTCTCTGTCGCTCTTCCCCGCGTTCCAGGCGAGCTGTCGGTCTGCGTGGTTCCCGCACGCTCTCCTGTCAGCCCAGTGACCCCTTGTATGAATGGCAGGGCGTAGCCGGGGAGAAAGGGGGGAGGGGGGG
>NW_026267161.1:262141-267931 GCF_000697945.3 Frankliniella occidentalis | reverse complement strand
ATCTCGATCTTTAATATCTAACCGCCGGTCTGATATTTTTTTGCCGTGGGCCACCCTAAGGGTGGGGGCTGCAGTGCGGTTTGGCCCAGCTTCCAGGGGGGGGGGCTTGGCACCCATTGTGTGCCACCGAGTCGCAACTCGTTGCGCTGGGCAGCAGCCGCAGCGGATTGGGGTGGCGGAGAGCCCCGCCTCGCCCCGACCCGCACCGTTCCGACTGGCCACTCGAACGAACACAGCGCCCGCTGCGGCCCTCTCGCGACGCCGCGTGGCGCTGGGCGGCAGAAAGAAAAGCCAATAATGAATAATGCATCGACCCACACAGAAAACCTTCTACCTTGCATCTCCCGGCTGACCTACTCCTGCTTGGACTAACGAAATGATTCGGCTGAGTCGTTGCGTAGTCGTTTTGCGGCCTACAAAAGGAGACGGCGTTTTTGGAGAAGGAAGAGAGAGAGAGTGAGAGAAAGAGGAGAGAGAGAGGGGGGGGGGGGAGACGCCTTGTCTCACGGTCTCTTGAATCAAGTTTGAAACTCTAGGTAAATAATGCATGCTTGCTGAAGGGAGGGGAGGAGTGAAGGTGGGTCGAGACGTGGCAGTTGCCGTGCCGTGTTGTGCTTGGGGACGCTCTACTCGTACCCTTTACGCCCCTTGCTTGCCAGCCATCTCCCCGTAGGTCAGAGAGTTCCAAAAGAGAGGGAGGGAAATAGAGAGACAATGTAGTGAGACAGCATATTTTAACGCGTCAATTGTACATAAACAATCAGAATTTGTGTCGTGAAACGAACGGAACAAATTTCAAATTTGCTGAAAAATTATCATTAGAAAAAAACTCCTCGCTCTATGCATAACGCAATGGTCACATACTATTTTGTGCTGCATTTCGGCAACCACCTTTAATTGTTGGAATGTCACTCACTTCGTTTGGCACAATTTACAAAAGAGTATTATGAACTAACAGGAATTGTTGTTAACTTTTTCACCTACTCTTGTTGAACAACGACACTAGTGTAACAGGGACGTTTGTTCGGGTAAGTGATGCTTACCACATATTTATTTCTAAAAGGCTTGGACGTTCTAAACGTTTGGTGTCTGAATAAGTCTAGTCACATCCAACAAAATTATGCAACGATCTAGAGGAATGAAAGAGATCGAGAGGGAGTGGGAGAGGTGGGGTCTACTTTCACAGCGAACCCAGGTCTTGGCGCCCAAGGGCATCACCGCAATGAACTCCGAGCGCGTAGCAGCAGCAGGCTCCACCTGGATTTTCTAGGCGTCTGGTGTGGGTAGTTGTAGGATATAAGTCACGGCGAGG
This sequence comes from Frankliniella occidentalis, assembly GCF_000697945.3. Lineage (NCBI taxonomy): Eukaryota > Metazoa > Arthropoda > Insecta > Thysanoptera > Thripidae > Frankliniella > Frankliniella occidentalis. The sequence continues at coordinate 266,619 of NW_026267161.1, read as the reverse complement.
GGAACGTTAATAAGGTGTTGTGATACCAATTGGACCTGTCCCCGCCCTGGTGGCCGCCTGGACCGGGCTAGGCCCGTTATTTTCCTTTTATTTCCGGGCCGCCTCGGCTCGGCCGCCCCACGACCCAATAAGTTGTTCTCGGGGGTTTTGCTTTCGAGGCACTCCAAGGTCACGGGGGAAGGCGCTGCCCGTACTCTAACAAACAAGCAAGCCCGCCCTTGCGCCAAACGGGGATAGAGCGAAAGCGAACGAAAGTTTAGCCCAAAATCGTCGTGCCCTCGGTTTCAGCGGATGAGTTACTTGCCCCCTTGACAAAAAAATCCGAATAATTTTTACTTCGACCGACCGCTCTTTTGTCTCCGTCCAAAATGGGTTTTGCAAGAATTCGCCTCACGCGTCTTATCCTTCACAGGAGTTCCCCACAAGAAGTTATCCTATTCTCCTTCTAGTGGCATGGACAGGACAGCCTTCACGCCAGCCACCGAATCGTTTGCGTACGCCCGTTTCCTACCTCTTCAAAGAGGAGGGTAGGCTGCAACTCGGCCGTAACACCTGTATAACGTTACAAGCCTTGCTGTACCGTGACCGACTGAACCCCCTATTGCACCTTTCACCCCACCCGCCCGCCACCTCAACTTTCCGGCTCGGCCAAGTTCCCCCCCACACTTTGGTAATCGACTGGTTTCGTCTTGGAGCGCCGCCTCCGCCCTTCCGCCACAGCCCTGCTGCGCTGCCGCTGCCGCTGCTGCGGAGCCCTGCGGAGCTCATCAGAACCTTATGAATTTTTAAGTGGCTTTGGCACCAAATCGCAGAGGAGAGGCGTCGGATGAGGAGGGGGCGACAAACCCTCGGGGCAGGCTGGGCTGGGCTGGCCATTATGCAGGCGGAGGCCATTAACAAGGTTAAACCGGTTCGTTTCCCGGCTGAATAATGGAACCGCGTGTTTTGAAAAAAGCTGCAGAGTATATCTCCAGGGCAGCGGGACCCGGCAGGGCAGAGCGTTACTGTCTTGTGAGCTTTAGGCCAATCAGTGTGCAGGGATGTGAGTGGTGGGCCCTCCGGCACCAGGGTCAGCCCCGTAAGAAGGTCTTGCGGGGTGGTGGGTGGGGGAGGAGGCAGGGTGGGGTAGGGTGGCCCACGGCAAAAAAAATATCAGACCTGTGGTTAGATATTAAAGATTGAGATGACCCATGCTCTGGGCATTCCAAAACCACCCCGTTCGTCTCGATCGGACCCCGGGAACCACTCGCTCAACGTCTTTGCATTTTAACATGGGTTTCTTATGGGCTTTTGGGTGTAAAATCGAAAAGCGACCCTGTAGAGTTAGAAAGTCACCATAGAGCAATATAATTATGAAATTTGTAATCTACGTTGAAAACTGAATCTGGCAATGTATTGTTCGTTACTGTAGCACCCAGTACCCAGATTTGCTGAGCTTTGAATTTTCACTCATTTTTCTAAATATGGAGACTTATGAGAGGTAGCAAATCTGGGTACTAGGTGGTACAGTAACGAACGCTATATTACCAGATTCAGTTTTCAACGTAGATTACAAATTTCATAATTATATTGCTCTATGGTGACTTTTTGACTCTACAGGGTCGCTTTTCTATTTTACAACCAAAAGCCCATAAGAAACCCATGTTGAAATTCAAAGACGATGAGCGAGTGGTTCCCGGGGTCCGATCAGGACGAACGGGGCGGTTTTGGAATGCCCAGAGCATGGGTCATCTCGATCTTTAATATCTAACCGCCGGTCTGATATTTTTTTGCCGTGGGCCACCCTAAGGGTGGGGGCTGCAGTGCGGTTTGGCCCAGCTTCCATCCCACGCTCTACCCTCCACCCCCAACCCCCGCCCTCGAGCATGGGAGAGTCCGGCAGAGTGCAGCTCACGTGCGAGACTGTCAGCCACAGGCTGGGCCTGTCAGTCGAGGTCGGGCCAGATACACGGACAGACGGACTGGCGCCCGATAGACGAGCAGACAGACCTCCTCGATGCCCGAGGCAGATCGGCTCGGGTTTGTATCGGAAGCGTGCAAGATCCACTTCCCCTGCTTCTCAAAGGGGCTTTGTCGTGATGAGGGTTTCAATCCTGCTGGTATTGGTATTAATTAAAGACTATACCCTGGCCGGGCCGGGCCGGGCGGGGGTGGGGGCGCTCGAGGTGTCGCTTGCTTTGCATGCCTGTGATAACCCCTCGTCCCCTCCCCGCCCGACTGGCAGAGCGCGCGCCAACGCCAAGGCGGCGCGTATATGGATCTGCCCCGGGGATTCACATATTGTTTCTGACATGAGCCCCGGCCCGGCAGCCCCGACCCGACTCGGGACCGATAAAAAAGAAAAAAAAAAAAAAAAAAAAAAAAAAAAAAAAAAAAAAAAAAGCAAAGTGGAAGGGAGTCGCAACCCTCGGCTCGACCTGGAGGTGCATCATGTGCGCTGCCGCAGTGCCGGAGGCAGCTGAGGGCCACCAACAAGGGCCGCTTTAACTGGCGCACACTGCAGCGTACACTGAAAGGAGAAAATGTACACCGTAAGGACACGGGCTACGGAAGGACAAGGGAGGATGACACAAGAGTACCATATTGTTGTGAAAGCAGATCGAACTTTGTGTACAGGAGCGGAACAGATCGAACTTTGTGTAACGGGAGCGCAATACATCGGACTTTGTCGTTAGGAGGCATCGTGTATTTTTGTTTCTGCCACGAAGTAAATTTTCTACCGTCGGCAAAATTAGGATGCGGAAAAAAATGAAATTTCACCGAAAAGGTTCATATGCTAAAAGAAACATTTTTTTTTTTTAAGAAGTACAATTTACGACGGCCGTTGGTGTCGCTGCTGGCGAGAAGCGACTGGAGCGAGGGCGACCGGGCTTCCGCCTGCTAGTCGCTCGGGGCCCTCCCGCCCCACCCCGCCTCACCCCGGCCCACCCCGCATCGCCGCACACCTCTGGCTACGCCGCACCGCGCTGCTTGTGAAATTTAATATTCTAAGGTATTAATTTTGCGACGGCCGCAGGGGGATGGAACGTTATTGCCACTTCGTCCGTCTCAAAGCCAGCCAGTCCTCGCTGTGCACATACTTTTTTTCTGTCAGGACTGCTTTTTCTTTTCAAACTGCAGTCGTCGTTGAACTGTGAGGCTTTGCTGGTGTAGAAATATCCTACCAATTTTAAGGAGCGGTATAGTTTAGTAATGAGCCAAAATTTTAGGTTCGAAACACGAGCTTTCCATTACACTGTGAAAAGTAATTGTATAGGCTTTACGGGAAAAAAATTCCATGTAGACTGTCGTAAAATTCCAATTTTAAATTGTAAAATTACGAGCTGTACGTATCGGCGTATCGAACATATTTTGTAAATTGTTAACTACAAAATGTATCGTAAATGTACGAGAATATTTTTCACGGTATAGATATCAATAACGATCGAAGCAATACCGAGAGTCATACATTTTCTGTCCCAAACTCGAAGAAAAACTACGCGGGCCATGTCATCCCGCGTCCAGAAGAATAATAATAGAAAACTGTTCCAACTCAAAGAGGGGTCCGTGGTAGACCTCCTGGGGACAACTAATGAGAGAGAGCTCATTTCGTTAGACGTTGATTAACGGTGAGATGACGCCACCACCAGAGTAACTTGTAAGTCGGAAACCGCAAACGAGAAATGAGCACAGCCAAGAAAACAAGAGCGGGGATATAAACGTAAAGGAAAATGAGACGAACAGAAAAAATACAGAAAAGCCGAAACCACGAAAGGAAGAGACCTCGAAATCCTAATTTATGTTTCATACAGGCCACATTATAACGCTCGTATGTTCCTTAATGTTCCCGCACCGCTAGAATTGTTCTTTTTCCTCACCCACAGCCATCCAGTGCCCCGCCCGCTCCCTCTCCCTCTCCCCTTCCTCTCTCCCTTTCTTTCTCTCTTTTTTTAATAATCTGCCATGTTGCGTTTAAGTCGGCTCGCCGTGCAAAAGCAGTGTGACGCCGCCGCAGCCGGCCTGGTTTCATTTACTTTTACGAAAGCAGCAGGCTGGTGCGCCCTGTGGCTGGCCGGCCTCCTGAGGGCATTTCTGCTTTATCACAGTGCGGCGGCCCACTTGAAGCCTGACTTTAAGGAAGACGATTTTTACACTGGACTCTCTTGTATCCTAACGTCATTTTCCCTGGGTTGCCTGGGCCGGGCGGGAGGCGCACTCGAGGGATCCGCATCCTCCCATCCCCATCTCCTGGGTTGGGCAGTGCCCCCCCCCCCTTCACCCCATCTTTGGCGGCACTCCAGTCAGTGTTTGGAGTTTGTGCGCGTATGTGTACTCCCCACACTGTGTCTGCCAGTGTGTGCGTGTGTACTCCCCACACTCATGCCACTCTCAGTCGTGCGCCGCCGTCCTGATCTAATTCCATTGCGACTACTTTCCATGATTGGTTGCTCCAGCAGGAGGCGCTCCTCTCCCCTGGGGAGTAGAAGGGGGCAGGGGGT
>NW_026267161.1:253292-253881 GCF_000697945.3 Frankliniella occidentalis | reverse complement strand
AGAAAGAGTATATGCTCACTTGTGAGGGATAGGCGATGCAGAAGGCCGGGTGCGGTCGCCTACCCGCTCCACACCCCGCCCCGCCCCATCCCTGGAGCCAGCGGCCCGAGCCGGCCCATCGCGCGCCGTAACAAAGTGACGTAAACATAAAGTCGTGTTGATGGTTCGCGCGGGGCGGGTGTGTCGGGCGAGAGACGAGGAGCGAGGTACTCGCAAGGCGTAACTTCGTTTTTTACCTCCCGCCTCTCTCTCTCTCCCTGGCAAAAGTTGTGAATAATTCTTGGCTGCCAAAGAGACACAAAAGAGCGAGAGAGAGAAAAGAGAAAAGATATAGAAAGGAGAGCAATGGAGAGCGGCGCGAAGCAGCGCGATGCGCGCATCACAGGAGGAACGTGCCGGTTTTTGGGCCGGTCGGGCGGTGTGTGATGTCGGCCGACGGCGAGAAAAGTGTGGCGGGCCTGGGCTGGCTGAGTCTGGCCCATATGTGTGCGGGTGCTTCTGTCTGTCTGTCTGTCTGTCTGCTGCCTGCTGTATGTGTACGCGCGTCCGCGTGCGTGTGAGCGTGAGTAAAAAAAAAGGCTGATCCCCG
>NW_026267161.1:247777-253242 GCF_000697945.3 Frankliniella occidentalis | reverse complement strand
CCCCCCCCCCGGCATCGGGCGCACACAGCGAGGACACTCTCATTGGCTGCCGCTCTGCGTGGCGCGAGCTCAGCGCGTGTGTGTGTTTCCGGCGGCTGACCGTGTTTGTGCGAGTGTGCGTGCGTGTCGTTGCAGAAATTGAAATGCTGTTCAATGAGGTGAAAGCCCCCTACAGCATGGGGTTGGGGGAGGGAGTGGTGCGGCCCAGCAGCACAGCGAGCATGGGGATCTCGAGTTATCTCGGGTAAAGACAAACAAACAAACAAACAAACAAACAAACAAACTAGAACACAAACTGAGGGAACACTTTTCGAACACTTCGCCGTAGCTCCCAAACAATAAATTCAAATAAAATAATAAAACCAGCAATTTTGCTGCTAGGGTTTTAAACCATAAATTAAAGCAGAAAATGTGGCCAAGACAGATTGTTTCACTTCTTAGTAGTGTTTTGTTTTATTTTGTTCGTATGAGGGTTGCACACCTCGCCATGAAACAATAATACGATGTCATCGGCAAAAAAAAATGCTTTGGCCTCACTAGTGCACAACAAGGGTGTTGTGCCCCCAAGTTTTTGTGAAACACTGTGGTTTAAACTGTTCGAACACTGTGACCGCATTCAATCAAATGTTAATTGTGTCACATTGCTTACTTCGAACATCGTGCTACATTCGTTAGAACGTGACCTACTGACCTACCCTTGCCTCGCTCTGCCTAACAAGGGGACTTAGGCAAGTGTAAATTCCCGATCGTGCCCAAACTCGGTATATTTGCTTCTTACCTGTGTGGGTGACGAATGCCGACCAAATTTTGTCCTAAGTGTCATATGCCGAAACTACCTATAAAAGTGTATATTTTCAAAAACTACAAATTTCTACCTTTGTACAAATACTAAGTATTCTGACTCAAAATGAGCGGTTTTGGGAGAGGGGGGGTAGTTTCTGTGCTACTTTTCGATTTGAGACCTCCTTCCGTCATTTTTGGCACAACTTCAATATTTTTTCCATTATTTACACCCCTAAAGTACCCTTGAAATTGACACTCAGGAAAAAATTTTACCGTCAGTTGTCATTAATATAGATAAGAAACAAATATACCGAGTTTGGGCAAGATCGGGAATTTACACTTGCCTCCTAAGTCCCCTTGTAAGTGGTGCTGGGCAGACGTAATATGCCTAACGCCTGTTACACACGAATGTAACACACATGTGTGTTGCAGTATTCCAACCAATGTGACACGACTCACAGTGTCTTGAATGTGACGTCACAGTGTTTGAATATCGTAGTGAAATTTTACTACCGTGTCGCACTGTTGTGCGGCGGGGTCTGTCTAGCACGCGGGGGAACCGGTAATGAACTGGAGAGAAATGCACATACAAGTCTGTTCGTGGAGCGGAAGATTAATCCGGCGGCTGCCTCGTCATATGTACAGTTTGAGGAGGGGTGTGGGGCGGGGCGTGTGTATTGTAGACCTGGGAGGATGGTTGGTCGGAGTAAAGATCGCAGTCTCGTGGGAAGCGAGCGAAGGGTTTTGGGGGGAGGGGGGAAGGGGTTGAAGGAAGGGCGCGGGGGCACCAAGAGACCCTCATTTGGATTCCCCCGGATTTCAGTAGAGGGAGGGGATTTGAGCAGCCGCATTCCAAGGCGGCACATCCTCCTCTGGGTCGGGGCGCGACGCTGGAGCCGGAAGGAGAGACGTGGCCCGGCCGAAAGCCTCGAGTCGAACGTGAGGAGGCGCGGCGCGACCCCTGGCCTATCCCGGCGTAATTGCAGCACTCGCCTCGCCCACTCACACGCCGTCCTCGCTGTGTCTGCTCTATCCCAAAACCCGTTTAAGAGATGGAGATTTGATTATTATTATTGTAAGGAATTCAGCAACAAAAAGGCAGTTTGGAGGGACTACCTGATTTCATTGCGAGAGCTGCAGCTCATTGTGCTCACATGGATGTTCACACAGTCGGGCTTTTACATGCAGAATGGTAGGGTGCGTGCAGTCACGGTGGCATATCTTAAGCATAATTTCTCCCCTCCTAGAAGCAAGCAGGCCAACACTGTAAAAGCAAAAGCGTGTCTCTATAGAAGACTTTTAGGGGTGTTAAATTCGTGCCCGCAAGAGCATTAAAATTGAACACCATTTGGCAGTAACTTGATAGCCGCTGTAGAGGCGCGAGGCAAAGAAGGCCTGGCCGAGCTTGGCCCCTGCCGAACGGAGTTGCCAGCGCAGTGAAGTGGAGCTGGCCACTTCATCTGGTGGAAGGGCGGGCCAGCTTGTTTTTTATACGGGGCTAGCTCCCTTTAGTGTAGCTGCGCTGCCTCCTCCGTTTCCCTTCTGTGTTTACACTACCCCACCGTACCGTTCGACCTGCGGGCCGGAGCTCAGCGCAGGCAAGGCCGTGCAGCAGCAGCAGCAGCGCATGGGAGCAGCTCCCGTCGGAAACTTCCCGGGGCACTTTTACAACTTTTCGGGGCCGTAAGGTGAGTCCGGCCACGCGCGGTCGCGGCCTCGGCGTTTAGATAAGGTCCCGACAGCGCGCCGCCGCCTCCCCGGGAGACTGGAGGAGGTGAGGGGGGGACTCGGTACATAGAGCAGGGCGGTCACTGTGAGTGGGAACGGCCACGGCGCCGGGGAGAGTGGCGGGAGCTGCGGGAGCTGCGGCCCCGTCCCGCTGAGTGCCAACTACCCCCGCGAGTAGCTGTAAAACCGAACGGCGCCTCGTTCTCACCTCTTCCCCCCGCCCCGCGCTGCCCGCGGCACTTGGTCCTGCCGTGCTGCTTGGAGCTTGGAGCGACCAGGTGGGGAAACCTGGGCGAATTTATACCTGACGCTGCTGGCTGGACCTGGATGGAGCGGGTTTAATTAGCAGCTTTAGCTTTTCTTTTTTTCTTCTTCTTCAAAGCGTCCTTCGCTGTTCTCTATCTCCATGACGATGGTCCCCGAGTCATTGGCTGGTCGATGATAGTTTGTTGGGTTGCCCTGCCCCTACACCCCTGCCCTGCTCTGCCCTGACCTTACAATCAACAGTGACAGTGGAAATATGGCACGCATGAAACATGCAGGAGTTCTGTGGGGACGCACGGAAGTATGGACAATTTATTCTGCGGTGGCCTCTGCACTCGTCTTTTCTTTCTTTCTTTCTTTCTTTCTTTCTTTCTTTCTTTCTTTCTTTCTTTCTTTCTTTCTTTCTTTCTTTCTTTCTTTTAGTAACCTCCTCTTTCCTCTCTACTTCTCCATTTCTGCCTCCAGCTTGTCACAGGCTTGCATTACCGGTTGGGCTAAGCAGGAGCTGGGGACCATATAAGGGGGAACACCACTCAACCATTATTGCTGCAAACAGGTCGTACAACTTTTTGATAAACCTAACTTGTCCGTCGACACAAAAAGTAAGTTTTTGCTTTCGCGCAGCTTTTGCAGGAGTGTTCGGAAATACACACAGCAGGCGCGCGCAGACACGCACACTCACACAGCGTGAGCGAACGCGACACGGTCCGCCCTCGACCCTCTGAAATCTCTCTCTCATCTCCCCGGTGCTGCTGTATACTGCTCACCGCCCCGCCTGCCCCGCCAGCCCCGCCTGCTCTTATCAGTGTTATCAGATGTTTCCGACGCCCGATCACGCCTGCCCGTTCGGTCCAGGGTGCGGCCCCTCTGGCCCCGGCCCCCATCTCCCGCACAATCAACAACTCGAGCTCCCGCCGCTTTACAGCAGGGCTTCGTGGGACTGCTGTCGTGTCGTCGGCTGCGCACCGATTACACCACCTACATCAGTTTCGACAAATAGTTCGATGATTTAGACGAGTTGTCACAAAATGCCATGGGCTATGTGTGCACTAAGAGTAAAATATACAATGATTGTGAAATTTTGAAGCATTCACGCTATCGGTTATTATCCAGTACTGTCGTCCCTATAACATGACCATGGCGATAGTACAGGGCAATATAGCCGAAAAAATACCATGTCCATTTTTGGCCCATCTTTTCCATAGCACTAGCGGAAATTTCCTGGTTATATTGCTGTATCCCTAGTGATGAATTAGCCCGGAAAAAATTATGGTGAAAACTCTGCGTGCGTCGCTGCAGGATTTTATACCAGGCGCGGATTAGTTGTGCACCTCCACCACCCCACTATCCGGGCCTGAAACCGCGCCTGTTTATAAACATCTATGGTAGTGGGCAATGGTCGCAATGCAATTGTTATGACCGCTTTCGTGCGAGTCCCGTGCCCCATTCTAAACGCAAAAGTGTCGACATTGCCCAGATGCCGGGCCGTTCACGTGTCCACCCCCATAGACACGACGAGAGGGAGGGAAGGGCTACAGTCGTGAAACCGCTCTTCATGGCTAAAAAGGACAGCAATGGAACAAAAGAAACAAAAAAACATCACCATGGCGTTTCTCGTACGAGGGGAGACGGCCCGGCATGCGTCCCGCGCCGCCCCCGGCCGCCCCCCAGGCCGCCCCCGCCGCAAAGGGCTCCGCTTGCCGTCCCCGCCGCTGCCGCCGCGAGCACGCGGGGAGGTCGAGGGGAACTCTCATTTCCCTCCCGCGGCGCGGCCCGCCCGGCCCGTCCGGCCCGCCCGGCCCGCCCGCCCAATTATGCCATTTACGTTCGTTACGGCGAAAGTGGCTTTAAAACGGCCGGCATGTGGCCTGCTGCGCTCCGCGGCCGCACCGCGAGCCCGAGTGTGTGTCGCACACTTGTAGGTGTGCGAACGACATTCGCACGGGGGAAAAAAAGAAACATTGTTTCCAACGACAGTCGTGTTCTTGCGGCCGGGGTTGTTAGTCTAAAGACACGATGCTGGTAACCCCATGACAGCCGGTGGTTGTGCGAGACCGACCATGTCGTTGAGCCAGCATATCATGGTCCGTTGGAATAGCATCCAATGTTCCTAAAGCCTATCCAAGGACAAAATATTGTTGGTCCAGTGACACGTGTGTCGTTAGAATAGAACAATGACAAATTTTTTGTTTTGCGTGTGAGTGAATTGCAAAGAAAAATACTGCCTAAGCGTGCTAATGGGCATCCACACGCTTTCGTTTCCAGTGCCCACTGCCGACGTCGCTACGCGCGGCCACGGGGCCAAGGCAACCATCTTTCTCTAAATTCGACATTAAAGTGGCGTGATTCTGAGGAGAATGCATGCATTTTTAATGTCTTGTTGATTGTCTGCCACGCTTACGGGGCGGCGGCTGCGAATCGCTTTGCGATCGGCTGCCGGCGCGGCGCGTCATGTTGACTCGCGGCCCCCGCCTCGCGTGGCGCCGCCGCCGCGCTCCCCGGCGACGCAACGTAATATAAATGCAAAACCCAATACAATCCTCACACAAAGCGATCGCAGCGATCGGCACCCCCGCCACGTCGCCGCCGCCCTCTGATTCCTACTCTCTACTCTCTCTCTCTCTCTCTCTCTCTCTCTCTCTCTCTCTCTCTCTCTCTCTCTCTCTCTCTCGCTCACTGTCTCATGCTGT
>NW_026267161.1:240267-241211 GCF_000697945.3 Frankliniella occidentalis | reverse complement strand
CTTAGTCACTGGTGTCACATCAGAATGACATGAAAAATATACTTTGCGAAACAAAACTTTTGAAACTGAAAATAAAATTTATAGCGAAAAGGACCGGTCTTTCATAAATTTTGGTCCAATGTAAACAAAATAAGAAAGCATAACTCAGGCCCCTCAAACGCGCGGCTCTCGAGCCACCCGTGGCTCGCCCGCCCGGGCGCGCGGCTCTCGGCGAGCCACCATGGGACTGCATTGGCGGCTGCGCCAGACACAGAACCACTGGCTCCGCTCAACCTACGGTCTTGTCGGCTGGCTCCGATGGCCCACGAGCGTGAAACCGAACTCAACGCGGCTCTTTCAAATGTACAGGCTATTAAATTGGAGTGGTTTGTACGAACGAAAAACGAGGCGACACACTGCACCACTGTTCAATTATTTCTTGGGGGGGGGGATGGGGGGATGAAGGTTATTCAAAAATATGAGACGTGTCAGAACCAGCGGGAAAGAAAAGGGGAGAGGCACTCTTTTGCCATATTTACCTATATTTACACGGACATCGACGCGAGTTCCTGATGAGGGTTTTGTGGCGGACAGGGGGTAGGAGGGCAAACATTTTCCCGTCACAGTAATTAATATGATTACCCCCCTTCTTACTATCTCCCATAGTCCGACTAGTCCGTGTGTGTGAGAGCGAGAGAGACCTCAGAACGTGCCGCACCGGGTCGCCGGCGGTCGCCAGCCCTCCTCGGCGCAGCGGTAGCTCAGTGGGCTGAGGCGTCGGCGCGCCAGTGCTGGCAGACCAGGCGGTCGTGGGTTCGACTCTCACTCAAACTGTTTTGATTTCTCGCTGCACCAGTGGGTGCGAGTGAGACGCCTCGCACTACTCACTCAAGTGGCGGCGGGTGGCCGCACGCAGCTGACTTTCATTCAAGCAGTTGATGGATTTCGCGCCAAAGTGACCGAGA
>NW_026267161.1:237386-237714 GCF_000697945.3 Frankliniella occidentalis | reverse complement strand
ATCTCTCCCCCTCTCAATCTCTCCCTCTCTCCCTCTCTCCCTGTCTCCCTGTCTCCCTCTCTCTCTTCCGTCTCCAGCAGGTCTCTGGTGCGCCGGCGGGGCCGGCGGGTCTATAGCAACAGCAGACTTGATGGATTGTGACCCCCGTGTGTGTGTTGTGTCCGGCCGGGGGAGGCCCCGAGCCCGAGGCGCCCCGAGGCCCCAAGGGGGTAGCAGGGGGTAGGGGTGGGAATAAGGTGGCATCACGCACGAGGCCGGGCCGAGGCGAGGGTGCCGGTGTTTGCTCAAGGGTAGGGGACGCCTACGCTACCCCCCTGCCCCCCTACCC
>NW_026267161.1:236323-237336 GCF_000697945.3 Frankliniella occidentalis | reverse complement strand
CTCTCTCTCTCTCTCTTTCTCTATCGTGCTCTCTCTCTCTCTCGCTCACTGTCTCATGCTGTTTGCCACTGTCATTTGAAGCCGAGGAGTCGTTGTGGTCGGCACTGTGTCGCCTTTTGCTGAGAGACGCGCCGAGGGACTCCCGCCCGCCGCTCGGGGCGTTGAGCGTAATGAGGGAGACAGAGACAGAGTGCGGGAGAGTCAGCGTCGCAGGCAGAGAGAGAGAGAGAGGGGGGGGGAGGGGCGGAGAGAGTCAGAGAGGGCGAGTGTATGTGAGCGTCTATCTGTGGCGGACGGGCCTAGCGGGACGGGCTGGACCTGCGGTGAATTCTTAATCGAGTGTCGGGACGGACCTAGCGGGTCTCCCTCTCTCTCCCCCTCTCTCTCTGTGGCTGCGCACCACGACCCTGTCCCACGCCCCTCCGACCCCGGGAGGCCCCACGAGGTGTTCGCAGCACAGCGCGGGAATTTCAGTGTGCATTCTGCGAATTCCATTATTTTGATCCCGTTTGCAGCCCCTCCAGGGCTCCCCCTTCTTGCCCCCGCCCCCCTCCCCTGGTGCGGGGGCAGCCATGTGCGGAGCGGGGGCGGAGCGCCGAGGGCGTTGGTGAGTCGGAGCAACCCTACCCGGTGCGACCCGAGGCACCATGGCAAATTATTAAAGAACGCATCTTGTTTGCATCATGTACGGAGCACAATTTTATTTTGAAACGATTCCCTTCTTCTGCATGCTCCAGATGAATTATAAACTACTGATATAGCATAGCGACACACGCTTTATCAATGTATGGCAATTTACTTATCTTGCAATGCCCCCCCCCCCTCTCTCTCTCTCTCTCGCGCTCTCGCTCACACACTCACACTCACACTCGTTGGCATTATCGCCGTATATTCGGTCCCTTATACGTCTCCCGCTTCGCTATCTGCTGTTATATTGTTGCTTCCCCGATGCATCTCTCGCCGCTGGCCGCCATAATGCCTCGTGATTCACGGACCTCTCTCTAGCTCCCCCC
>NW_026267161.1:233819-235508 GCF_000697945.3 Frankliniella occidentalis | reverse complement strand
CACTGCGTCACGGCCTTCCTGAAATGTAACTGAGGCGCGGAGGCGGGCGGACCAGAGAGAGAGAGAGACAGAGGGAGAGAGTGGAGCACTAATTTGCCGCTCCCGCGCCCACGATAAGGACTTTAGTGCAGCCGCGGGGCCGTGCCGTGCCGTGCCACGCCGGGCCGGACACACACGCCACGCCACGCCTGCTCTCTCGCGCTGCTGTGCGGTGCAGTCGGGCGAGTCGTCGAGTCGGCCGGGTCGGAGAGCGCCTGTCGGGAGGCGGGTAGGCCGACCCGTCGTGGCCGGGAGCGCTCCCGGTGGCCTATCCTCGACGCGGCAGGCAGCCACCCTTGGCAAACCCAAGAATTAAAAGAGAATAAAACCAAGCAAAAAAAAAAAAAAAAAAAAAAAATCATTCACATCGACATAGACGAGTATTTTTCACAGTTTTGCTCTACTATTGGGTTGTTTTTTAACAGTACGGAAGAGACGGGGAAATAACGTGTGCATTCTTTTCCACTGTTCTCTTTGTGCACGAAGCGCCAATTGGCGTCAGCGCGTGTGTGTTTATGAGCCGTAAAAGGCGTGGCATTGAATCGATTCCATGGACGAGAGCGTAGTGCTAACAAAAAAGGGGACATGATAGAGATTGTAAAGTGGGGCTGGTTCATTCGTCAGTGCCCCTCCCGACGACCCCACACCTTTGTAAGCGCCAACCCCCTCCCCCTCTCCTCTTTTCCAGTGAAGGCTCTCGTGGCCACGTGCGGCACCTACCCCTACCCCCCTCCCTCCCCCCGTCTGACAAATAGGGGATCGTTCGCACGGCGTGTGGGGGAGGGGAGGGGTACCCACCGTGCAAAAGTCACTACCCCCTCCCTCCTTGGGGGCAGGAGGGCCGAGCTGGCAGCCTCAGAGTGGAAAAAAAGAAAATAAGAAACAAAGCGACAGTGACAGCTGATGGATCGTTTCTGGAATGTAGGCACATTTGCGTCGTACTCTCTCTCTCTCTCTCTCTCTCTCTCTCTCTCTCTCTCTCTCTTTCTCTCTTTGTCTCTCTCTCTCTCCTTGTCTCTCTCTCACACACAGACACACATACATGGTCTCGCCAACGCAAACACAATTACACCTGCCCGAGAGGGCGGCTCGTGGTGGCTGCAGACAGGGGCGATCTCGTCTCGCGTAAATAAAAGCAAAATAATAAGCTTGGCCTGGGGAATACGTAAGAGGGCAGGGAATGTGCGCGGCCACTTGAACCCGCCAACCGCCCCGCCTCTCGCTTTCCGCCTCTCAACTCTCCGCTAAACATAGAGGCTGGAGAACGACTTGAGGGCAACGGGCTTATTATTTCCAGTGGAAAGGGCCTTATTTTGCCCAATTTTCTTATTCCGCTGCGGGGGAGTCGGTGGTGTGCGCGGGGCTGGCTGACTCCGCCTCGTATTCTTCGAACTTTGTTTGTTGTCTGCTCTCATGAAATGTTCCGCAAACTTACCTCTCCACTCCACTCACGGGCCTGTCCATCAGCGTCTTTCATCGGAGGCTCCCGCGAGTCTGTCAGTCAGTGGGAGAAGTCTTCTCGGTGTCTGCCAATAAAACCTCTGCATTCGTCGGAGAGCAGGGAGAAGACACTTCGATGTCACCAAAATGGCGAGAGGGAGGGTGGGAGAAAGGGAGAGAGAGAGAGAGAGAGAGAGAGAGAGAGAGAGA
>NW_026267161.1:222415-229244 GCF_000697945.3 Frankliniella occidentalis | reverse complement strand
CTACTCCCACCCCCCTCACACCCCGTCAGGGGGCCGCCGGCCGACATTTCACTCTCTCCTGTTAACACCCCGCCGGGTCCTGGCCGAGCCCCCGACCCCTCTCCTTTCTCCCTCTCCGTTCGGTTGCTCCTGCCTTTTCCTTTTCCCCTCCAGCAGCAGCAGCGCCGCGCCCTGTCCTCCTCGCTGACCCTTGCCAGCCTTAGCCCCACCGTCAGCAACAATGTCCACAACTATGTTCGCGCTGCCTCCCGTAACAGGCTTTGCGATCTAAAAAATAGTGTCCCGCCGCGATGCGTCTGCAAAGGTCTGTTCGGCCTGTTGCTTTAGCGTTGGCCCTGCTCTCTCGCCGCATTGTTTTTTGCTTCAACGTTTTTTGTTAAATTGGTCACATTTAACCTATTGCTAACTCTCCCAATTCTGCACGACAATGTTTCATAGAAAATGACAGGAAGTTGATCGCCAATATTTGCCCCTGGTTGTTGCAGAGATCGTGGGCGCGCACAAGGACGGCCTGATCGCGTCGCTGATCGGCGTGGAGGGCGGCCACTCGCTGGGCTCCTCGCTGGCCGTGCTGCGTGCGCTGTACGACCTGGGGGTGCGCTACCTCACCCTCACGCACACCTGTGACACACCGTGGTGAGTTACCATATCGATTGCCAAATTGCTGCACTCGGCGAGACCTAGGCACCTGAAAAATTACGGAATATGGATTACTACACTGTAAAAAATATGAAGAAAATTCTGAACCCATTGGTTCTTGAACTTTCCAGTCACCAGCAAGGTATTTTAATTCCCAACCCACTAGACTAGGCAATGCTAATCCTCGATCCAACTCGAGGTTTTCAAGTCCATTTGGAATTGTAGAATTGGAATTGTGATGTTGAAAATTCCATTCTACCTACAGAAAATTAGAAGTTGGCTTCAGTTTTATAATTTACTAAGCCACAACTTGAATTCCTATGGTACATGGAACTGGGATTTTCCAGTTTGAGCCACTGATTCGGTATTCGGTATTCCGCAGGGCGGAATATCCGGACCCATAAACTGTAAATGTAATTCCTAGTGCCAAAACTTGAATTTCAGACGTTCTACTGGGGCAACGCTTACATTAAGTGGGTCGTCAGCCACTCGCTTGTCAAGGAGCGCTGTGTAGCTTAGGGGTACAGAGCAGGACTGGGAACTTATAGGCCTATGTTCAACTCCACCTTGGGGCAATTTTTTTTTATCGGTTCAAAGTGGTCGACATGAGACTAGGTCCAATCCCGATGCCACAACTTGAATTTTCAAGTTGTGGGTTTCGAAACAGAAATCCCGATGCCACAACTTGAATTTTACTAGTTGGGTGCTATATTTCCGATTACAAGCCCACTGGGTTCAGGAAAACCCGATTAAATTGGTTACGGAAATTTAACCCTCCATGGCTTAGCAATTTCCCGACTCCACGACTGAGAACCGAGCGTTTCACAGCCCAAAACTGGGATTTTCTTAATTTTTTTTTAACAGTGTAACTTTTGGAGATATGCAGGTAAAGGTTAGCGGTGTAGTTCAACCGTTTTTCTCTAGAACTACGGTTAGTGGTACAGTTAACCATTTATTTTTGTACAGCTCCGAAAATTGGTAGTCCATTTACAGCTGATATGTTTTAGCTGCAATTAGTTCTGTTTCTAAGTGTGCTTATTTTTTTTACCTCAATTGTTTCGCATACTTTTTGTTTAACATCGTGCCTCTTTTTCTTCCTAGGGCCGAGACGACCTCGCCTCAGCCTCCCGGTACGAACCGGACAAAGGGACTCACAGAATTCGGGAAGGTTAGATATTTATCACTTAATTAATATGCGTACTCTAAAATGAAAAGTAGCTCGACTTAGCTCGTCTTACTTGCTTATTTCTGTGCCAGATGGTGGTCCGCGAGATGAACCGCCTGGGCATGATGGTGGACCTGTCCCACACCTCGGTGCGCACCATGCGCGACGCGCTGGCCGTGTCCAAGGCACCCATCATCTTCAGCCACTCGTCGGCCTGGGCCGTGTGCAACTCGTCCCGGAACGTCCCGGACGACGTCCTCGACAAAGTGGTGAGTTTGTGCTGTGTGGCACCTCTAAGGTCGCCGTTCCCACCGATTACGTGAGTTACTTAGCGTGTGCCGCTTTTGTCTTTGCAGAAGGAGAATGGCGGCATCGTCATGGTCACCTTCTACAACTACTTCGTCACCTGCGGGGAGACAGCGCGTGTTTCCGACGTAGCAGGTGAGCCCCACGACCGGGTGACACAGGGTGTCGCCCCTGCCTCTCCCCGGACTCCCTTTCACATCCTCACAGCAACGCTGCTGGTCCGACCACTATATATATAAACCCGGAATTTTCGCTTGCACCGGCAAAAGGCCACCGTCTTCTATCTGGCGAGGGCCACAACAGGACCCCCCTCCTCGCCCCCCTCCGTCATATTATCAGGGCGCCCCCTGTCCGCCCCGGCCTGGCCGCCGGGGCGGCGGGTCTGGCGAGCTCCTCGGCCACCACCACCACCGCCTTGGTGGGCCCGGTGGGCCAGTCCACGACCCTCCCAGCCTTAATAACGCCCCTCCCGTCCCGCTCCCCAGGGCAGCAGGCTGCCCGGCCGGGGCGGCGAGGCCGGCCTAGCCGAGCCGAAAGCAGGCCCGTGTGCTGGAAATATGAAAAACGTTGCAGGGCAGCTCGAGAGGGGACGAGAGGCAGGCGCAGAGCGACACCCCTGCTCCACCGCTTGCTTTAGCCTAGTTCCAGCTCAATGAGTATTCATGCAGACTCCGAGGTGTAGGTGTGCTTCAGTAGTAGAGTGCCCGTGCGCCCAGAAAAAGTTCTAGTGACCGTCGCATGGTTACTTCAGGAGAAAAATGTAAAATGTGTTGTTTAAGCAACAGCAGCACAGGTGTATCAACCAAAAAATACGGTTTTCACCTGTTTTCACCTCTGGCGATCATATTCCTTCAGCTATACTTCATGGTTATCCTCGCTCATAATATCTGTTTTTTTGAGAACTTGGTATAAGGGAAAGTACGAGGAGCTCCCAAATTTGAGGAAAACACTCTTGGATATATTTAAGTATATGTAAAGTATAAAAAATTTCATGAGAAGTGTTCCCCAAATTACGGGTACGGGGATTCCTCAAAGTATCCCTCTCTTCCTAAAAAAATCGCAGACATTGTTTTTACCGTGTGAAGGAACCATACTAATACGATGGTTGTCACCTTTCTGAGAGAACGCGATGTGCACGGCTGTCTGTCGGGTGCTTGTGCGGCTTCGGTGAACAGGAAGTAGAGTAGATAATGTCGCCTTGTGCGTCGGCCGGTGTGTCCCGCTCTTGCTCGCCGCCGCCGTGGACCTGACACAATGGCACACAGTGTGCACAGTGGTGTGTGTGGGTGGGGGAGCCTGGAGAAGTTGTTCTCCATCCACTGCGCTGCCGCCGCTTCCTTGTGTAATCCCTCCTCGGGGCCGCCGCCCAGTCTGGGCCCGCGGGTCCGCCTCCGGCCGGCCGGCCGGTCGGTCTGTATCAGGCCGGAGGGGGGCTGGGGGCGGGCTGTGGACGGGCCGGAGGAGGGCCGGGGACGACACCATACGGGCAACGCGTGATGAGAAAAGTCTGCTTCGTGATCGAAATTTATTTCAGAAGTACATCACCCGAGACCCCGCGGCGTCGGGTCGAAAAAGCGCAAATGTCGTAAAATAGGAAGAAGGAAAAAAAAAAAAAAATTGAACTAGGAAGATATTTACCTCATGAATCTCCCAGCTATCCCTCTGAGCAGGGTTGAAAACAGAGTGGCGCGCGAACTGCTAGTTTTTTTTTCCGCTCTGCATTTTCCGCTTGGCGCATCTTTGTTATTGTTGTTGTTTTTGAATGCTAATTCGCAGGAATGGCGTGCGATACGCGAGAGTTTGCGCGGAGGAGGCTGGGCGGCGCTGCCGGGGCTGCCCTCGGCGCGCATTACGCTCTGTAGGCCCATATACAATTTGCTAAATGGGTTAGAGGAGCTAAACACTCCTTGGGCTCCCACAAGAGACACCCCCTGCCGCGCCCCTCGCGCCTGTGTGTGGGAGAGAGCGCCAGACCGAAACTTCTTGCTGGCGCCGAGGTGGAACGTTGGGGGGCGGCGCAGGGGGGAAGGCGGGGAAGTGAGATGGACGTCGTAGAGGTGCGGCCGCAGCCCTGTGCGACCGTGATGATCGCGGTGGAAAGCCCTGCCTCGCCCGGCCTCGCCCGGCCTCGCCCGCGGTCTGGCCAAGATGTTTCAAGCAGCCACTCCCCCCCTGCCCGCGACCGCTTACTCCTGCACCTTCCATTAAAACTCTCTGTTCCTCCTAAAACTCACATTTCCTTGCACGTTTCTGAGTGTGCAGGGTGTGCGTGGTAGACTGTTGGGTTTACAGCGTTTTCAGTGTTGGGTGGTGATTGATGACCAGCGTGTCTCGTGTCTCAAAAATTTTTCGACGTCAAATTTTTCGGAGTGGCGGAACCCAAGGTTGTAGCGCGTTGGCTGAGCTGCGAATTCGCCGCTCTCCGAACAAAGGCGAAAATGGCGGACAAAGAGGACAAAGGGAGGATCGTGCCTTCTCCAGGCTCAACCTCAACTCGACCCTTCCTCCGCGGAGGAGTCCCCCCCCCCCCTCCCTTCGTCCATACTCCCGGCCATGGTCCTTTTGCAGCGCGCCACCACGGCGTTATTCTTGGGGAGGAGGAAAAAGGGAGAGGAGGTAAAGGAAGGGGAGCAGGCGAGCGAAAGAAAAACGTGCAGCCCTTTCCATGTCGGGGCGCCCTGGCCGGGCTTATCAATCTGCACGACAAGACAACGGCCAAAAGGGTTTAGCGGGATGCGTTCGGCCGCGGCGCGTTAGGGGGAGCGGAGGGGGGTGGCGGCCGTCCGTGGAATGTTGCCAGCGGAAGGCTGCCCCGTCCCGTGACAAGCGCTCCCAGTACTGCAGGAGGATACTCCCCAGATCATTCCTATCTCCCTCTCTCCTTGTTTTCTTTTCTCCCTCCCCTCCCACTCTCCTCTCAATCCCACACGTACACTATGCGCAATCGTTCTTTCCCTTGCCGCCGATTTTTTTCCCCTCCTCCTCCCAGCCCCGGGGTTGCGCAGGGCGTGACTCTCTTTCTACTCACTGCTCTACTGCCCCCTGCGCCTCACCCCCCCCCCCTTTTCCCCCTTCTCCTCTTTCCCCTCATCTCCGCCGCGCCATCTTTAGTGAAGCTTATTGTCTTCCTCATTTCCGGCGGACTCCAAAGGCGTTGTGCCCCTCCCCTTCCTCCCCATCCTCGACGAGAAGTCCGCGCGGCGCACTTAGTCTCTCCCCCCTCCCCCTACCCCGGTGCTCAGCGGCAGAGGGGCTGGCGGGGCGGCCTCTAATGCGCCGGAGCAGCCTGCGTCTGTTAATTGTTGTGAACATCCTACAACGCAAATTATCAAGTGATAAATGGAAGTTGTTGCGCTGCGCTGTGAGTAGTTGGCGTGGCGTGGAGGAGCCAGCGAATCCGCTTTGAAGGCGGTCGCGGAGCACTGCTCACAGAGACGGCGGGTCGACGGGTCGGGCCAACCGAGGACCAGCTGAGCTGACACGGACCGTGTTGTCTGATACGAAACATAAAGTTGTATATACAGTCAAATTTTCGTGACGGATCTTGAAGCCTGTTATTCTAGACTTTTGTTTGACCCATATACACGTAGTATTCCACCTCCTTGCGAGTTTGCAGCTGTGCTTTGTTTTTAAAATGGGTAAACGTCACCGAGTAAAATTTGTCATTAGACGCGTCGAGCTATTTTTTATTTTTACAGTGGTGTAGGCGAGCCGTTTGTACGGATGACCAGGTAGCAAACAAGGCAGAAAGGAAATAATGGGGGACGGAAATAGGAAAAGAGACAGGGAAAATAAGTGAGCACCTTGCGGGCGTCTGCTATTAAGACTGGGAGGGATATTCTTCTTTTTTTCTGTATGCGCTAAGTGATAAACAGTTGTGCTTGTGTACATTCTTTTATGTTTGCGCCTCTGGTGATAATGGTTACTCTGCGGATCGTTTCTCTCTTTGTGCCCCATTTTACAAAAAATAATACTTTACCGTAACCTTATTTTTTCCTCAACAACAAAGTATGCGTGTCCTCGTACCGGAAGCGCTCGTCATGACAGTTGTTACACACTTGACGGTGTGCTACGACGTGTTCTTGCAGGCGATGGCAACAGGTGCGGTCGTGATGATGTGCCATGATTCACCTCTCTCCCCGCCCCGCGCCGCGCGTTGGCTAGGCGTTAGCTAGTTCCGCTCAGCTCCACTCGCCCTCCCCGAAAAAGTTGCAAATGAGACACTTTTGGTGACTGATGGTGATGACGGCGACCGCTGCAGCCCGCAAGCAACACACAACACACAAAAGAGCGCCCCGCGCCGTGTGACGACCGTTTCTCCCATAGTTATGCTTTGCGTGTTAAACACAAAAGATTTGCCTGGGGGGAGAGGGGACGCTGTCCTGTCATGATCATTTCAATGGAATTTTTATTGAATGTAAGGCACTGAAACGCTCGTAACACTTTCTCCGCACGGCCCCTCCCACCTCTTCTCTGCCCGCGTTGCACTACACTAGCGGCTCAGTGCCACTGCCAGACCAGCGCCAGCGCCCCCCAGCTCCGGCCTTTCCTCCTGCGCCATTCTGTTCTTTTACAAGCCAGCACCCCCCTTCCACTGCACCCCCACTCCCCCGGTCTTCCGCCCCTGGTCCTTCTTCTTACTTTTATTACGGGAAAGCAAGCATCCGCGAAACCATCGCCCCCCCTTTTTTCGGACTGGTGATCTGCTTTGTCTCAGCC
>NW_026267161.1:218210-222300 GCF_000697945.3 Frankliniella occidentalis | reverse complement strand
CGACCACTCTCTCGCCCCCGCTCGTGCATTACGGGAATGAGGTCCGGTCGTCGCAGCAGCGCGCTACAACAGCAGCATCTTTGCCCCCCTCACCGCCCAAGGGGGAAATCACTTGCGAAATAGTTCGTACACCTTCCCACGAAATAGTTCGAAATAAAGGCGAAATGATGGTGAAATAGAGCGAAACAGTCGGTGAAATATTGGCAAAATACCCCTGTTATACTCCGAACTACCGCGAAATATTCTGTATTAATCCAAAATAGGCGAGAAATAACCGAAATGGCAGGAGAAATATCACGATATAGCCCGTACGCTACGAACCCAAGTGACTTCCCCTCGCACCGCCCTGCATCCTCGTTATCGAAAGACAATTGCTCGAAGAGGGATATACTATACGCGACGCAAATTCTGTATACGAGCAATTCCGGGCTATGATGCGGCACCTACACCACGACCCTATAACCACCTCTGTACAAATTTTTTAAACACTTCTTTTAATCCCCATATATCCCCAAATCCACTCAATAACCGTATACAACGGCTAAGGCGATAATCAGAGACCTCTCTGGATTGTGGTATCAGAAAGCTATGTGACGCTCTCTCTCTCTCTTCTCATGCGTGATGTGAAGCATTCAAATGCTACCATCCGCCCCCCCCCCCTCTCTCTCTCTGCTTAATGAATTATTTTTTAAATCTGTGAACTGAACGTTCAACTTCCGGCAGTCACTGATGTACAGCTATAAGACTTTTTAGTCTTCTTGTACAATTTTCAATAAATAATTGTCAATATTCTCTCTCTCTCTCTCTCTCTCTCTCTCTCTCTCTCTCTCTCCGACCACTCTCTCGCCCCCGCTCGTGCATTACGGGAATGAGGTCCGGTCGTCGCAGCAGCGCGCTACAACAGCAGCATCTTTGCCCCCCTCACCGCCCAAGGGGGAAATCACTTGCGAAATAGTTCGTACACCTTCCCACGAAATAGTTCGAAATAAAGGCGAAATGATGGTGAAATAGAGCGAAACAGTCGGTGAAATATTGGCAAAATACCCCTGTTATACTCCGAACTACCGCGAAATATTCTGTATTAATCCAAAATAGGCGAGAAATAACCGAAATGGCAGGAGAAATATCACGATATAGCCCGTACGCTACGAACCCAAGTGACTTCCCCTCGCACCGCCCTGCATCCTCGTTATCGAAAGACAATTGCTCGAAGAGGGATATACTATACGCGACGCAAATTCTGTATACGAGCAATTCCGGGCTATGATGCGGCACCTACACCACGACCCTATAACCACCTCTGTACAAATTTTTTAAACACTTCTTTTAATCCCCATATATCCCCAAATCCACTCAATAACCGTATACAACGGCTAAGGCGATAATCAGAGACCTCTCTGGATTGTGGTATCAGAAAGCTATGTGACGCTCTCTCTCTCTCTTCTCATGCGTGATGTGAAGCATTCAAATGCTACCATCCGCCCCCCCCCCGTCTCTCTCTCTCTCTCTCTCCCTCTCTCTCTCTCGCTCGCTCGCTCGCTCCCTCTCTCGCTCCCTCTCTATGTCTCTCGCCTCTCCTTCTCCTCCTTGGGCGAGTCTTTGTGTTTGTTTTGTCCTCGCGTGGCGCTGCGCGGTCTCATTAGAGCATTGCACTGTATACAGCGGGGGTTGGGGGGCGGGGCGCCTAGGAAGGTCCTAATGAAGGCGCCGGCCGGGCCACGTTTGCATGAGTAAACTCCAACAGACCGCCGCTTGGCCTGCCTCCTGAGGAGGTGCTGGAGTGCTGGACGCGCTGGACGGGGCGAGGCGTGGCGCGGCGGGAGAGCCCCTCCTCCTCTCCGAATAATTGTGTATAGGGACTTTCAACCATTTGGTGGGAAACTTCGAGTCGGATTCGAATTGAGGGGCATGTCTTCCTCTTGTGGCTGTGTCCCTGGGTCCTATGTAAAGGTAAAGACTTTATTTGTGTTGGGCGTTTTATTTTGGCGGTGCGCGCAATTCCCTCTCTCTGCGCTCGGCTCGGCTGCTGTCCCCGACCTTCGCCCCGCGCGCTGTCGTTTCCGACGGACAACAATAAATGCGCCTGATCTCACCGGTGTCGTCGACCGTCCCGTCTGCCGGTCGTCGCAGTCGGGTGCGGCCAAAGGACGGAAAATAAAGGGCGAGGGGCTATTCTCTGTGAGTTTCCTCTCCAGCATTCGAAGTCGCTCTGGCGCTGCGCAGGAAGGTACTGTGACTAGACCACAGCAATAATGGTTAGAAACGGCAGGAGGCTGCTAGCAGTGTGCAGTGCCGAAATTTACAAATGCGTCACAGTGATGGTGAAAATGTTGTGTTGCTGGGCACACTTTGCAAATTGCGAACGATATAGATTTGATCGGCACTAAACCGGACCAATTATTCGGCAATAAATCCCAATCCATTCGAACCGAACAACCTGCGGAGCGGACTGGTTGTATTCTGAAGTAGGGTTTTTGACCATACGGTATAACATGGCTCGGCCTGAGGGAGGCGCGGGCCTGGGGAGGCGGGGCGGTGCTGGCGGCGGAGCTATTTCAATCAGGATCTAACGTCGAGGATCGGCCCCGGCCGAGGCCCCGGCCCTGCCTGGCTGGCGCTGCTGGCCCGCCTGAGACCGGCAACGCCCATGCGGGGAGGCGTGCCAAGCCCCGGGGCGATAGAGCGGGACTGCGACCTCGCAGATGGGACAAGATTAGATAGATAGATAGATAGATAGATAGATAGATAGATAGATAGATAGATAGATAGATAGATAGATAGATAGATAGGGTATGTGAGTTGATAGCGACACGCGGCAGCAGCATTGCTCACATGGAAGCGGCTGCGCGCTGCAGCACGCTGCTCGACGGGAGAAGAGAACGAACTCGGTTTGATCACAATAGGCAGTCGGGGGCATTCTTCTTCTTTGTGGCTTTCACTTGACAGGTGCTTTCATTGTGGTCCACGACGGCGAGCGTGCGGGTGTGCCTCTCTCTCTTTCTCTCACTTTCTCTCACTTTCTCTCGCTCTCTCATCGTACTCTCTCACTCCTGCCCCATCCCCTTCAATCTTTCATCTCCGCAGGCTTCGTAAGACGTTAGTGGTCCCCGGCCGCCTGCCTGCTCGTTTTATTGTATTTCGCTCTTCTCCGACCCCCTCTCCTCCCCTCTCCCACCGTGTCATCTGTTCTGTTTCATTTCCCTTGCAAACCTGACCTGCGGACCAAAGGGAACGCGCCCCGCCGCTAGCGGAGCTCCCATGCGGCTGAAAGCCTTCTCCTTGTTTAGCGGAATGAAAAGAATAAAGGAAAGAGAACAGAGAAACGCGGTGGATAATAACGTATAAAAATGGTAGCAGGGGGCAGAGAAAGGTGCGAGGGGAGGAAACGTGATTAAGGTCGGCATTGTCTGAGGCGCGATAATGTTCAAACATTTCGCTGCAAAAACGGCAAAAATGTGAGTTAAACATTTTATTGCGCCTGTTGAAGGACTGAAACGTTTATCAAATGATTAATATTTCACTGGAATGACATTTCATATTGCAGTATGAATGAAATTTTAGTGCAATATTACAAATATCATTTAATTGCGATTGCGATTGGTTCTGCATTTTGAGTAAATAATTTGGCCGTTGATGCATAACTTTTTAAGTCACTATTTCAGTTACAGCCACAGTGGAGTTAAGTTAATATGTGGCTCATTTTCGAACAGCCTGTATTGGCCTCGTCCCTGTCACATCGTGACGCATGTCGCAAGGAAATGATCTCACTACATCACACGCACCGAAAGAGGGACAGAAAGAGAGGGGGGGAGGGAGGGGAGGGGGGAGGGAGGGGAAGAGAGAAAAGGGAGTTGAGGGCGAGGAAGGGAAGGGCTCCCCGACTCACGCGCACGATGACGAAAAGTTGGTCCAGAAAGGGAGTACGGGGGCGGGACAGCATAGATAGCAGGCTGTCGCTCCGCATAGTTCGCCAAAGAAGAGAGCGGAAGAACCCGTCTCACGTTGTGATTAATTTGGAACTCCGATGTAAAGTGTGTTGTGTGCTGCCATGTCGTGTTGTATGGCGGAGGGTTGAGGGAGCGGGGGCAGG
>NW_026267161.1:215514-218145 GCF_000697945.3 Frankliniella occidentalis | reverse complement strand
GGGGGGGGACAAGCGGGTCGTGTTACGATACACGAGATGTACTACGTGAGCGTGGGATCCACTGGCGTGGCCCTCCCCCGCCCCGAGCGCCGCGGCACGACCTCGCGTCTCCGAGAGCGGAGCAGTACAAGAGCTTTAGAAGACTCGGCCCCGGCCGGCCTCAGTCAGCTACAGAGGCTAAAGCTGGCCAAGAGGTTCGAGTGCCACGCCTGTCGCGCACAGGGAGCGAGATAACCCCCGCTCCTGTTCTGAGGCCGGAGAGGAGAGCCCTCGGGAGGGACCGTCAGCCCCGCTCTCTGCACTGGCCCGGACTGCCTCCCTATCTCAGCGCAGCAGTCGCCGCCCGCAGCTAGTCACTAGATGCTCATCGCCCGTCCGAAGGCCCCTGAGAGGTAGGCAACGCCAGCATCCAGCACACACGCGTATCGGGCTTCCGGCCTACCCGCACCCTCGCAGGGGTTCCGGAGGGCTCCTGAGGCTCGTCGCCCGTCCAAGGCGCCTAAAAGGTAGGCGACGCCAGCCTCCAGCAGACACGCGTGTCGGGCGGGCCGGCCTACCCGCACACTCGCAGGGGCTCCCGAGGGCTCCTCCTGAGGCTCGTCGTCCGTCTGAAGGCGCCTGAGAGGTAGGCAACGCCAGCATTCAGCAGACACGCGTGTCGGGCGGGACGGCCTACCCGCACACTCGCAGGGGCTCCCGAGGGCTCCTGAGGCTCGTCGCCCGTCTGAAGGCGCCTGAGAGGTAGGCAAAGCCAGCCTCCAGCAGACACGCGTGTCGGGCGGGCGGGCCTACCCGCACACTCGCAGGGGCTTCCGAGGGCTCCTCCTGAGGCT
Source organism: Frankliniella occidentalis (assembly GCF_000697945.3). Classification (NCBI taxonomy): domain Eukaryota; kingdom Metazoa; phylum Arthropoda; class Insecta; order Thysanoptera; family Thripidae; genus Frankliniella; species Frankliniella occidentalis. The sequence continues at coordinate 217,312 of NW_026267161.1, read as the reverse complement.
CCGTCGCCCGTCTGAAGGCGCCTGAGAGGTAGGCAACACCAGCCTCCAGCAGACACGCGTGTCGGGCGGGCTGGCCTACCCGCACACTCGCAGGGGCTTCCGAGGGCTCCTGAGGCTTGTCGCCCGTCTGAAGGCGCCTGAGTGGTAAACAACGCCAGCCTCCAGCAGACACGCGTGTCGGGCAGGCCGGCCTACCCGCACACTCGCAGGGGCTCCTTGCGACGCTCAAGGTCGGGAGCCTCATCCCGTCCCTCCGCACATGGCGGAAGGTCGTGAAGACTTGCGCGTTTCAACACAAAATAACAGCACTCAGGCATGTGCTTTGTGTACTTTCGGCCCAGCTCTGAGTTTTCTCTGCGCACTCTACATGCTGCACTCTGTAACTCCTGTGTGCAACAATACGTTACGTCAAGGAGACTACCCCTCGCATCATATCAGTTGCCACAGCACGACCCTGCCCCGCCCCTCCCGGCAGTCACCAGCCTCCAGCATCTGGCGAGGACACGGGCGGCTTAGTGGATAAGAGCGCAGACGGACTGCTCGATAACAACCCGCCCTCGCCGGCCCCACCGCGTGCGTTACCGACAATGTTGTTGCCTGCCGTCGTCGTGTGCTCATTCCTCTTTCTTTTTTTTTTAGTTTGCCATGAAAAAAGTTTTCGCCCCTCATGCCGAATTCTTGGCATTCTTTTACCTCTCGTCTTGTGGGCGTGCCCATTCCACCCTCCCCACACCGCCACTCCACTCAACACTGTGAAAAATATCGTCGTACATTTACAAAATTTATGTAAACTCGAATTATAATGTAAGTTGTAAATTTACGTGAGCACATTTTTTTTACTCGTCACTGGATTTTAGGTCGATTTTTTTTACGATTTCAAATTGTAATTTAACAACCTGCGTCAAAGAAAATTTTCCTTTAAACCTTGCTACTATTTTTCACAGTGTGTCGCTATACCCTCCTGCCCCGTGTTCCGCGGGGCCAACCGCAAGGGCGGCGGGGAGGTCGGTGGGATGGGGGGGGATGGGGGCTGAGGGCTTAGAGAGCGCTATTGGCTTTTGCAGTCGATTGATGGGGGCCCGGTCCGGAAGTCGAAGTCGAGCAGCATATTCACGATGGGACAGACCCCCCTCCCCTCCCCTCACCCCCTCACCTCACCTCGACCGCCCCCCCCCCTCACCCCCTCCACTTTGGGCTGGCATCCCCGATACTCCTTGGCATTGTCTTCTCAACAATCGTGGAGAGCAGGAAGAGCAGGAAGCAAGACGCGCCGTCGCCGTCGAAGAGATGGTGAGAGAAGAGAAGGGAGAGAAGACGAACCCTTAATGTCTTGTGATGGAAAGGGTGTGAAATCGCAACGCCGGACTAATAAAACTTTGTGGCCAAGGTGTCAACTTGCTGGCTGGCGGTTAGCCTAAGCTTTGCCTTTTTTTATTTGCTCTCTTACTGCGACCTAGCTCTCTGGTATCACCAAATTGTTGACAATAATTTGGTGCGTTGGCTTAGTTCTCACCTCATGAAGAAGTTGTTATCAATTTTAACTATTTTATCGTAGTTTGGGATGGATATCAATCGTTCGCACGGTCACAAAGAATGTGTAGTTTTCTTTTATTTTAAAGTGGACCGGCTTTATGTTCCACCTAAAGAATGTGTCTCTCTGATCCGGGAAAGAAAAAAAAAGTTTGTGCTTTGTAGTGCTACACTTTTGCTGACACGTTCGGGTATGTCGCGTCTGGTTTGGGTCGATAGAAATAGAAGAAAATATATCTATATATACAGAGAAAAAGAGAGAGAGAGG
>NW_026267161.1:213247-215464 GCF_000697945.3 Frankliniella occidentalis | reverse complement strand
GAGAGAGAGAGAGAGAGAGAGAGAGAGAGAGGGGGGAGAGGGAGAGAGATGGAGGAGTAGGAGGAAGCGGCGCCTCTTCAGATGCTTGGAACGAGTTTGCGTCCGAATGACCGGCAGGCCTCTCTCGCCCGATGCTCTAATGGTCTGACGCCTCTGCTCCGCGCCACGCCACTCCTGATCGCACAGACGCGTCCCGCACGGAAATGGGCGGCAGGGTGGAAGTGAAAAGCGCGCGTGCGAGAGAGAAAGACAACAGAGACGGGTGGAGAGAGAGAGAGAGAGAGAGAGAGAGAGAGAGAGAGAGACGGGAGAGGAGCAAAAACAAAACACCTCTCGCGTCCTCTCTCTTCCGGGAGGCAGGGCCGGTCCGGGCGCCGGGCGGTGCTCGCGGCGAGAGAAAAGCAAGGAGGAGGAAATGTTTCCGGCGGAAGTCGGCATGTGAGAGTTCTGTGGGTGTTGGGGATGCGCGCTGGCAGTGATGCACCAGGCACCGGCCAGGGGCGTCCCGTCCTGCATGAGGGTGGAGGGTGGAGTGTAGCGCCTGGTGATGACGAAAGCAATTGCTTAGCGGTTCCGGAAGCAATGCTTGATAAGCCTACAAAGTGGTTGCTTTGTAATTAGAAAACTGGACCCTTCCTAGTTTGCTGAGCATCTTGCAAGGCTTTGTCTAACTTTAAATAAATAATTGCTCTGTAACTGAATGTTCCATTTTCTTCGGAACTATAGCAAAGTAATGACTCACCACGAAGGCTTTGAATATAAACAATGCTCACAATTTTGACAGCAGTGCATCCACCCGCCGTTTCGCTCATCTTATCTCACCGCCAACGGCGGCCCGAGGAGCAGTGTGGCTCGGCAGCGGTTTTCGAGACGAGCAGGAGAGAAGACAGAGGAAGACTAGGGGCACAGTGCAAGGAGGGGGAGGGGGCGTCTCTCCCGACAGCCCTTTGGCCCGATCCGATTCATCCGGCTATACCACCGTCTTGCCGCGCCGTACCACTTCTCTCTCCCACCACCGCCACCACCGCTCCGAGCTGACTCGGGTATATCCGGGTACACCGCTGGAAATTATGATTGGGCCCATGTCTCCGCTGAATCCCAGCAAGCGCTAAATCCCTAACTAGTTTCGCTTAAGCCTTGCCCGCGCGCTCCCCGGACTTGGCGGGAGACCTCCCTGCCCCCGCCCCCTCTCTCTCTCTCGCTCACGGCACGCCCACCGCCGCCCTGGGGTCAGTACCTCATCAGGGGCACCCACCCCACCGCCCTGCGCTAGCCGCTTCTCGCCTGTCTGCTTTAGAAATAATTTAGCAGAATCTCACGCGTGCAACACTGACAAACGGTTGTTGGTTTAATAAGAAAATTTTGCATGAAGCTCGTTTGTAAAATTACAATTCAAAATTGTAAAATTAACAGTACTTATTATGCAGTACTTATCTACTTGGGTTTTATCGACAAGCGAGAATGGACTGTCGTAAATTGATTGTTAGATACTTCACAAAATATTTTGTAAATTTATGATATTTTTCGTGGTGAAGTTCTGTCGATAGTTTTAATCAAAATTTCGAGCTCCACTGCTTAAAAAAAAGTCACCAACGTTTTGCTATTGTATCCGTTGGAATAAAAATGTGAGAGTCATAGGAGGGCGGAGGAATACGTCTGCTTCTGCGATGACGCACGTCACCCGATGGAAGGGCGCGTCAGCGGCAGAGAGGCGGGAAAAAATCAAAAGCGTGTTATAACGCCTGGGCGAGCACGAGCACTGCAGTCGCGCGGCGGGCGGGGTGCCGCACCGGCAGAACCTTCCACCTACACTGTTAATCCACTACGAATCATGCTCATTTTGAAGACTACAAAGCATTTCACTCGGCAATGGCCAAACAGCTTGCAAAGAAGGGGAATGGCATTGCTTTGCAAAATGTAAATTGTAAAGTGCAATTTGAGCAGTGCTAGTTTACGAATCATCTCAATCCCTCGCAATTTGAAAAAGGATTGCAGAGAATGCCTATCACAGGGGTTTAACAGTGTACGCTGTGCGATTCTGCGACAGGATACGCCGTGTGCAGCGCATGCCATGCCTTTGCCGTCTTTTTATCCTGTCCATAACTCTCGACCGCCAGACCCCACTGCTGCTGTGAGTCGTGCTGATTCCAGCCATTTCAGCATTTTTTTCTTCCCCTCGTCCCTTTTATTTTGTCTCTGTCCCCCCCCCCCTCCCCC
>NW_026267161.1:208679-213197 GCF_000697945.3 Frankliniella occidentalis | reverse complement strand
TCTCTCTCTCTCTCTCTCTCTCTCTCTCTCTCTCTCTCTCTCTCTCTGTAGATGATGTCTCGTGTTATTGCTGATGCGGCGCTGATCCAGTGCCGCAGTCAGGTGGAGTACGGCTCCGCAGACGAGACCTTCTCTCTCACGCCACCAGGAATTGCTCTGTGTTCTGGGTGGATTGGGACAGCTCTAAATTGCTGTTCATCTTTGTAAGAAAATATTTTTCTTCCCGCGCTTACACTGCGGTTAATAATTAATTTTGTTAACGTTGATTTGTATGTGGGTTCTGTAACAACGTGAATTCTGTTGGATTAAGATATGGTTTTAGAACATGTCCTGGGCATTTAATTATACAATTTTAAATTGTAGTCACTCACTACAACGCGTCAAGGAAAATTTTCCCGTCAAACCGACAATTATTTTTCACAGTGCTACGGGATTAAAATTGCATCTTGCAAGACTCGTCTGTGTGCGCCAACAAAGGACAAAAGAGCCCCCCCCCCCTCACACACACACACCAAAAAAAATGTCCCTTGTTATTTTTAGTGTAGAGCCTAGACTGTGCGCGGGATGCTGCGCGGGGTGCACGGGTCACGGGTGAGCGGCGGCGGGGTGCAAAGTGCGGGTGGTGCGGGGGATGCGCGCTGTGCCGTGGGCGTTTTAAACGTCGCGCGTAAATCATGTTCCGGCCGCCCCCCGAGGCCGCTGCTAGCTCCTCCGGGTCCAGGGCCCTCGCCCTCCGCCCCCCGGAGGCCTCTGGGGACGCTATTGCTGACGGTCGAGTTTCTTGGCCCCTGCGTACAAACAAGCCCTTTACTCCGGGCCCATGTGCGGGCCGGGCCGGGCCCGCCGCCGCTCTAGCCCGGGTTCATGCGCAGGTCGAAAGGGCTTAACTAACCCAGTTGGCTATTTCGCCGGGGAGGCCCCCCGCGGGGCTGAGGGGGGGGGGGGGCTTGCGCCGGGCTGCGGTCCCCAGTGCGTGCGGCGCACTGCGCTGCGTGCGCTCGCCCCTCCAACTTGTTCGCGCAAAGTTGTGGTCGCTGCGGGGAGGACCCTACGACCGGGCCGGGGCTTCCACGGCGGCCTCCAGCAGCCTCCAAGCAGCCTCCAGCAGGCCCCAGCAGCCTCCAGCAGCATTCATCGGCCTCCAGTGGCCTCCAGTGCCTCCAGTTGCCTTCAGCGGCCTGCGGTATGCTGTAGCAGCCTCCACTTCACTGGCTTCAAGCAGCCTCCAGCAGCCTTCATGATGGGCACTGACTGGCCCGGTACGTGACTTCCTGCAGGACAGTGCTGGACAGAGTAGGCCGACCACGGGTGTGCCCGCGGCGTTGCCTTCACCACCTGGGGCCTGTTCCCGTTGCCAAACTCTGTGCCCCTGTGTGTCGCGGGGAGGAGTGGGAGGGGGCAAGCCGTCTCAAGGGGCAGCTACGGAACAACTAGGAACCGTCCTTTGCCGCGCCTCCTCCCCTGCCCCCACTGCGGCTGCCTACGGGGGGTCAACTGAGTGCAGGAGCCTCGGATACGAAGCCTGTAACGCCGCTCGATAGGTCTTCTTCATTAAAAAGTACGACGATTCACAAGCGAGAATGAAATACTTTTCTACGGTGATATTTTCTTTCGTCGCATCATCTTCCCGTCTTTCGCGCCATTCCTGCAAGCGCTGAAATTTTCGCTCGAGTTTCTGCCCGCGCATTTGTTCAGGGCGCCGCTTCAAAGTCCTCTTAAGTTCTCTGTGCCGCCGGCTGTTCGCCAATGGGCTCTGTTTGCTGCCACTGGACCCTCAGATGGGTGGGGCGCAGAGGGCTGTATTGTCGGGCCAGCAGCATAAAACAGAGTTAATTATGTGTCTGAGAATGAGCAAACTACTACAAGCGTGTTTCGGTTCTCGCGCAAAGGCCTTTCCCTTTCCCTCTTCCAGCAGCGCTGTCCTGGCGCTAGAGTTGGCTGGTATATCATCAACCTGCTGATCTGATAAAAAAAAATCTGACAACTTGGAACTAGGATAAATCAGAAATAAGAAGGTTTTGGCTGCACACTGTTAATGCTTACGAACTAAATGCTTTGTAACGACGAACAATTTTTATTCTTAGTATTATTGCAAAGAAAATGTTTGTATTTGCATTATATGAAGTTCGTAATACAACGCTTTAAATAAGCTAAGTAAGCTACGATGATGTTGGTTCGTAAGTGCAAATGACTGATTCTGGACCACGATCCGCACTTCGTTTTTACGCCACGAGACACGCCTGATGGCCCGTCCCAGCAGAGCGCACGCCTCTCCGCTTCAAACCTTACCCGGCTTCGTCTTCTCCTCTTGACCCCCTCCCCTCCCCCACCCCCTGCCTTTTCCCCCGCTTTGAGCTGCCATGCCAGCAGCCCGGCTGGCCCCACAAAGAGGCTTTAGATCGCTGAATGCGCATAGAAACTATCATTAACCCGTCTGCTGCCTGCATTCAGAAGGGTTTCTCACGCCCACCCTACCGCCCGCTTGTCCGAACGCAGCCAGGCCAGTCCGGGGGACAACCACAGTGTAAATGTTAGCGTCAGATATCTCGCTCTCAGGGGGCGAGATCTGTGCACCCAAAAAAGCGTGTTCTTGTTTCAAGTACAGCAATTTACTTGATTTGTGGTGGCCTTGAATTGAGGCCAGTGGGGCTCGATAGCTAAGAGGTAGGTTTAAACGTTACTTGCGCCGTAACGACATCTACAGGAGTCGTCGACGGTACAGGAGGGGTGTAAAGAGGCGTCTAGGAACTCACCCAGTTAAAACCCCACTAAAAAATCTCACTCAGGGACGAAATAAATAGAAAAAACTGATAGTTGACAAAAATCGTCCTCCGCCATCTTGGAATTTTATAGCACATATGCCCTACAGCCTGACTGGAGTGTCGCTCAGCCTTGCGGGTGGTACTACTGAGTTCGCAAGGGTCGACTTTGGGGGGGTCATGTTAAGTGAAAAAACCGCTAGGACCTACCCTTATCATTGTTTATTTAACAGCCTCCCCTCAACCCCAACGTGACTTGACTCGCGAGGCCACTTTCGGCTCACATGCATCAATCACAAACTATTTTTGAACTTGCGTCGGTGTGGAAGTTCTCAGCACGAGTTAATCCACCCTGGCACGAGTTAATGCGGTTTCTAGAATCGCTACCATTCGGACCTCAAATTCTTCGAGCTCTATGTTCTTAAAATCATTTCTGAAATATCAAGCACCATGCGGTGTTGCCCCGAGGGCTGGCGTTCTTATTAACTTCGCCGTACAAGATTATTTCAATCTAGGATGCTTACTTCAAGTTCCAACCGGGCTCGATCAATTCAAGTGCATTTGGCGCTTGTATCAAGTAAAATGCACTTGGATCAAGTTTAGGCTTTTCTGGGTGTGACCCGAAAATTATCGCTCTCCTGACGGCAAGATTATTTTTCAATCTATTTTTAGTCATAACGTACGGTCCTCGCCTAATGTGAGTGAGATTCCTGGCTACGATTGGGTAAGATCAGGGAAAGCTCAGAATTTGAGAATCACTTGGGTTTGCAGTAGAGCCGATGCGGACTGCTCTTACCACTTTGATCGTCATTTCTTCACACTTTTCGGGTCTAAAGCTCAACTGGACAGAAATGTTTTCTAGGACCTAAGTATAGGCAGCTAATTCCGGTGTCAATCCTAGTCTCCATACAGGGTGGGTGATCCGCGCTGTGGTTTTTTTTTTCTGCTTATGCTGTACCGGATTCATGCGTGCGGGCGGGCTTGCCTATCGTCGCTCGCCATGACGCCTTACGGCCCCGAGCGAGTATGCAACCCGTCCGCACTCATGAATCCGGTACAGTATAAGCAGAAAAAAAAACACGGCGCGGATCACCCACCCTGCATATCATCTGGAATGTGAATCACTCCCAGCGAAATTGCTGTGTGACACCGAAAAACGTGCCCTTTTAAGAGTGTTTGGCGGTCAGCTGGTCGCAGCCAAGGCTCCACGGGGCTCTGCTGGCCTGCTGCCCGCCAAACAACAACAACAGCCAGCAGCACCAGCAACACCGGAGGGCGGGGCGCGAGGCGAGGAGAGAAGTTTGGTATTCAAATACAAGCAGGGCTGCCGAATATTCATTAGATGCCCAAAGCTTTTTTCGGCTCCTCTCTTCTTTCTTTTCGCGCGGCCCCCCACGAAACACGGGCTGCTAGGAACAGGAGCAGCACAAGCAGGGGGGCGGCGGACTTCCACTCCAAAGTAATTACAAATTATGAAAATGATTATTTTATGCGTGCGGGCGATAGCCGGCCGGCTGGTCGGCCGGCGGCTCGGCCAGTATGGGCAGGGAAGTCCCCCGGCCGGGCCTCGGCCTCAGCCGCCTGCGTCATGTTTGCCTCCCAGATGGCGGGAACGCAATAATCCTCGGCTTCGGCAAACTAAAACCAGCCCCCTCGCACCGCCGCTGCCTGCACGCAGAAATTTTATCGCCGCTCGAATCTGCTGTGAAATTTTTTATTACCAACATCCGTATTGCCAACCAACCCCGAAACCCCCCAT
>NW_026267161.1:202005-202827 GCF_000697945.3 Frankliniella occidentalis | reverse complement strand
GGCATGCTGGTGGTGCTTCTCAATAGCACCAGCAAGGTGGTGCTTCAGAATAGCGCCAGCTAGGGTGTGGTGTCCCTGGGGAGCCTGTCCGTGGGGTCCGTGTCCCTGTGGGCTGGAGGCCTCGAGGTGGTGCTTCAGAAGAGCCCCAGCGAGATGGTGCTTCAGAATAGCGCCAGCGAGGTTGTTGTGGCCCTCTCCGTGGTTCGGGTCCGCCTTGGCGGCCACCACCTGTTGTAAATTGAAACAATGTCACATTTATAATACTGAAGCGGCTTACCTATAATTTTTTTTTTTTTTAGTTATTGTTGTTACCGCAAGAGCAACAGCGACGGCGAAGCAGAGGACGCGGGCCATGTTGTCGAATGTGCAGCACCGACTGATGTGCCGTACTCAGCCCTTGCTGTCCGTTTTATATGAAATGTGTCGTGACTTCTCGCAGCGGCGTTTAACAGCCTGTTTTGGCGATAGAGCGTCTTTATCTTTTTATACGTTTAACAACACGAGTTTGCCATGTGTGAGACAATTAAAAAGCCATCAAACATGCCCGTCAGTGTCAGTGCAGTATTGGTTTTATATTTTGAAGTGATAGTTATGTGTCTGTTTGAATGTAGGGTAAAATTTCAGTAAAATTTTAAGTTACTATGTAGTTTTACTAACACCACGCCACTCCCTTGCTGGGTGATAAACGCGGCGCCACAGCCAAAAAGCACAAAACGAGGCTCCCGAACCCTGGTAGCCCTGCCCGACATAATCTTTGTTGGTCGGGAGTCGGAATATGTCCAATATTAGTCGGACGTCGGAGAAAGTCGGAATATAGTCGGA
>NW_026267161.1:196758-201955 GCF_000697945.3 Frankliniella occidentalis | reverse complement strand
CCCCCATCCCCGTCCCCCCAGCCCTGCCTCCTCTGGTTTTCTCCGCCTTTGCTGCATTATAAATTTAATTATCCGACTGAAATAGGGAAACTTTTGTTTTCTGTTACAGCGCACATTAACTACATTCGGAGAAGAATAGGACCGGACCACATTGGAGTGGGCGGCGACTTCGATGGCGTGAATAAGTGAGTAGCATTAACGTTGTTGCGGCGTCCGCCGGTTGTTGTCATCGCATACCTGACGTGCCTCCGTCCCCACGCAGGACGCCGACGGGCCTGGAGGACGTGTCACGGTACCCGGACCTGTTCGTCGAGCTGCTCCGCTCCGGCAACTGGACCGGGATAGACCTGCAGAAGGTGGCGGGCCGCAACCTGCTCCGCGTCATGCGCCGAGTCGAAAAGGTATATTTATTTAACCATCATTTTATACAGAAACATGAAGAAAATGCAACTTAAGATGCACTTGAGCGCGGGCAATAGAACGATCCCCTAGTCATGCCCTTCCGCCGCACGGTGCGGCTGAGGGGAAGTTGGGGTGAGGGGGCAGGGGGAGGACGGCAATTCATCTTGATCAGGAGTGAGGCAGGGCACGTCCATAAATCAGGACCTACTAATAGACTCGTGGCCGCCCCTTGCCACCCCAGCTATCTATACTCATCAGGCCACGCTTAAGCCCCGCCCCCGCGGAAGCAGGGACCGTCCGTAAACACGCACGACCGGAAACCCAAGTTTGTGTCGCACACCTGTGAACGACATTCGTGCACATGTTGAAGGCTCGATTGTGTGCATTTCCAATGAAAATGCACACCTTTACTTCCTGATGCGCTCTTGACTGTACGAATGGGCATTCACACACCTACAGATGTGCGACATTCACACATTCGGGTTTCCAGTGCGGTCCCTCTTGCACTTGAGGAGTAGTCCCTAACTGTTTGCACGGCTTTCAGGTGCGGGACGAGATGCGCGCCGAGGGCATCACGCCGGCCGACGACATCCTGGAGCCGGTCGACCCCGTCGGGCCCAAGGGTGGCCACGACGGTCGCTGCGTCTTCGACATGTCGCTGTTCACAGACGAGGAGAGGCTGAGAGAGATTTAAAGCGACCCGGCCAGGTCAAAATTGTGTGCGTCGTCAGTAAATTCGGCTGGTAGCCGGCTCTACTTTTTAAAATACTGTTCTATCGCCTCTACTGATTGATCTGAAAAATTTCTCTCCTTTATAATGCGCTCACAAGACTGGTAAATATCATTGAAAAAAGACGTGTAAAATTGAACTGTTCTCTTTACTTTCCACCAATGTGTGTGTGTTTCTTTATGGACTGCAATATTTATATGTATATCTTAGCTATTGATGTCTGTGTTATCATGTTTCAATTCATTTTAGGGACCATTAAGTACGTTCCATGAAGGATGTTTACAGCAGTAATGAGAATTTCCAAACAATTTTGAGAATGGAGATGAGTGTATCGATCCCAAATCTATATATTTTACTTGAGACTTGAGGCCAAGGCTAAATTGTGTTCATCAGTTCTTCCGGTACTTTTTGCCGAGTCGTGCTTCAATTATACAGTAATTTACCATTACTTATTCATGTATAAGGATCTTCTATTAGAACTATGAAGTTCGATCATTACGTTTTGTTCGAAAAAAATTGAATAGCCTAATTTATTTTGACATTAGACTTTTTATCCTTCTGTGAATGAAATTCTTACTCTATTTTGATATCAAATGATGTGATGTTAATAATAAGCTAAATATTATGTAGAATACGTTTCGATATTCGTTACTCAATCTTCACTGAAGATATTGTTATCTCGTGGTACCTCTGCCTTTGTTTCTCTAAATATTTATTTTCATCAGTAGATGTCTTAGATAAAATATCTCTGTTAATCAATTCGTCGACTACAACCTGAGGACATTCGACTTCTCACTGAATTCGGAATGGTTTTGTTCGAATTACTCGTGACTCGGAGATCATTGTAATGCGTGGTTGTGCTTTTAAACGCTCTCCTGTTACCAAAAATAAAGAAAATTCAACTGCTATCCGTCGTTCTGTTAAATTCGCGAAGTATCTATAAGAGCAACAGTACAACACTAAACCCAACAATCAACCATCTACGCACAAGGAACAGCGTCCCTGCAGACACACACACTCAAATAGTATTCCTACCGTATAGCCCCGTGTAGCAGGCTTAATACAACATGACTACAATCCAAAGAATCATACAGTTTTTTCTCAGGTTTAGGCTAGTTAGGGGATGCTTGGTGCCTGCGAGACATAGGGTAGGCCAACCCGCAGTACAGGCTTGCACTGCAGCGAAGATGTTGCACACCTATCAGGCGCTATGAAAGCATTCAGAGGCTGAACCAGGCAGGTTCGTGCACGCTAATTGTATTTGTATATTTTATTTGTGGAAACTTTCGCGCTAAGTTCAACCTGCGTTTCTTTTTATACTAATTTGTGCTCAGAAGTGCATTTTTTCGTATTGAATGGACAAAGATGTTAAAATCAGCGCAGAATAATTGTGTGGCTGCTTAAATTCGTACAATTAAAATCTAGTTACATTGAAAACGAAAGTGTGCAATAACTGGTATGCACGTGGTACTGTATGGTCCACCACACTTGTAGGTGAGCGAATAAAAATCCATACACTTGGAGAGGTCTCCATTCCTATATTAATTTTGAAAATAAAGCAAGCGGGGGAAAAGATCTGCCTCACCCGTATTTCACACGAGCCCCGCGCCAGCTAATGAAAGCTACTTAAACGGATTGAAGAGGACTTGGTTGTTGCACTTACGTTTGTCGCAAGGTGAGCAAGACTGAAACCCAGATTCACAGGCCATACCATCAGCGGTACGCGGGATTCGAACCCACAACACCAAGTGCCGAGTCAATTTGACAGTTACTTCAGTACTTCCTCAACTCCTCGAGTCTAACAGACTCCGTGCCAAATGAAAATTCCACGGATAGAGTAAATCGCGATAGTGAATATGAATGATAGATACCTAATATAAATCACAAAAATTAGTCTTTCTCCTTCCACTTTTTTTTTAGAAGAGACGTGGACCTGATGGCTTGTCAAGTGAGCATTTCTCTCATCCCCACCTCTCAGCAGCCCTTGTCAATACGCCAGTGAATCCGTCGTCATTTATTCGCTAAAGTTGCGAATCGCTGGAGTGATTTTCCACCTTCGCGCATCGCATTAGACCAGCTGTCGCGAGATGGACAAAAGCTGGATTGGCAATGAGTCTACGATGGAGTTATTGCCAGGCCAGGAGAAAGGGACCGGTCGGTCGTTACACGAAGCGACCGTCAACCGTCCGTTAAATCGGGAAAGCATTTATTATGTTTTCTTTGCCTGTTTAGACTCGCCCAGAAAAACGTTCCCACACGAGTTCGTACAAGATGTCATCAGTCGACATTTCAATGGCCTTTTTTCGGATTTTGGCATTTACGATACACTTTTCTTCGCTTGATAGGGCACATCTTCAAGAAAAACTTTAAACTCTAGAACTGTTCAAAACTATAGTTGTCCGAAAGAACTGGTACTTTTTCTATAGTTAAACTGTAGTTTTCTATAGTTCAAGTGTAGTTTAGGGTCAGTGCTCACATTAAGTGGAGACTCAAACTTGGTGCCGCTGGAGTATTTTTATTTCATGGTTTGTGTCAAAAGAGTCACGATACGGCAGACTATTGTTCAAAACGATGTGGGAAAAAATCCATTCAGAGATCCCAAAGTACTTTTTAATTGTGGACTTGCTTGTTAACAGGAAAGTGAATAGTTGAAATAGGAACTTCTCTCAGCCGGCCCAAAAACGTGTTTGAAGTCTGGTGCTTTGAGTTGTGTAGTGGCGGGCCTGGTGGGGCTGTAAGTAGGGGGATTGCCGGTGTGTGTTTAGATTACAGTCGTGATAAAGTTGACTTAGTTTGGATTCCACGCGATGCGGAATAGAGCCGCGTGGCCTTGCGGCTGCAGCAGCCGCCCCGCTCAATTTGGGCGGAGCTTTGGAGCTGAAGGAGGCATGTTGAGCGGGCTCTGCAAGCGCAGCCGGGGCATGAAGGAGTTTGGGCGTGTTCGGCGTGGGATTAAACGAGAAGTGCCAAACAACTGACCTCTCCACCCTTACAGCCATCGATGCGACTTAGTAGGGATATTTCTCACGCGTGAGTGGGGTGGGGGTTCGGATGGTCGGGGAACGAGGCGATAGTCTTGCGATAGAGCCCCGGGGAGAAAGGGTGGGACGCGGTGCCGAGGTATAAACGGGCACAACTGTTCAGCAGTCACCCCCCCCCCCTCATGGGCCGACAGAGTCGGTCTGAAGCATGATTGATTGGATGAAAAATTAGATTCACCGGAATTACTTTCGTCTCTGTGGGACTCATCTGGACCCAGCAGGTCCTCGGGTGGCTCGGTATTGGCTCGACGGGCCCACTGGGACATGGGGGGAAAATGAGGGGCGGGGGAGACGTCTTTGTGCGATTGGGAGGCTACGCGGGGGCGCGACGGTGATAGGGATTGTGCCATATCCAGTTAAGAATTGGTCGTTTCCTCGCTTTGCGCAGCGCGCGCTCACGCCGGCGTGAGGTGGGCGAGGGGCAGGGTGCGGGGAGGCAGCGGCGGAAGAACTGCTAACCCTCTTCGTCCCCCGCTTCCCCTCTCGCCCTCCGCGCTCACGCCAGCGTGAGCGCGCGCTGAGCGTGGAAACGACAAAATTCTTAACTGGATATAGCATAGGAAGAACGCTCGGGCCACCCACCCACCACACTTTCATATCCGCACGTCACCTGGAACAATGACACTGTGTGGATGAATAAAACTTTCATATTTCAAACGGTTTTACGAAACTCCGGTACCCCTCGGTACGCGTCTAGCTGACGCTCTGCCAGGCCGCCGCAGGGCGCAAACAACATCGCCGACGACGTTCAATCATGGTTTCCATCAGCCAGTTCCAGCAGCGCTGGCGCTGGCGCGGCGGCAGGCTGCGGGGTGCCTGCGAGTGAGTCGCCGCGGCCGGCGCGCCTCGCCAGGCTCGCCCTCGGGCCGGTGTTTGACGAGGGGAACTGAAGTGCCAAAGCATTTGGGATTGGCTGGTGTTGGTGGGAGCGCAGGCAGGCCTCGCCGAGCGCCGGGGCTGCCGGCAGGGTGGGGAGGGGGTGGGGGGCAAAAGAAGGGTTGAGAAGATTAATTAAAGGGCTGGG
>NW_026267161.1:190249-191628 GCF_000697945.3 Frankliniella occidentalis | reverse complement strand
GGTCTGCAGGTGGTAGTGAGGCTGCACGTCAAGCTTCAGGCCGTTGTCCTGGGGACCAGGCTTGGCCGGGCGGTGGTTGTGGAGAAGACTACGGGGCTGCAGGCGGTAGTGAGGCAGCACGTCTAGGTGCAGCAGGCCGTTGTCGTGGCCCTGGGGAGCGGGGCCAACGGATTTGGGGCCATTTGGACCGTCCAAATTGGTGGCGGTCACCTTTTTATTTGTAACGAAACAGAACAATAAGTTTTCTGAACAAACAAGAAAATGCATACCTAATTTGAAATCTGGGCCTTGTGCTCGGCCTCATTTTCGTGCCACGTACCGCATGGACAATGGCTAGAGCGGTGCAAATAAGGAGATGGCTCATGTTGTCTCTGGCTGTCACCTGTGACGAGCCGAGCCGTGTGTGCCGGCTTTATATGCAAGAAATGTCGTGACTAAAATCACGCAGCCTGAATTGGAGAGCCTTCACCCTGGCTCACAACAGGAAGGCTATTCGGGGACGCACTGAAAAAAAAATGCATTACTGCTAAGGACATGCCTGTCACCAAGGCTTGTTACTGGATCAAGAACATTTTTGTTGCTAACCGTGCGACACTGTCCCTCATTCTACGACTGACTGTTCTTGAGCCAGCTACATTGTCGTTAGGCCAAAGACCGTTGTCGTATGGTTAGCAACATTGTGTTCTTGGAGGCGATCCAATAGCTAAATGTTCTTGGGGATGTTACAACTGTCCTTAGCACTAATGTATTTTTTTTGCAATGCAAACCGATTGTTCGTACGACCCTGTAAAGCCTTACAAACAATCGCTTTGCAATACGAACAATTTCTTTGGAATACAAAGAACGAAAATTGTTCGTAACGTTACAAAGTATTTAGTTCGTAAGCTGTGTGCTGGAAAAATAATTGTTTGTCTGTGCCCCGAAGTCTGGTCGTCATTTTTAGCAAACGGAATAACTTCTCAGTCTCCTGGGGGAAAGTCTCACAAGCGGAATTGTTCATATCATCTTATTTGCGCGAAATAACTACGAAAAAGTGCGAAACAAAGGAGGGAAACGGTCGCAAAAAGCCACGAAATGGCTCGCTGTGTTCTCGAGTAATTACCCCCGCGATCAGTCAAGTGGCCACGCCTGACCGTAGAACGTGAACCGACGACGTCACGACCACTGCCCGACAAAGACTCATCACCATTAGAGTTCGTACGGAACGGACGGAACCCACACCCAGAAAAATAGTTTCTTGATTCAAGTGAAAGCTGACACAAGATGAAATTCACCATTGAAATAAGGCAATTTCGTCTTTGGAATAAGATTTTTCTCTTATTTGAAAAAAAAAAAACAACAAAACATCAGCTTGTTTAATGAGTAAATTTAATAAAGTG
>NW_026267161.1:188095-188970 GCF_000697945.3 Frankliniella occidentalis | reverse complement strand
CTCCCTTTCCCCCACCGCGCTCTACACCCCCTCGCGGGGCGCGGCTATGCCGCAGGACCGACGCGCCAACGACGCCTTAGGCCTGCTATCCGTGTTAGGCTTTGATTAAAGATTAGCTCCTTCTGCTCCGCTGGGGAGTCTGGCAAGGCGCCGTCGCGATGGGGTGGAGTCGGTTCAAAGGGCAGAGAAGCGCGCGCGCGGGTCGCCCTTCGGGCTCAACTTTATTTGCATCGATCCGTTCGCTGCGTTCTGCCTGCCGTGGAAATTTTACGGAAATTTGTTTTTAGCAGAGGACGCATTTAACACTGAGGTAAAAAATAATAAAGATCTGGAAGCACTCAAGGACCTCGAGGAGGGTGGTCTAATCTCTATTACTCCAGCCACTGCACCTTTCTGAGCGAGCTGGACGCCCGTTATTGTATGCAGCAGGAGAAATATACCACCGACCACCACGTTAGAGTTTGCAATTTGTCGGACACTACCCCGTCAAGCTTACCCGACAGTCTCTCTTACTCCCATCTCACGTCAGATATGAGTGAGAGAGATAGAAGACTTTCGCGTAAGCGTAAGTGTCCGACTGATTGCAAACTCTGCTACGCACGCCACGGTGCCGCAAAAGTGCATAAAGATGGTAGAAAGGTTGAAGTTTTAAAATTAGTTATAGGGGCAGTACTTTCAGGATCTAGGATCAATGTAGAGAATGTATCTGGAAAATTGATCATGCTTTTGCCTTTCATGGCGACTTTATTACTTTCAAGACAAGACAGCCAGTTAGATATGGCAGTTAATGATGATGCTCTAACTTGTGCGCGGCTTTGGGAACGACGGCGCCGGTGGAGTGGTGCTTCTCAATAGCGCCAGCAAGGTGGTGCTTC
>NW_026267161.1:180082-182455 GCF_000697945.3 Frankliniella occidentalis | reverse complement strand
AGAAAATGACTTTGATTATTTATAAAATAATTTGGAAAGATGACCCTCAAATCGAGCACCCAACATCTTCCCGCTACCATGTATAATGTCAGATTGATTGCCAGATTGCTAGACGAAAATTTTGCTTGGAACTAGACAAATCGCATGACTTGCACCGCGGTAACAACCAGCTCCTGGTTCTCGGATTTTCGATTCCTGCTATCAAATTTAGCCTATCAAACATAGAGTTGATCCCCACAACAAAGTTTGTTTGTTTTTGTTTGTTTTTCCGTGGACGCGAACATTCGGGGGAAACTATTCACTCCACACAGAAAAACTGTGTGTTGTCAGTTTTTCAATGAAATTACATTAACTGATTGCAATATTGCGCACGTTTTCAGAACACTTTTCTCAGAACAGCTCTAAACTTTTCACAATGATGAACATTAGAACTTCGAGAACCCAATTTTTATTAATGTGTGAGTGGACTTTATCTAACATCGACGAGGCGCCATGACGCTGCGTAAGTAGGCGCCGTGTGCATCGCATCGCGTCCCGCGCCCCCGCCCGCCACGGCCTCACGACGCCTGTGTGTGTCACGTCTCGCCCTATCGGACCTGGTTCACTTAACGTTGTCACGATCATGACGTGCGGCCCGGGGACGTCACTGGGTTGTCAGCGCCGCCCGACACAGAGGTAAACGTACGTAGCGGGCGAGGGCCAAGGTGGCGGCAAGGCGTGTGCGGGCCCCAGGTGTAGCGGGGCAAGAGATTATTTTCCAGACGGGCATCTTATCAGGGGGAGAGGGAGAGCAGTTTACTCAACTGCGGCTCGGGTTCGGCAGGACTCCTGCCGGTAGCCTGGGCTAAGGACGCAATGCCCAGGGCAGCATGCAGACTAATTCATTATCCTTAGAAATTGATATTTCTCGGGTGCGCTACCCACCCAGCCCTAATGAACAAAATTCAGTAACGATGGGTGTAAGATTTTTGCCATTCAAATGATGTATCATCTGCTTTCAAGATTGATTCTTGCTTTCATTTTTGGCTTGTCTCTTTCTCGCACCTGTTTGTATCCCCTGCTTTGGGATCGTCCGGAAAAGCAAGTTTGTCCGTTTTTTCTCAGATTCATTCGTCAGATCTCGTTCCTGTTTGTGGCCACAAATTCACCCCGATTATAGAAGGTCTTATTTTCGGGGAAAATGATAAGTCCGACTTATAGCGAGAATAGGAGGGCTTCAAGGGAAGACCGTAGGCCTATTTCAATGTTCGCGGCACGGGCGGCAGAGGCGATGGTGGCGGAAGTGCAAAAAATGCACCCCTCTCCGTCATGCCTGCCGCTCGGTGACCGGCGACCGCGTACGCGGCTACGAAGCAGGGAAGCCCTCCCCGGGCACGGGAGGACAAGTCAGTCGCGTCTAGGCATAGGCAGCGGTGAGTGTGGCTGAAATTTGGGAATAATGTGCTTTAAAGACGAACAGGCTTCAGAGGCCATGAAGGGGTACTTTTAAGTACAGTGAGGAAAGACAGCGACTATGACGGAATGTGAAGCCCTACGTCACAGAACAGTCAAAAGTCCGTTCGGCGCCGTAAATGCTCAAGCCCCACCCGGTCAAAAAAATGGGGGAGTACGCCCCTCACCCCGCAGCCGGCGGTGACTTCTGAGTTCTGACGGGGATCAGCCGCTTCCAACCACAGTGTTCACACAACATGTACTAGTGCGGGGAACAGCATATCAAAAGATGGCGATAACATTTTGGAGGTTTATTTGGTGAGGCCAGCCGGGACCCAACCCTAGTAGCGGATAATAAATTTTACGAGCAAGAATAGGAGGTTGTACATGTACGACTTGTTTTTTTGTAAATGGTAAATTAAAACAATTATCATCGGACATCTACAAACATGTTTTCACAGTGTAGCCTATGCCAACGGCAGAAATAATCCTAGTGTCAGGTTGTCGTGTCGAGGGCCTGGTCGACTGAACTGTTAGGCGGGGGGTATCACACTGCAGACATACGCCGCGCGCGGTCAGGGTGAGAGGGGCGTGGAGTATCGACGTGTGGGAGCTTGGATGACGTTTTGCAGACCCGCACGACGGACTCCTCGGAACTTGCATCGGCATTGGATTACAAAAAGTATCTCCGCCCGTGCGGCTGGAACAACGCTTCGCCGCCACGCCACAGCGCACGGTTGCACTTTCCGCGATCGCTGACCCGCGCGCCGGGGGCATAGGCCACCCGTCTGACACAGCTGCTGACAGGGCTTCCGGCGCTAGAGTTGGAGGGAGGGGCAGTGGGAGAGGGGTAGGTTCCCAACACTGCGCTAAACGCTAAACACAAGGGTGGTGTGGTGTCGGTGGTGGTGGTGGTGGTGGTGGTGGTGGTGGTGGTGGTGG
>NW_026267161.1:176831-177136 GCF_000697945.3 Frankliniella occidentalis | reverse complement strand
CCACCCACCGCACCCGCTTACTACCGCGTGTCGCCGGGGGAAGTCCCAGAACAGAGCGACGTGCGTCCTGGACAAGCTCGCCCAGAGGTCGGCTGCGTCGGGCGCGGGCGCCCGTGTTTGCTCGCGTGCGGCGGGAAACTTCCCGACTCGCGACTCTGTGTGTTTGGCAAGTGGAGAGCAGAGCCCTGCACCGAGCGAGCATCGGATGCTTACATGGCGTCCGAAAGCGAATCGGAGTGAGAGGGAGCTATGGCCCGGCGCGAGCTTCTCGCTCCCACAACCGCTTTCGGACGCCATGTAGGCAT
>NW_026267161.1:171676-176781 GCF_000697945.3 Frankliniella occidentalis | reverse complement strand
CCCCCCCCCTCCCCATCCCATCCGAGTTATTTCCATTTTTCTAGGAGTAAACGCGGGTGAAAGTAGCCCTACTATCAGATGGTTGTTACAAGTTTTCGTTTTGACTTACACGGAAAAAAAAGATTCGCTGAGCCAGCTACTATATTGACTGGTATCTGGACAGACAAGCACATAAACTTCTGTAACCACTATATTGTCTACTCTAATCAATCATTGGCTGTGCCAGTCAAAGATAAGTTGTATGAAGGCACAGCCAATGATTGATTAGAGTAGACAATATAGTGGTTACAGAAGTTTATGTGCTTGTTTGTCCAGATACCAGTCAATATATTAGCTGGCTCAGCGAATCTTTTTTTTTCCGTGTAGTAGTACTTTAAGCTAATCAGAGGCTGTTCAATGGGGGGGGGGGACAGGAGGGTTTTGAACGCCCACCTCACCCTCATCCCGACACCCTCATGTGATAG
Source organism: Frankliniella occidentalis (assembly GCF_000697945.3). NCBI lineage: Eukaryota > Metazoa > Arthropoda > Insecta > Thysanoptera > Thripidae > Frankliniella > Frankliniella occidentalis. Next base: position 176,317 of record NW_026267161.1, on the reverse strand, counting down.
TATCAGTAAGAGAGGCAGGGCCACCCCTAAAACAAGGGACCGTCCAGACAGTACATCAGTTTTTCTCATATTCGTTCGGCTTCGGCTATTTCTGAGAGCTCGGCGCCTGTGAGGCTCAGGGTAGGCCATCCCGCAGTACACGCATGCGCTGCAGACAAGATATTGCCTACCTAACAGGCGCTCTGAGAGCTTACTGAGGCTACGGAGGCTGAACTTGGAAGACTTTGTGACGGCGAATGGCGGCCGTACTGTCCGGGCGATCCCTAAGTAACGTCGTATTCAATGCAGCCGCTGGCGGGACTCACCGTCCTCGTCCTTTCCGATCCTGCCCCAGCCGACGACGGTGAACGTGAAGCCCTTCTGCTCCCTCATCAGCTGGTCCTTCTCGGCCTGTCCGCGGGGCATGTCGTTGGGCAGGCACACGGGCGCCACCCCTCTGGTGAATTCGACGGGGCGCGCGAGGCGCAGCAGCGCGATGTCGTTCCACAGGCCGTCGCGCCGCCGCGTGCTCTTGACGTACTCGGGGTGCGAGATGACCTCCTCGACGCGCACGTCCACCGCCGGCGGCGCGCACACCGACGTGTTGCCGAGGATGGAGCAGTCCACTTCGGTGCGCGCGTCGTGCTCGCCCAGGCGCACCGTCACCCTGCAGCAGGAGGACGGCAACAAGTGAGCGTGGAGGAGCCCCTGACGAGCGCGGGGTAGGCGACCCGCCCGCCCGCGGCGCCCCCCGGGCGTGCCTACGCGGGGCCCTGAAGGCGCCAAGGATGCGCCGCCGTGGCGGGCGGTCAACAACTGGTGCGCTCGAGGCTCGAGTGCGCTCCTGTGTCCCAGGCTGGCAGTACTCCGGGTGTACTCCGGATGTATTCCGTGTGTACTCCGGAGGTATGCCAGATGTACCGGATGTACTCCGGTCGTACTCCACGTGTACTCCAAGTGTACTCCAGGGTGGTCGATCCCTCTGGTCCTGGCTACTTACGGAGGGCTGGACTTCTCGGTGCAGTGCGCCGCGGTGATCACGTAGCGGCTGGAGATGAGCGCGCCGCCGCACTGGTAGGCGGTGCCGCCGTACGGACCTGCACAGGAGCACGCGGGGGTAGTGAGCAGAAGCCGCGGCAGCCTCGGCAGGAACCCGAGGGCATGCGCGTACCGGGTGTAACAGCACAGGGGGACGTCGGATCAGGGCACCAAAAATTGGTTGCCAGCGTAAAAACTGGGTGTTTAGTTGTAACGAACACAGGCTTCGCAGCTCTCCCTCCTCGGCTGGCTTTCTCCCTCCCACCGCAGCGCAAAGTACTTCCGGCGCCCCTCCTCTGTTACACTCGGTACGTGCCTTACAGCACCAGCAGGGAGCAGGAGCAGGTTAGGTCGAGGGGTGGCACTCACTGCGGTAGCCCAGGCGGACGGCCCAGGGGAACTCCATGACCTGGGTCTGGTTGCCGTTGATGATCTTGTCCGGGATGGTGGTCGGGCCGCACTCTTTGTAGGTGGGCAGCAGAACACAGCACACCTAGAGAGCGACAAAAACAAACGTGGCCGTTTGACGCGGGCGTCGCAGCCGGGCCCCGGAACCGGGCCCCGGCCAAGTCGCCCACCTGGATACCGGTTCTGCCCGTACTGCGCACTCGCGGCATCCTCCCGGGGCGTACGCCGGCCGGCCGGCCCCCGAGCCTTACCTTGGCCTTGCTGCCCTGGAACCCGCAGTGCGCCGCCCGGAGCCGCTCCTGGTCCGACGCGCTGGGCTTGCGGTTGCCGCCCGGGCGCGGGAGGAGCTTCGCCAGCTCCGGACACTGCGTCAGCTCGATGCAGGACTCGTGCGAGGAGCAGGTGCGTTCGGCGCGCGCTGCAAGGCAGAGGCAGGGCGAGAGGCGTGAGTTGGGGCAGGGCATGGAGTGCGCGGCATAGCGCGGGTCAGACGGAGCGTAGCGTCGGCTCTGCCAGACACAATTAATACTTTTCCCCGCAATAAAGCAGCGCGCCAAAAGTTTAAATCACAAGCGAGAGGGCTGCCATGGCACTCACTTAGACAGGCGCACACTGCCGCCAACCACAACGCGGCGCTCAGTGAGTTCCGCATGGCTGTCGAGACAGATGATATGATGAGGCTCCGCTCGCGAGAGGTGTGTGCTCAGGACTGCCTTACTTAGTCCCATGTGGGGCCCGGCCGCTGAGCGCTCCGCAGCGAGGAGGGGGGCCGGGGCCGGGCCGGGCCGCCGAGAGTGGGGATGCAGCATTCCAGTGGGGTTGTGGTGACGTCATGAAGGGACCCTTTCATTAGTTTCCCACGTTTGGTCTGGTTTGGTACGTGCATGTGCGCGCTCACGCCGCGCACGCGGGGCGCACGCACGTCGTCATAACCAGCCACGCAATGACGTCAAACGCGTACGGAAACTATTATAAAACTGTAGCATTTTTCGCCCCCCTCCCTCCGTTCCCCCTCGCCTCACCCCGCCCGTCGTAGCCCAATAAGTAGCAGAGGAACGGGTTGCCTACCTACTGGGCGATTTTACCCTTGCATTTATTACTGTTTCGCCCTATTAGTTACATCTCATGTCTTCAACGCACTTCGCTCAGCTACCCCCGTGCCTGTCGATAACCCACGGGGCCCTACGCAGTTTGGTTCAGATGGCAGAGCAAATTATGAGGGCAAAGAAAGTGCGCATGCAAATGTGTGTACAAATGTGAAGGTCGACAAGGCTTTAAATAACAACAGAAAAACTTGCCTGTATTTGTTTTCCTGATTTTTATTGTGTGTTTACTTTTTTTCTTGTTTCTTGTTTGCATGGTAATACGGGTGCTGCCATTGTCATTAAACCTAATGAAATACTGTAAAACATCGACCAGTGATGGTAGTACATAAATAGAAGTGAAAATAGTGGGATGAGGAGGATTGGGGCCCAACGCTCGACGGACTAGACCATGTTGCTGACGATCCAGGGCATGAAGCTCTCGACGCGCGTGTAGACGCCGGGCACGCCCTCCGTCGCGCACTCGGAGAGTCCGAAGGACACGATGCCGACTTGCACGGCGCGCGGCTGGTCGTGGACCAGCCCGGCGCGGTAGAGCGGGCCGCCGCTGTCGCCCTGGCACGAGTCGACGCCGCGGGTGCCGCCGGCGCACAGCTGGCTCGCGCCGACCTGCACCCCGCGCGACTGGTACACGCGCGCGCAGTCGGGCACGGTCCACAGCGGCACGCTCGCGCTCATGAGCAGGCGGGTGCCGGCTGCGGGACAGAGACGAGGCGTTAGTTCGGCGTTAGCACGGCGTCATGCCGCAGAGGTTTACTAACTGCAAGGGCTGAGCCCCGGGTACTCACTGCTTCCTCGGTTCCTGTCCTTGCCCCAGCCGGCGACGACGGCTCTCTTGCCCGGTGCCACCTGCGCTCCCCCAGTCTGCGGCAGGCAGATGGGCTTGACGGCCTCTGTTGGCAGAAACAAGGTCAGCAGTCAGCACGATAGTCGGGGTGGCGGCGGCTGACAGCTTGGGGACCTCGCCGTGTCGCCTTCGCAGAGGGGCGGCCGTCGTCGGGGCAACCCACCTGTGAACGTGACGGGTGTGCGCAGCCGCAGCAGCGCGACGTCGTTCTTCAGGTAGTTCGGGGACTTGGAGTCGCTCGAGTACTGCGGGTGCTGAATGACGCGCTCGATCGGCACATCCACGACGGGCGGCGCGCAGATGGTCGTGCCAGCTATGATGGAGCAGTCGCGGTCGCTGTCCTCGTCGTGCTCGCCCAGGCGCACCTGGACACTGGGGAGAAGGCGGGGTTGAGCATCGGGGCGAGCGGGAGCGCGGCGCGCGAGCGGTGCGCGTACGCTTACGGTTAGTGTTGTAAATTTCCGTAAATTTGCGAAAACAATTAACTGAAAATTTCCGGGATCGTGGTAATTTTCCTTAATTTTCCCTGAATTTTCCTTTTTGGAAATTTTACAGGAATTTTCCGGAAACTCTCCAGGACTCTCAACCCTACTTACGGTGCATCGCCGGCAACGCAGTGGGCCGCGGTGAGCACGTATCGGTGATTGACCAGCGAGCCTCCGCACCGGTAGGAAATGCCACGTCGCCCTGGGCGAAAGAGAAGAGGTTGTCATATCGCCCAACCGGATTCCCCCAAGACCCCGGCCCGCCCCAGGCTGTACAGTACTCACCCGTGTACCCCAGCCGCACCATCCAGGGCAGCTCCATGACGTACGTCGTGTTGCCGCCGATGATGCGGTCGTCGCTGCGGATGCCGCACCCCTCGGGGTTGACGAGCAGGTCGCGCTCGCCCGCGCCGCCCGCGCCGACCGGCCGCGGTGTGGTGCCCTGGGGTTGGTTGGGACGCTGGCCGCCTGGTCGGGCTGGACCGCTGCTGAAAGGGAGGCCTGTGCTGAACGGGTTCCCGCTCAGGGCTTCGCCATTGCCGGAAGGTCTGCTGGTGGTGAACTGATTACCATTCTGAACTTCACCGTTGCCAAACGGTCTGTCAGTGTTGTATTGGTTTCCGTTTTGAACTCCACCGCTCCCGAACGGTCTGCTTGTGGTGTACTGATTGCCATTTTGAACATCACCGCTGCCGAACGGTCTGCCGGAGTTGTACTGGTTGTCGTTCTGGGCCCCACCCCCAGCGCTGCCGAACGGTCTGCTGGTGGTGTACTGGTTGCC
>NW_026267161.1:159355-164301 GCF_000697945.3 Frankliniella occidentalis | reverse complement strand
TACATGGCGTCCGAAAGCGAATCGGAGTGAGAGGGAGCTATGGCCCGGCGCGAGCTTCTCGCTCCCACAACCGCTTTCGGACGCCATGTAGGCATCCGATGCTCGCTCGGTGCAGGGCTCTGGTGGAGAGCCCCGGCCCGGGCCCTTCGTCAAAAACAAGAATCCTCTTCTGAGACGCGACGTTCAATCAAAGACACATCACACACGCAGCTGGGGACACTTTCCGCTTGATGCACTTGGTGCTGGTTGTTTCCGGGTTGAGCAAAAGCAGCAGGGTTTCATTCGGCGACAAAAAACTACGATTTACAACAACACTGCTGCGGAAACGAAAGCCGGCCCTACACCACATTTTAAATATGTCGCTGTCATTTCTACCCCTGCGCGGGTCCTGCTGCAACCGGGCCGCAATTGATTAATCCCCCCCCCCACACACACACACTTACCCTTACCCTCTCCTTAACCCGAAGGATCTCCCCTGTACCCCCGAAACAATACTGTGTCATAGTAATAATGGTGAGTTGAACGTTAACTTTGATCATCCGAATGGAAAGTTGAACGTTAACTTCAAGCATCCTTGATATAAATACTACCGAAGTAACTTTTCCCAGTAGTGCGACTGCGGTTTGCCAGTTGCTGTGCATGTGCATAGATCAACGGCACTGGTCAAAGTTCGCGCCAGTTACCACCTCAAAAAACAAATGAAAAATTAAAAGACCCACTAATTTCTCATACTACCGTAGTCTTCCTTGTCACAACTGTCATTCAAATGGTTCAGAAATGAGACGACATTCGTTCAACGAAGATCACAAGAAAATTTTAACGTTCTGATCGAATTAGTGACTTGAAGAGTTCCTGCTAGATAGAAACATAAGATAAGTTCTACTGCGATGGCTGCCACGGCTAGATCTGGAGGGGACATTGATCCCGCCAAAGATGAACGTGCAGGCAAGGTTCGAGAAGTTGGGTCGCAGGCGGTTTGGAGTCTCTCCTCTTGTAAGCCAGGTTGGTGTTAATTAGTTTTTATTCCTTATTACAGTCATCAAAGAAACTTTTGATAAAACTAAAGAAAATTGGATCAAGCTTGTGTGGGACCTTTTAACCTCAACTTATGTCAAGATTGAAACTTGTTATGTGTGAGGTTGCGATGATCATAAAATCATTTTTTTCAGGAAACGGTATTGGACAGTTGAGAGATGATTGTATGGACACCTATTGGCAATCTGATGGTCAACTGCCTCATCTCGTAAATATTCAGTTTAGAAGAAAGACCACTGTACGAGATATTTGTATTTATTTTGATTACAAGATTGATGAGAGTTACTGTCCAAGCCGGTATGTTACTTTTCTTTAGTTTTGAATCATTTTTGTTTTCATTGCTATCGATTTTAACTGTATATTTCATTGAACAGAATCTCCATCAGAGCAGGAACCAATTTTAACGATCTTCAGGAAGTTGAAGTGATAGAACTCAATGAACCAAATGGTTGGGTTCGTATACCATTAAAAGACATTCATGAGAGACCCATCAGGACTTTCATGATTCAAATTGCTGTTCTTAGTAATCATCAAAATGGACGAGACACTCATGTGAGACAAATCAAAATCCACTCTCCAATGGAAGCCAAAGGAGCAGCTCTTGACAACTTGGGGACCTTTGTAACTGTGGACTGCCAGCAGTATAGTTGCATAAGATAGGCACCAAAGCAACTAGTTTTAAATCTAGCTTTAATGTTTGTTTTTTGTTATTAGTGTATCAAATTGACAAGATATCAATCATGTATGTTTGAACTGCTTATCTAGTTATGCTGACAAATGCAAACTTATGCATAGTTTATTTGTTAACTTTTCTACGAAAGTAAATTAAAATAGAAAGACTAGGTTGGTAAAATGATGTTTTAATAGTTTTATGACCATTTCTTCAGAATGTCATGCCAAGTTATTTCTTACTGTTTGTTATTTATATGTGTCTTATATTAAGAGACAGTCTCTTGAACATCAATGAAAGTTGAGCTTGTAGTACTGTTTGACCGACTTTTTTATATTTTGCAATAAAGATGTGTGTTATCAAGTGACATGCCAATTATTTTGCTCAATAAATAAATGTTTTAAATATTATTCATGTTTCTTAGTTTCTTCAAAGGTAAACCTATTCCCCTTGATTTTCACAGAGCAATCTCAAAACATAATTTTACTTGTTGCATCCTTCTAATTAACTATTTTTGTCTCAGACAATGAAGAAAATGTGGATAGTACTCCTGCTTGTGCAATGCTATCTAGCAGCATCACATAAGTACCCTGACCCTGATGCCAAGATCTTAAGCATCAAAGCAACCCTTCCATTTGCCTCAGCCATGACTAATCCGCACAACATAACTCCAGTATGTATCGTCAAACACTATTACTATAAAGTTCAAAATTGCAGGTCTTTCCATTTGTAGTTAAGTATCAAAAAAATCTTTTTCAGTTTGACCACTGTGAAACAAATGTTACACCACCAACTGTGTTGTAAGTACTATTGGCAGAAAATTTAAATAACTTGAAATTCTTCTGACTTAATCTCATTTTAAATTAATTTTTACAGCAAAATACCAGAATACGAAATAAACCTAGATTTACCTGCAGAGGACAGGTGGACTAAATTAGTATCCGACAAAAGAGAGAAGGTATTAACTCAAAAGTGTCAAGTTAATGACTGTCTTACCCATAATCTCAGCCTTAAATCAAAGTACATTACTGCTGCTTTCAGATTATTGCACTCATAGAAAGTATAAAACAAAACTGTGATCAACTCTTTGGCAAAAGTCTCTTCTGGATGGTCAATGAATTCCTGCCCCTTCTCACTCAAACATTACCAGCTGAATACAGACAAGAACTACTTGGAATCTCAAGCGCAACGGGTTTGAGTGTTGGAGAAATAACTTTGTTTAATGTATTTTACGAATTCTTTAGTGTTTGCACATCAATTGTTGCTAAATCTGAGGAGGGAGTCTTGTATCATGGGAGAAACCTAGACTTCGGTCTTTTCCTTGGGTGTGTATAGCATGCATATAAATCTAATTTTCTAAAATTGTAGAACAATTTTTTTTTTCTTTGATGAAATAAGTTTAGTAATAACTGCTGTGCCTGATTTGTTTTCATTTTATAGTTGGGACCCAGCAAACCATACTTGGCTAACAACAAACCTATTAAAACCTCTTGTTGTTAAATTAAACTTCACTCAAGGAAACAAAACTCTCTACCAGTCAATTAGTTATGCAGGACATACTGGTATTCTAACAGCCCTGAAACCTGTGAGTCAACAAGACTGTGATATTCATGTTCAAATAGTCTAGATGTTGAAACCAACCACATACCATATTTGTCCTACTCTTCCAGGGAAAATTTGCACTCAGTATTGATGAGCGATTTAAACTTGATGGTGGCTATGTGGGTATAGTAGAGTGGATATTAGGAATGCGAAATCAGCAGTGGATAAGTTTTCTCACTAGGGAAGTTATGGAGAAGTGCACTAGTTATTCATGCGCTCAAAAAGAGTTGGCAAAGCCCCCTCTTGTCGCTCCTGTTTATTTTATTCTTTCAGGAGTATCACCTTCAGAGGTATGCTCTTATTGTTATGGTACTATTTTTATTCATTCCTTTAAAGAAAATTGTTGTTGACTTTAGTTTTGATTCTTTGCAGGGTAGCATCATCACAAGAGGACGTAATGATTTTAATATTTGGCCTCTTGGCCAGAAGCATAAGAATCAGACTGGAGATTGGTTCCTTGTTCAAACAAATTTTGATCAGTGGAAGAAACCACCATTTTATGACGATCGTCGTACACCAGCTATATTTTGCATGGATAAAGAGGGCAATAAAGATGTCCCTCAAGCACTTCAGAATGTTTTGTCCACACGCCCAGTTCTTAATAAGGTATTTGTGGCATATTAGTATTCTCCTCAAGGTTCTTATAGCCATCTGGCAGTCTCACTTTACCTGTGTTCCTATACTTCTAGCTTACCACATATACAGCTATCATGAGTGCAGAAAAGAACATGTTTGAAGTCTGGATTCAGTCTTGCCCTGATCCTTGCTGGCCATGGTAATGCATGTCTGAAAAAAGTGCAACTGAAAGGCAAGTTACTCAAAATTATTTATTCTTTTACATAGTGCTGCTACACCAGGCAATTTTGAGAAAAAAAAAAGTCATGCTATAAAAAACTCAACTGTTAAAGTTATAAACTATAGTAAGGGTCATGATGGGTAAAGACTGTTCTGCAGGAAATTGGGAACATAACCAGATGATATACTGAAGAGAGAGTGAATTCATGGTCGGTCTATGCCTTGGGCTTTTATTTCATGACATGATGTTTGAGCTTCTACCAAACAAACAAATCATTATATCCTGCTCCAGTGTTGGCAAAATATGAGTATCCTACTATCACAACTAAATAAATAATGCTGTCTTTTTGCTTTGAAAACAACAGGAAATAGTCCTTACCACATTGAGTGCGACGATAAATTGCTCCTCACAATTTAGCATGGGACCGTAACAATTGAATTTAAGAACTACTAATGTTATACCATAGCACATTATTCACTACAAAATAATTATCACAGAGAATTAAAGTTAGGGATAAAACTAAGGATACACTGATGAAAGGAAGATTTGAGAACTTCCATTGGACTTAGCACACTGTCACATGTAATTCAAATATAGTATTCACTTCTATTCGAAAGTTTTTCTGAGTTAAGACAGACATATTTGATTTTGAGTGAGTTTTTTGTTTGTTTTTCTTTAATTGGATTGACCAAAAAAATTTAGAAAGGATAGGGGATCAAATTTGGAATGTTATGGTATTACTAGAAGAACCTTAGTTTAAAAATGCAAATTAAAGTAAGCTAAAAATATGCTATTTAAAATGTTAAGATATCATAATGAACTTTAACTCACAAATATTAGACT
>NW_026267161.1:149450-159305 GCF_000697945.3 Frankliniella occidentalis | reverse complement strand
TTAACTTACTATTAAATTTTATTATGAACAGGACTTCAAGCAAGGAGACATTGTCAAGGTACTACTGCATTATCAGCAAACAAATGAAGTCATGAAGCCTGTTCTGGAAGCTAGTATTTTCCGGCGCACATATTTCCGAAACATTTTTCTTGTAGAGCTACTGGGTCTACCAGGGTCCTCTGAAAAAGTTTTCAAACCGGAGGAATTCGGGCTAAATAATACAACTCGACATGACTTTATATTGGCTCTGAAGGCTATGGGAAAAGTACCTGATAAGTTATTTCGAGCCTATACTGATATCAAATTTTCTCAAGAAGTAGAAAAGACAGAACGCCTCGCAGAACGCAGTGAACAGACTGAAAAGGAAATTAATTCTGAAGCTAAGTCTGATCTTTCAAAACGCAAACGAAGTTTACAAGTGAGACCTAAAAGGCAATAATGCATAATCTTATGTGCTGCAACTGGAAATGTTAATTGTTATAATCTTTGTAAAGGAAAAGAAATCACTGGTGTATTATTTACTGGCAACACTGACCTTCTTTATCATCAATGATTAGGAGGTAAAAAGAAAATCACAAATGTTTATGTTGTCTTTATTTTCAACACAGTTTTCCGTTGATTTATGCAAAATGTAGAAAAATGATGGTGAAAGGTGAAAATCTTGCGAATCAGTGCTGCTTGTCTCCGAGGTCGGCAGGGGGCGCTTCGTAGAACACACGTGCTCGTCTGCCTGCGAGTACAAAACCGTCATTGTGATATTTGTTCTCAGTGACTTAATTACAACAACATGCCCCATGGTGGTGTGGTCATAGTTCGCCCACATACTCTGGTCGTAGTAGTCATAGACTGTGACGGGCACCGGCTTCTGGTTGGACACGAGGTGCGTGCGGATCGCCGACACGTCGACGCAGTAGTCCTTGGTCTCCATCTATGACAAGAGTACCAGACCAGTCAGTCTCCGTGCAGACAAAGCGCGGACCCGACGAGTCCAGCCGACTCACCTTGTCGAAGTACAAGACGATCACAGTGTCCTGGTCCTTGGTCTCGACGCGCCGCACCAGGGCGTTAGCCTTGAGGTCCGACAAGGCATCCTCGTCTGCTGTGAAACCGGACGGCAGTGTGACCTCTACCACGGCCATGTTGCTCTCGTTGCCCCAACGCCCACCAATGAAGCTGTTCAAAAATGAACCAACATAATGAGGACTTTGATATTAAAGCCTTTACCATTTCAAATGAACTTTTAAACAAGCTCGTTGAGATTACCTAGAGCAGACGCGCAGCGCCAGGAGATTGGTAGCGGTGTTATTGTCCACGTCGACTTTGAGGTTGAACAGGGGGTGCTTCCCCACCGTATCCTCATTGAAGCTCCAGGACACCTGGGCCAGGGCGAAACCAGCGCCGTCGGCAGCCACCTCGACCTCGCGAACGTGGCGGGGGAGCTGTTTTAGGACAAGACATACTTCGGTAAGATACCAGTTGTTTAGCAGGGTGGCGCCATGAGAGAAGGGCGCCCTTCTCTTATGGTGGCGCGCAGTTCCTGGGGAGGACACCAAGGGGGACACTCACCTCCTCCTTTTGGAAGACCATGCTGGTCTTGCTGTTGACGACCATGGTCGCCTCCTTGGGGCCCTTGCTGTCGCCCGCGGCAGCGTCGGCGTACTTGAACTGCACCCTCATGTCGCCGAGCGGGAAGGAGATGAGCTCCGCCATGGAGGCGAGCGCCTGCAGCCCCACGACGGTGTCCTGGGTGGACGCGAAGCCGCCGTTGGAGTTGCGCTGCGACACTAGCCACTGCATGATGGGCAGGGCCTCGTCCAGCAGCCCGCGCGACACGTACGTCATCAGGGCGTACGCGGTCATCTCGACGTTGACGGAGTTGGGCTGCGACCAGTAAGGGTTGTCCTTGTCGCTCTCCACGGGCTTGCTCCAGAAGCGGTGGCCGGCCTCAGTGCTGGCCTTGTCCTGCAGCAGCTTGAAGGCCTTGTCCTTGGCGGGGTGGCCGGCCACGTGTAGCGCGTGCGTGGTGATGGCGATGGAGTAGGGGTCGTCCAGGCCGTCCAGGTTGGCGACGAGGTACTCGAGGGTCTTCTTGACGGTGTCCTGATGCTTGTAGGTGGAGTCGGAGTCCTGCAGACCGATTGGATGGTTAGGGTGTCAGTGAGCGCGTGCACATCCATCGCGCTGCCCGGAGGTCGCGCTGCTCGCTTACCTGGCCCTGCAGGAAGGCGGTGAGCACGTAAGCGGTGAGCGCCAGTCCCTTGGCCGCGCCGCCCTGCATGTCGCGGTGGCTCACCGTGCCCACCTCGGGGAAGGAGCCGTTCTCGGCCTGCTGCTTGGCCAGCCACGTGAGCGCCTCGTCCACCACGCGCGGCTCGACCTGCACCAGGTCGGCGGAGCGCGCCATCTCGAACGACTTGGCCACGAACGCCGTCAGCCTGTCCCGGAGGAAGAAAATGAACGAGGTGAGTGACAACGTCTCTTCCTTGGGAGGGCACGAGTGACGGGGCAGGTCGCGCCGCTACTGACCAAGTGCTACCGCTCTTGTCGCTCTCGCCGAAGGCGCTGAAGGAGCCGTCCTTGTGGCGGTAGGTCATCTCCTTCTGGTAGCCGATCTCGGAGAAGGAGCGCGCCTGGCTCTCAACGAGCGCGGTGGAGCGACGAGTGCGCTGTGCAGGGAGGAAAACCGAAGTTTGTTTGATTGCGTAGCTATTACAATTGTGAAGGTCCCCTTCGATAGAACCCTCCCCTCCCTACGCCCCGCCGCGCTCGAGACGAGGAACTCGGCTCTCGCATGCTGTACCGGCATTAACCCGTGCTCGACGGGATGGCCTACCCGCCCGGCGCTCTCGCAGCAGGAGCGCTTCTGTTCCGCCAAGTATTTACACGAGAGGCCATTCTTACCTTCAAATACTTGGAAATGACAATATTCGGCACGAAGTTCAGCATATTCTGCTCGCCGCAGCCGTATGGCATTCGGATGAGGCTGTCCAAGTTGGCAGTGGTTGGTCCGAGGATATCTCCTGTGAATTCGACACGAGATTGTCAGTTTTCAAGGGACACGGTTTTGGGTTTGCGAACAGGGTATAACTGCTGGTGATGATGCCATACTCACCAATTGCAGACACTTCCACGTTATCTGAGTCGGGCACCATGCCGGGCATGTCGATTTTGACGGTGGTTTTGAACTCCTTCTCCTTCCTGAGGTCGATGGGGATGGCCTTGTTTCGGTACTGGGGCTCGCCCTCCGCCTTGACCTTGAGTGGACGCTCCACGGCGTCGCCGGCCTTGTCCTTGGCCAGGGCCGTCACCTTGAGCATCACGTTGCCGACCTTCTTGGTCGTGATGTTGAAGGAGACACCCGCGGAGCCCTGCGCGGGCACCTCCACCGTCCTGGTTGCGCTCGTCGCGTCCGCCTCGCGCCTCTTTCGTTCTGTAACGAGAATCGTTCTAGTCAAATCTCCTCCGCCATTCACAATAAAAACCGTGAACAAGTTGCAGGATACATTTCTTTTCGAAATTTTTAATTGGTTTTGTCTGGAACGCGTGAATTTTGACACTTGTGTTTCGTGTTGACGAGGAAACTTACGCGAGGTTTTGGGTTCGACGAAGTCGAACTCGCCGAGCTTGTTGTCCATCGTGACGGTCGCCGTCGTGGGCTCGTCCATGTAGTTGAAGACCAGGACCGGCACCTCCACGGTCTCGCCGCGAATCACCGAATAGGGGAGGCTCAGCGAGGCGAAGAAGGGCCTGAACACCGTCAGCTGCGAGACAAACGATGTGCTCGTTATCGAAACGATCGTGGAACGATGTCGTAACGGTGCCGATTTTCTCTTTTATTCTCGATAGTCTCACCTTAGTCGTGTTGCTCAGGCCTAGCCCGTGCACCGGGTCGACGGCGAAGGCTGAGATGACCCACGACGTGATGGTGTCGGGCACTACCGTCTTCAGGCTCACGTTGCCGTCAGCCCTGCGACAAGAGATGGCGCACGTCGCGTTCTAAACGAGGCCAAGGCGCCGTGTGTCTACTGGAGCATGAGCCCGAGACTTACCCAGAGTCGAGTTCTTGCCACAGCCAGGTCTCCGGAAAGAGGGTGCGCAGCCTGGGCGGTGCTGCTGCTACCGCGCCGCCGGCCCCGACAGAGGCCGCCATGGGCCGAATGGCCATCTCCGGTCTGGCCATGGCGGGGGCTCCTGGGGCACCGACTGCTGATGCGAAGGCGACTCCACCGCCAAACCCGCCAATCCCATCTAGAAAGTCTAAGAACGGGGTCACAAAGTATCCGAGAGGGGTCCCATCCCCTAGCCTTACGCACTGGTCATGGTACTCACAAGTCTGTTGCTTCCTGGGAATCTTGGCGTTGGTCAGGTACGCGAGTCCAGCTTTCTGCACAGAGAACAGTCTTACACGTGTCTTGCGCCGTCTTCAAGAGCGGAACGGGCGGCGAACAGAGCGACACTCACCTTGAAGGATTCCTCGGGTGTCTCGTCCCAGCCCCGCCAGCTGCCCAGGAGGCTCTCGGCCCCCGGGCCGCCGAATGAGCCCCACGGCGAGGGCGTCGTCGACTCGTAGCTCAGGCGCTCGTTGCGCAGGTCGTCCAGCGAGATGACGTTGTTGGCCTCCTTGAGCAGCAGCACGCTCTGGTCCACGGCCAGCAGCGCCACCGTGGCGTTGGGCTTGGCAGCCACTTGCAGCATGACATCGCGGCCGGGCTCGCTGCGGCCCGGGTCGACGCGCACCTGCACCTCCGGCGTGAACCCTGTCACCTTGAAGGCCGTGACGTCGGTGATGAGCTCGCCGTTGTCCTTGACGCCGTGGACCAGGACGCGCGAGGCTGGCACCATATCATCAGAGGCCGTGAAGCGCGCGGAGGCCTCCTTCTTGCCCGCCTCGCCCTGCAGGGAGAGCGTCTGAATTTCCCGTACGCCGAGTGGCCCGATCACCAGCAGCGTCACCTTCTGTAAGGCCTGCGTGCTCTTGACGCGCACCTCCACCTCGTCTCCGACCTGCGGAACAGCTGTCGTTATTTACCAACTCACACGCATTCTGATCCGATAACGCTATAGCCCTTAGCTCCATTACCTTGACAGTCTCTTTGGAGACGTCGGCGTGGAGGTCTTCCTCTGATTCGCGCTCCTGCCGCTTTAGATGCATATAATGATGAGTGTCGGACTCCTTGTAAGTGGCCTGCAAAACACACTGAGTTGTGAGAGCGAAATTCAATCCAATCTACGCCGACCTTAACACGCTCTTCTTGTGTCGCTTACCACCAGTTGGTAGTTATCCACGTCCTTCTTCGTCTCTATCTCAAATGACACGATGCCGTTGGACGGCAACTTCTTCTCGGCCACCGTCGCTGTTTGGTTGTCGCTCCACCCTCTGCGTATCTCCAGCTTTACGGGGTTCTTGTCGTCCTGCACGGGCGCGCCGTCCAGGTCCGCAACCTTCACCTGCAAGGTACCACACGCCACAACGTGATGCTCTGACGAGATGCGTCGCTAGTCCATCCAGACCTCACACCTGCCCGACGGACACGCTAATTTACCTTCACGATCACCAACTCGCCGGCGGAGAACTGGTGCGGAGAATCGACGAACTCCAAGTCGAAGTCGTTCTTCCTGACCTGCGTGCTGGCGGAGCCGCTGGCGTTTTGCCTGCGACCCGTGAGGCCCTCGACGACCCACGCCTCAAACTGGACTTGGTTCCAGTACACTGAATCCTTCATTCTGTAAACGAAAGTAAGGCGTTAGCGCTGTGCACATCAGGGAGGATTGGGGGGGGGGGGATTTTACTTACTTCAGCTCCTCCGTGATGTCAAACTCCACTGTTGCCGTGCCGTCGATGGGCACGGTTTTCTCGATGTGCGAGGGCCTAGGTGGGCGCGGCGTGGTGGTGGTCGTCGTGGTCGTCGTCGTGGTGGCGTTGACGTCAGCGACGCCGCCGAATATAGGCACGGGGCCCATGTTGTCGTAGTCGTACACATAGTAGTAGGGCAGCGCGGCTTTGACGGTGGCCTTGCCCGCCACGGGCTTGCCGTAGGTGTACCTGCAGCAGCGTCACAGTTTAAGGACTCTCTGTCGGGCCATACTCGTTCAACTTCACTCGTCGCGCAGAAGACTCACTTTGCGTTGACGGTGACGACGATCTTGCCGTGCTTGAAGGCGACGGCGGACGGCGCCTTGACTGACGTCTCGAAGGTCGGGAGCACGTACTCGGCCACGGAGAACACCTTGTTGACCTTCGGCGAGCCGGCGAGGGACGCCGTCACGGTCCAGTCGCCCAGCACGGGCTGCTCGGAGAGCTGCAGCACGGTGGACCAGATGCCGCTGCGGGTGTGCTCCGACGCCCACTGCTTGATGCGGTTGCCCTTGCCATCCTAACGGTTCAAGGTCAAGGGTCAGGGGCTGCCTCGGGTAAACGGAGAGGTTTTGCTGCGTCGCGCGACTCACCGTGATGTAGATCTCGAGCGGCGCCTGCACGGTGGGCCTGAGCCGGGGGTCGAGGGCCAGCACCCGGATGCGCACACCTTGCCCGGGCTTGTACTGGGCCTTGTCCGTCTGGATGAAGAGCGACGCGTTCTTGGTGCCGAGCGTCAGCTCCGTCGAGTTGAACCATCGTCCGTCGCCCTCGCCGCCGCGGGCACTTAAGACAATTTTGCCGGTGCCCAGTTCACCCACCTGCAGATGCGTGATATTAATGTCGTATCATTAAAGTTCATGTCTTTTAAAGACGGGGCTTATTCATATGAATTTATTTTTGATTTCTTATTATGGCAGGAAAACAACATCCCCTCTTATCAGAAGAACCCCATGCCCGTCTCGTTGCGCTTCGCTTCCCGGCTCCGCCCTCAATCAGCTGTTTGTGCCGTTTATGTAGTTGACCTACCACCGGTTCAAACAGCCTTTTCAAGGAAATATGCCAAGTATGTCAGCAATCTAGTTTCCGTGAACTGCAGAGCCCATCGTGCTCATATCGGCTCTGATATTGTCGCTATCGCACGATGAGGGAAGACCCATTGGTGCATTTTTGTAAGCTTCGCAACAACTCAACCCTTGTGTATTCGTACAGTCTGGGCGGCCGTGACCTTGCGCGGCCTTGGCCACCGGTTGAGTTAGTCTCGAGCAGCTACTCAATCTGATTGGATAAGACAATCTTGAAGCAGGCTTCATAGTTCTATTTTAGCCAAAGACGGACTGGTTCCCTGGCTTCACGAGACTAAGTCGAGACGTACCTGTAGGCGGGCGGTGCGCGAGCTGTTGGGCGGCACTACCACGTCCTGGGAGTAGGTGCGGTTGACGCCGTCGTCGCGAGACACCAGCTCCAGGTGGACGGTCGTGTCCTTGTCGCCGTCGTGCATGGACACGGCCACGGCGTACTCGGAGTTGGGCCGCACCGTGAGGGGCGCCAGCACCGTGTACCTCATGCTGAGGTGGTCAAAAGAAGGAAACATACACTTAGCATGGGTGCGTCCTTTTCAGCTAACTTCCATCACGTCCATCACGTCGATCGCGTCGATCGCGTCGATCGCGTCGATCGACGTGATGGAAGTCGGTTGAAATCTACGTTGTTTTTCGTTGAAAATGCAGGAAAAACAAATAATGTTGATCGGCAAGTGATGTGCGTTCAAACATGATAATACATTTTGCCCGAAAACTGTTTTTGAACGAGATCCAGGACAGAGACTAACCTTTCATCTGCACAGCGCAAACGGCGCGAAGCAGCAGCGATTCAAATGGGGACAAAGACTATATCTTCTTTTAAGCCATTTTATGATGGAAAGTGGCAGAATACGGGAGTGTTAGACTAAATACTATTCATAGTAACGTTAGATAAGTGTTTTAAATGCATTTTCAACGAAAAACAACCTAGATTTCAACCGACTTCCATCACGTCGATCGACGCGATCGACGCGATCGACGTGATGGAAGTTAGCTAAAAAAGGACGCACCCCATGTCGAGCTACCTCTCGCCGTCCGGGTCGGACGATGCGCCGTGTGCGCAGGTCGGCCCTGCCGGCCGCACTGACAGTATAGTACACCGGCCGGCAATCGGATAAGGGCGATGATAACGCCTCTCCAGGACGGGCGCTGAGCTCGGCGCTGAGTCAGCGGTCAGCGTGAGTCAGCCGCGAAAGCACTGATTGGCCTGGAAAGCGCGTCAGCTGGCTGGACGGCCCGGGCCGGGGCTTTCAGAGCGGAGACCGCAGTGCTACCCTCTTGCGCGGCAGGGGTCATGGCGCCTTAGGGTTCAAAAGTCAAAAGTACGTCCTATCTTTAAAGGTTTTATTTTTTCAGATTTATTTGGTAGGGAGCTTGGCGCCTGCGAGGGTTGGGGTAGGCCACCCCGCGGTACACGCATGCGCTGCAGGCAAGATGTTGCCTACCTATCAGGCGCTATAAGGCTTGCCTGGGCTTAACTCATTGGCAAGGATCGTAACGGCAAATGACGGAGGTATACTTTCTGAATGATTACGGGTGGCAGGAATAGAGTAGGGAAACCGAGATGTACCGGTGTACTAAGAGTTTCACTGCGTCAATCCTATCAAATAAACATTTAGGCTGTGAGACGGGAGAAGGGGATACGTATAGACATTGTACTTTTCAGGAAATCATAAAAAACTATTTGCAACCAACTTTCTAGAAATTTTATAATGAATCACTACATTGCCATCAAGGTTATTATTGCAATAATAATAAGTTACATGTAACTTTACATTTTTTCACTATCAACTTTACAGTCTCTCATTACGCTTCTTCAGTTACATAGGGCTTGTCTCTTTTCTCCAGCATGACGGGAAGAGACAAGTAAACTTAATTCTGCTCTCATGTTCAAAATTTAGATATAAATAATTATTGAGAGATTGGCTAAAAGAGTTATGTCAACTTGTATGCATGAAATGCAAAAGGAAGTAAGTCGAATTAACTTGTTGCACCACATGTTGTGAAATGAGGTTCAAACCGTTTGAGAAAAGACAACGCACCAGGTAATACATACTTACATGGCTGTTTTAAAAAAACTAAGAGAATGATCTTCTGTCATTTTTCTGCGCACTTCTTCTTGTACAGCTACAGTCTAGAGACTAGGTTAGGTGAGAGCTCCTCAACTCCATGACATCTTTGCTATTCGAAGCACGGGCCATAGCAATCAAAACGAAATACATTTTCTACTTGTATCAGGGACTTAAGTGGTAAATTTCAAGACACCTGTCTACCTTGGCATTCACTTGCATCGAAGACTTAAACTTAAACCAAGCCTGTCACAACAACCAGTGCCTATGCCGTGCGGTGTCTTCTGCTTCTGCTCTGACGGCGGACCATGAGAAATTACGCGTTGCGTATGAGTTTTGGCTTGGTCGGAACTCGACTCGAGCCTGGTACCTGCGTACCCGGCAGGACGAAGGGGGCCCCCCAAACACTGAGAGGGGGAGGGGGGGCGGAAACTGACGATTACAAAAAAAATGAGGCCATTGCCCTTTCCCACACTCCCACTAGCTACAGAAAAAAATGCGACAAAAAATGATTGCAAGGATGAAATGTGTTATCCCACCGTTACAATCACGCCCCCGCCAAGAAAACGTCCAGTAGGGGAATCCCACTTGATGGTCACGTCACCTACTGGGAGTGGCAGGGAGGGGGAGAAGGGCGCGCTCGCGGCCGGCGCCCCAGCCTAGCCAGTGGCCTAGCCGGCCCGGCGGCGCATACCCTAGGGCCGACGCCTGCCTGAACAGATCGATCGATAGCGGCCAAGTGACGCTTTCCTCGTATCATTTGCGACCGGAGATTAGGTCGCGTGTAAATTTGTGTGTGTTTGGGCGCGCGCGCTTCTGTGGGTGTATGTGGAAGAGGGGAGGGAGGGAG
>NW_026267161.1:132140-141870 GCF_000697945.3 Frankliniella occidentalis | reverse complement strand
CACAGTTGTAGTAAAAAAAAATATCACTATGATCCTAAAATTTGGAATAAATCTAGAATAGTATCTGGAATGTGGGCTGTCAATGTTTCGCGTTGACTCCCTGAAAACTTGATAAATGCTTCGAGAAAATGTAGTGCAGTTGTCACTTCAGGTGGGAGCTCTGTTGGTGTTTTACTCGCATTCCTGCAATAAAATGCTGTGTCTTCATCTATATCTTTTAATTAGTTTGAATTTTAACAAGTGAAACTAGTAACTTACCGGGTTAATGAATCTGTGTGTGATCTGACAAACTGACACATATACATTATAAACTGCTTGGCAACTTCAGGATGAAATTGTCGGAGAAGGGTTTGCACACCTAGCACTAGGGCAACACCATCTAAGGGTTCTTGAGGCCGCTTGCAAGTCAGGCCACCTGACGTATGGGACATATTCATGAACGAATAATTTCTCTTAACTTATTACAGTTTGACTGAAGAGGATCTAAATAAGACTACTCACCAACATTACGAGCATATGATAATTTCTGTAACTGAGACAATACAAAGAGAAAACTCAAAAGGGCGAAATATGGCAAATTACGAGTGGTGACATAGATTTTAGCACATGGATCACCAATGCCAGCCCAATCAAGGTAGGTAGTTAGCTCAAACATGAGAGGAGAATCCTCCTTTGGGTAGGGACGAGCAGGATCTCTATAATGAGCTTGAACATCTGATAATAGTGCCCTATACACATGGACACAAGAATTGAACAAGATAAAATTATGGACATCAAAATAATTGCTAAATTTGTATGATGCAAATCAAAAAGATGTACTCACAAATTCATATTACTGAGAGCAGCAGCAAGGTGTTTTGAATCAAATCGGCAGGCAACATTAAGCTCATAGCCTATGTGTTTGCGCAGCAGTTGCATTTGCCCAACTTTCAACACCCACTCTAAAATCTGTGGCCACACTTTCTGGGCTCTACTCCAGTGTTGTGAGTACCACCGAGCAGGGTTACCTAAATTCCAAAATAATGTTAGATCAAAAACTTCTTTCTTCAAATTTAGCAAATCACTTTCAAAAACACTTACTAACAACTCCTGTAACTGGGGCTAGATCCTTCGATACATTGCCAAACATTTCTAACCATGCCTTGTCTTTAAGGACTCCTTTATGTAATGCTCCAAGAAGATTCTACAGGAAAGATCTTATTTATAGTAAACATCTAGTGACACAACCCTGCTGTCGACAGCACAAAATATCATGATACATACCTGAATCTCAGTGACAATCATGAAGGATAAGAGTTTATCAAGACCTGTTAGACCAGCAATACCCAATGACTTGTTGATTTTCGAGAACACTTTCATATTTATCACTTCTTTGTGTGTTTTTAGATCATACCAAGAAGTCATATACTCAACATAAATAGTTGATCTGAAACGATAGATTACAGTATTACTAATGGCAGTAATATTAGAAAAAAGGATGAAGACACTAAATGAATGAAAACTTACTTTGGATCAGTTATTCTTATAAGCTCCCTAGCTAGTCTACCAATGAAATTGACTGATGCAGGATCTTGTGATGGGGGAGGGTAACTAGGAATTGGAATGGCTCTACTTTGGTGGACACTTTGCCAGTCTTGCACTTTAGAGCGTAAAAATGAATTGCATTCTTGTTCAACATTATAACCCATCACCCGTGATACTTCTTCTTGCCATATCCGAAGTCCACAAATGTTAACATAATCTTGAATGTATTCAAAGGACCTTCTGTGTCCATCCATAATTTCACCAAGAGATTCAAGTTTAGGGATTAATTCACTAACCTGTAAAAAAATAACAATTTATACATGGAGACTTATTTTTCTATTGTAGGAAGATATAAAAGATAGTTTTTCTGAGGATTACTTTAGCCCTTGGATTGAAAATTAGTCCATTGTGAAGTGCTATGCTGATATGTTTGACAAGTTCTCTCCGTATTCCGTCTTCCAATAATTGTTTGGGATCAATTCTTATTATGCCTACCAAAGTGCTTTTCATGGCAAGAATGCCTTCAGTTAACACAGAAACAGCATGAGTCAACTTTGCCACCTGTAAGCAGATTAGAACAAAATTTAGAAGGGGAAAATGACAAATTATATTTTATTTATATTTAACAAGTGTGCACACTTACCTCATGGCGGTCATCCAGTTGAGCAAAATCTTTCAGCCTTTCTTTTTCCAGCCTTGTTGGCAACTCCTTAATTACATGAGTCTGAAGGTGGACTATCTTCGCCATTAGTCCAAACATTGTCTCAGGAATCACATGCAACACAGTCCGCACATAAGCAACAAGCTCGCCTGAGTAATATCCTGACACTGATACCAAATCAGCTGACCGAGCTTGATTGATTCTCAATAAAGGAGTTTCTAATGCTGATGATAGCTGTTCAGAATGACAGAGCAAGAATTAAAATTTTGAAAAACATCAACAACAAAAATATTAAAAAATGATATTTTTTCAACAGGCTTTAACATCAAACATACCTTTAAAAACGTGGCCCTCAGTTTAATTACTAGTCCTGGATCTCTCTTAATGCCCTCTTGCATATATTTTGTATATGACTCAACAATCTCCCAAGCATAGCTAAGATCTGCGATCATTTGCAGAGTTATGAGTACTTCCTCTTTGATGTTACCAGCCCTAACCATGTGATGGAGATGAGTACGGGTATCAAGAAGAAATTGCTTCACTTGCATGTTTGTTTCAAGCTGGTGAAATTCTGTAGAAATAACAAAATTATTATTGAAAAAGAGTGATAACACACAAGGACAACTTTTAAGTCAAATAAAATTCTTACCCTGAACTTCGTTCAAGGCTTCAATCATCTGAGCAATCTTACGCCCAGCAGAGGTAGCTTCTTCGTGTTTCAAGGAATCTATTTGTTTCCCCATTTCAGTAAACCAAAGTTGCAACTTTTCTGAAAAATGAAATTAATTTGTGAAAAAGTGTAGAGGTTTTAAAAATTTGTTTAGTTGTATGTGGCACCAATTATTTCTTGAAAGGACTCACCATTCTTATCAACTCTAGTTAATGGCTTAGTGCCAGAAAAAACCTCAGCAAGCTCTTGCATTCTTTCTACAGCTTCCCTTTTGTCACTATTCCAACGATTGCTTTTTTCTGAGAGTAGCTGTTAAAGATATCATTAAGATAAAATTGTTTTCAAAAATTGTTAACAAAATGAGAAACACTGTTCATAATAAATACCCTTACCTTCTTAAACAGTTCCTTAAACTTCAGCTCAAACTGAGCAGTATTCAAAAGCAGTTCAAACACTTGCAGTGGTTCATACTTAGCATCCAATATGACTTGATCACGAACTTGGCGACATTTTTTATTGTTATCAGCAGCTAGATATTAATAGGACAAATAAGTTTAAGGTGATTTTCAAATATGCAAAGGAAATTTGAAAATATGAATGTTGGTGATTAGATTAGATATAAATAGATCACAAAAAGCAGTTTGAAAATGTTATCTTACCAGGAGGAAGGGAAGCAGTATGAAGCATCAACCACCGAAGAGTTACATTACATTCTCGTACTACATTTACCACTTTATTAACATGATCCAACACAATATCTTCATTCAGAGCACCTTCCTGAAGAAGTTGTCTGGTCTGTTGTAAGAATTTCTATATGGAAAAAGTTTGATGTTTCAAATTGGAATTTTCACATTAACATTAAGGAAATAGAGTATCTGTTCAGTATCTATCCCACCTGAACTTTGACGGCAAATCTGGAGGCGTGATCTTTAATATTAGCAGAGTCCAAAGTATTGCTCAGTGCTGTTTTTGCTGCTTTGTAAGGTTCCCACCAATCCAGAAGATTCATTGTCATTCCCATATAAACACTGATCACCTAAGAAGAGAAATCATTTGAAATGTTAGATTAACATTTTCAACAAACATGGATAAAATGAAAATATCACACACCCAATTATCAGGGAAATATTTGTCAACAACTTCTCTCATTTGAGCTGTTTGGAAATGGAGAATGTTGGGAGCAAAAAACAAGCAGACAAAGAGCATTGCAGCTTGAACAGCCAGAGCTGTGCTGCGGTGTTCAGGGAATGGGTATGCTGCCATTTGATGATAAATATCATCTGACCTCAAGCAGCCTAAAACAACACTAACATACACTTCAGGGAGCGTAATGCGCCTGGAATTTTAAGAAATACAGTCAAATTAATTTATTTTAAAAAGAAACCATTCTATTTTTAACAGAACATTGAAAGAATTACCTGAAAAAATCCTCAGGGTAATTCAACGGCCTTCTTGTTCCTGCTCCTGAACTGAAAGCTGTTGAGCGTAACAGTTTACACACATCATCTATATTGCTACCATGAGATGACCTCTGGGCACTGTAGCGATAGTAAGACACAAGCATGCGCTCACGCACAGTGCCATCAATGTGGAAATCCACAACTAACAACATAACACCATACAGAAATAGAGCCTCACACTGTGTGGAAAAAATTTTGTAAAATGAAAAGTTTGTCTCTAGCTTTCAAGAATGTACCAAAAAGTGTCATTGTAACCAACCATTAACTGCTTTCCTTCATCACACTGAAAAACACTTTCCAGGGTCTGCTGAATATAGAGGCCTTCTTCCAAATCCGCAAGGAATCTATTTAAATCTCCAACATACTGGTGTACACTTTCAAGAGCCAAATAAAATCGAGTTAAAATTTCTGAGTAATTTTCTCTAAACTCTTCATCTAAATCCTGCAATTGCTGTAGAAGAGGAGTTAAAAATTACAACTGACAATACTTCTTTAGCACAAATATGAATAGAATCCCCATACTCACTGGATTGGCTTCAATTCTGTTTTCAAATTCGTCAGATGTTTTGAAATATACAAAATCACATATAACTTCTCCATACTTTTGTTGATCATGTTTATTCTCTAATCTGGAAACCAACATAAGATTTTAAAAGATAGATCAAAATTTAAATTAGATAGGTATTAAATGTAAACTTGTCTACCTGAACACAGGTGGTATAAAATCTTTGAGCCGTAGTAATTCAGCAATTATTGCATTTCCCCGGGATACCAAGCGTACAATATTTTGACCACAAGGGTTGTTATCAGCAAGAAAGTCAGCCATCTTCTTTCTTGTGCAGAGTATTAATGTTGCTTATTAAAAAAATTGATCTGGAACAAAGTTGAAATCTAATTTGAGCTTGAGAAATGATGTTTGCGCAGACACCAAAGACACTTGGCTTCAATTGCTGGTGAAAGACTCAATATGACTTTCAAAGAGTGACTTTTCATTTGTGGAGTGGACCAACAAGTAAGGTGATGGTATATCTTTAAACAAGTGCATAGACATTGTGGGATACATATGTATTTAATTTATTTCCAAGAGCATAAAAATGGAATACAAAAAAAAAGAAGTTATGGAGACAGATTTTACAATATACTTTGTGTTGAAAAGATAAGTCTAATCATCATCTTCATAATCAGTGAGTGCATCAAGCATTTGCGTTACCATGGCTCTATCATGGCTCAGACACTCACTTGATGTAGCATACCTTGTCAGCTCCCCTGTCTTACTAGGCCCACGCCAAGAACTCCCTCCATGAATACTCCAGTATCCCCAGTCACAAACTAATTTTAAATTTGGCATTTTTTCTTGGATATTGTTTACATAAAACTGCAATATACCATCAGTGAGAGTGTTATTTCGGAGGTTGAGAATTACCAGGTTTGGTAAATAAAACATAATAACTTCTAAGTGTTTTGATTTTAAGCAAGACATACGATGCATACTCAATTTTTTTAGAGAGGGTAATTGTGAAATGATGTGTGCTAATTGTGCAGATGTATGACATCCAGCGGTGATTGTCAAAGAATCTAAATTTCTGCATGCTTCTAGAAGATGGCTGGTTAATTTCCTCTCATCATCTATGATCTTCTCCAAAGACAGTTCTCTTACATTTGAAAATTGTGGCAAATCAGCGACCCACTTATATAATGAACTATATTGTGATCCTGCTGATTTACATAAGTAATCTAAATTTCTAAGAGATAGGCCAACAACATGCAGAACTCTTAAACAATCCAATTTCCTAACAGCCCTTAAGCCTATTTCACAAACTCTGAGTTCCTCTACTTTCATACATGTAACTTTATCTTCAAGTGCACTCACAGTTGATAAATCAAAAACACCCTCGGGCAGAGATAATTTTTTCATATTCTGAGCTTTATGGTCCAAAATGAGAAGAATAAAAGTTTGCCATGGATTCAGATTAGAACCTCGATAATAAGTACTTTCATTTTCTGGGAATGTGATAACTAGGTTACTTATATCTAGACTTTCAAGTTTTGCTAACCCATTTTGAAAAATTCCACCTTCAAAGAGAACCGAACTAACTAGTCCTCTCAAAGTTAAAATCTTTAAGTGATTCATCCTCCCAAGAATTTCACAAAAAGCTTTTGTGGTGTCAGAGCAAACCAGATATGAATCATCAATAAACATATTAAGTTCTATTAAATATTCCTGATAATGGGTTAAGATATTTAATTTATCATGAACAGGTACTTCTGCTCCTGGGTAAAAGCTGAGGTATGTAATTGATTTGCATCCTGAGAGCATTGACTTTATGGTAGTGTCACTAATATTTCTGAACATGTTTATATGAACTTCAGCGATTGAGGGTGCAAATAGGATTGTCTCTTGAAATTCTAAAGATTGAAGTTCGTCGTACACAAGGGAAGAACATTCCCATAATACAGGTTCCTTTGCAACGGACTGCCATCGTAAACATACTTTTGCTACACGACATGCAATTTCTTCAGGTGACAGATGAGAAAAAATTTGCACTATCAGTTCATCAGGAAGTTTATCAAAGGGATCCTGAAGGAGACACATAAAAGAAACAATTAAAATGGAAGACGAACCTGACTGGATTACAAGAGTGTGGTGTGTTTACTTTCTTTCAAGACTTTCTTTTCAAAAGGTTAACAGACCCCTATCATTTTTTCATATCATTACACTGAAATTAGTAGGGGTCCAAATTTCATCGTCAATTAAAAAATAACTATCCATCATCATTTTTTTAACTAAATTACCTGGTCCTTGTTTTCTTGGAGATGTGAGTCAAAGCAGGATGCACTCATACTTGTTTTAATTCTTCATAACTGGAAAAGCAACAGCAACCCGTATCAGTAAAACAATCTGTTAATGGAAAAAGAAAGTATTAGACAATCGTCCGTTTGGTATGAACATGCCAACAAGATAAATCGACAATCAGTTATTCAATTTTGTACCTCACAAAATCACATAACATAACCACTGCTACTGCTACTACTGCTGCTGCTGTCATCCTAACCTTCTATTGCAATTGCAGTACGACTAGATTCAGATTCAGATTCGGTAGGAGCTCTGCAACGAGACCTTAAATTTCTTCTAGACCAAAACAACGAGATGACAAACCCATGTGCTTTGGTTTAAATGTGACAAAGCCGGAACAAAACATTGTGACTGCCAAATATATCCTTTTAAGTTTATTGGAAAGGAAGTCATGGAAAATCTGAAGGTTTTCCTAGGTGCCAAATTTCCCAAAAGCCTTTTTTATGTGTTTCTTTGAGGTCTACAAATTCACCAACCGGTTGTTCAATTCCAGAAGAGAAGGTTAACAGAAGGTCCTCCTACTGCGGTGAAGATTCCTGGGTTTCTCTGAATGAAAATTTGAATAGATGGAAAGAGCAAGACGTTCTTCATAACTATGAGAGTGCTGTCTTTAAGGTTAGAGTGGTCTTGATAGTATTATAATTTATTTCAATGAATGTCATCTGTATTTTTAATCTATATTCGCAGTCCACCTTTCGCACTTAAAAGAATTTGTTTTTCAGGTCAATGCTGGTGTTAACAGATGCGATACTTTTAGTCTTATACATGGTTGTGTTCATGTTTTACATTCCATCGCAAGGAAAAGCAAACATCCCTTTGCTCTGGTCCCAGAAGATTGCAAAAAACTATGTACTGCAGCTATGCGTGATTTACAATTTCTGAAAGAAAGAAAATTTCTTGATAAACATGTGTTTGTTACAGGACTTTTAAGTACTGAGGTATGGTTTCACTGCAATATTTATTACATCAAACAGTCAATTTCACTTTATTTTACAACTCATTACTCTAAATTTTTTCTGTATCAAATCAACATTCAAGTTCACCTTTCCCCTGGAAGTGATTTGGGAGCTGCACAAAGCAGATATTTTACAAATCTCCTCGTATGTGTTAAAGTGCGTATTTCTAATTATGAAATGCTATAAAGTTTTATGTCTTCTCAGGTCATGATGAGATTGATTTTGTAGGAAATTTCCGGTAGGGAGCGATTCAGTTTTATCATCTTCAGTTTTATGGCTGCTACTCAACTCCAAAAATTCTCCTGAGTATGTTGAGATTGTCATCGATGTTTTTGCATCACTTCTGTCTGCTAGTCAGTCAGGGCCCTTCAATGTTCAATTATCAACAATTTGTGCAGTCAATTTGAAGAAATGTACAGATGAGGTATTGTATACTTCCATGAACTTATTGCATCAAATTGCTCAATTTTGTCGTCCAATTTTATCATTTCTAATTTTAGATTATCAGATGGGTGCTTGATTCACCTCCACTCTGCTCAGAATCAATTGACTTCAATTTTCTATCATCTGCCAAGTTGTTGTCAACTTGTGGGTCTGAAGCAATTGAGCAATTTATACTTACATATTTTCTACTTCCTCTTTGTGAGCAAAATGAGCCCAATTCTATTCAATCATTGTTGCATGCAGTTGAAATGCAAGAGAAGACAACTCTTGAAACTGTATCAAATTCTTACAGAAGTCTACTTGTTTCAGTAAGTACAAGGTTCTTATATCGATTCCTTTGTATTCCAGAAAGAATTAGGTCTATATTTATTTTACAGATTGTGAGAGCCTTAGGTGATGATAAAGTAGTTAGTCAGATATGTGCCGCAGTAGTTAAGCCTTCTGTTAACTTTAAAGTAATTTTCTTGTTGACTGCTGCTGTGTTGTCTGAAAACCCTGAATGTTGTGAAAACTTTCAGAGTAAGTACTTACTATTCATTGAATCGGTTAGACCTCTTTCTCTTAACTATATTTCACCAACGATTTCTATATTTCTCAATAAATTTTTAAAGGACTCATTGATGAACTTATTCAACTTGGACTTGAAGGAGGACGGCAGACTGAACTCTCAGCAGGATTCCTCTTAGCTCGACACTGCTGCACCTGTGATAGTAAAACATTTTCAACATACTCCTCCTGGTTCAGTTCTTACTTTGGACCCGATTCAGCAACTGCTAGGAATGCAGTTCACTTTCAGTCTCTAATGCAGCTACTTACAGATATTGTGCCAGTTGATTCTGCTGAGAATCTGAGGGTTCATATCAACAAGGTATAACTAATTTATGCATTTATGCATTCTTTGTGTAGTTGCTGTTCTTGAGCATATTTTGGATGAAGAGAAAAGCAACCAGTTTGAAATCAAATCCAATTGTTTGCAGGTACCACAAGCCCCTACAAGTTGCAACTCAATTTTGCATGATTATACAGTTCTAGCTCGGACCCGTTTAGCTGATTTAAATGAAACTTCTGAATTGGCTGGTCTCTTTTCTGATAGCAGACAAGAAACATACCCAGGGCTTGTATGTGTGCTTATTTTAAAATTGCATTTGGTTCAATTTAAAA
>NW_026267161.1:116663-122192 GCF_000697945.3 Frankliniella occidentalis | reverse complement strand
CGGGGGCTGGGGGTGGACGATCAAAACTCCACTCACCTTTGTTCGTCGGCGGCCGCCACGGCCAGGACGGCCCCTAGCACCCACACGGCGGTGTGCATCGCCTTCATGTCACCTGAAACACAAACCGACAGTTGGCACTAACATGCGGGTTGTGAAAGGAAGCATGATCGCTTCGGGTGTGCAGCCCGCTATGCCTTCGATATCTGACCACGTCACTCATCGTAGTCGACAGGACATAATAAGCCTGCAACTCTGCACTACTCACATGTAGCCTAGTGCCACACTTTCTTTTGCACCCAACCACAATTAAACTGCTCAATATGGCACCTCGGCGAGACATAGACATACTGCGATTGTCGGGCTGATACACACGTGCGAGGGAAATGATTGTTATTCTGACCAAAGGGAGAAGTCGTATCGCCTCGACAAAACACACAAAGCAGCAGCGGTAGCCGGCGCGGGAGCGGCCGGTCAAGTTGCGGTGAAGTTGATAGTGCGAGGTCATCTCATGCATAGGGGCATATAGGGACAGGGCAGCCACAATCAGAACATGTTGGGGTAGCGACAGAAACACCACAGCGCATTGAGTGTGGCATGGCCACACTGTGGTCACGCCCCCTGTCTCTAGCCAAGGCACCGCACGGGCCCTGGCGAATAGGTGGACAACCCGCCTTGGGGGACTCGATGTCTTAACAGTATGAGATGTCACTCAGGGCGCCTCGACGCCTCGAGGCGCCTGGTCCGGCGTCGCTTCCCGCGGCGGAGCTTACTCACTTCACGAGTGGGCGTCGCGCCCCGGCGTCCCTTTTGTCTCCTCCGCCGCTAATCCTTTGTATGGCCGGCGGGCCGGCTACGGCTATGGGCTACGGCTATACGCACAGGACGCTGCTCGCTCGGACCCTCGCCGCACACTGTGCATGTGTGGTGTGTGTGGTGTGTATGTATCGTCCCGAGCTCGCCAAGCCGGCCGGTGCGAGGCGGCGGCGGCGCGGGGACGAAGTAAACAGAGGCCGGGAGAGGAGGGGCGAGGGTGCGGGCGGCACAGCGGAGGCACGAGCCGGGGAGAGGCGGGGGAAGGGGGGGCTAAACGCCGCAGCAGCACGAGCGAACGTCTGCCAACACTCACAAACACACACTAGTTCACGTGTATCTCCCGCGTGGTGGGGGAGTGTTTTGGGAAGTTAGTTCGGGGGAACCGGGAAAGCCCGTCGTGTGACGGCGAGCTTCCGGCGCCCCGCTCATGCGTCCGCTGCGTCGGCCGCAGGCAGTAAGTGGAGCTGCAGGTGGCTGATTGGGCCCGGGCCGCCCACCTCTGCGGTTGGACTGTACCGCATGCAGGCGCGCGGCCGGGTGGCCTATCGTCGCTGACCAGCGGCGCCTGATGGCCCCGAGGGGGCAGCGAGCCTGGTTGAGGTAGGCGGGTTCGACGGCCACCTCGCGGGTACGAGACCAAGGGCCGAGAGGAAGAGGACCTCGATCCTCGCGCGGTGGGGCGGGCAGTGGAGGTGCGGTGGCGTGAGGGCGCAGGGCAGGCCACGACAGTATCAGAGTGTCCACGGAATATAATACCTCTTCTGTGCTCTGCGGCGCCCAGCTGTGTAAAGAGCGTTGGTTGGTGCGGCGGCCGGCATGAGGGTGAGGGGGATGAGGGGAGTCAAGGTGTGGACCGACCCGGCAACAACACTGTCGGGTAAACCGGCGGTGGAGGAGGAGGAGGACCATCTGAGGCGGCTGCTGCTGCGGCGGCGGCGGCAGCGGGAGACCAAGGTCAAGGGTGGAGGCAGCGCGGCGCCCGGCCGGCCGACGGCCCGGCCGCTCGCTCAGCTGGGTCCCCTCTGACGTCTTGCTCTACAGCAACGCGAGAAGCCATGTTGCCAGTCGCGGGGAAGTCCCTTGCCCCCCTCACCCAACCCGCGCCGCGGCGTGCCGGGCACAAATAACTCCTGCCTTCAGCATCCAGCAGAGGGAGCTCGAACGTGACAACGGTTTATGACGCTCTGTAGGCTACACACACAGGCTTCCGTGAAAAGGCTTCTGGCACTTCGCGGAGGCGTATCGCGCGACTTGTCGGGGTGCCGCGGGCAAGGCCGAGCGTCGGGCCGCCGCCGGGGTGTCGGCAGCAGGACGAACATGTGATGGATTAGGCAACGGCCGGGAGAGCGCGCGCTCCTCCTCGTCAAAGTTACGAATGTACGTCATGCTACTTCTCGCCACTGCCCGGCATTCGCACTAATCGCCAGGCGGTAATGACGCAGGAGGACGAGGGCGGCAAGCTCCTCCAAGCTATCCAGCCCGGCGTCGCCTTATTGTTGGAGCGTGTGTTATCCGTGATGAATCCGCGCGCTGTCCGCGAGTGATTAGAGACGCGAACACTACGCTGCTCCGAGTGGTGTTCCTACATACGGTACGTGGAATCCGAGCGGCGGGCCTCTCGGCTGTCCACCACACGCCACACGGCTGTGCGTGCGACTGAGAATAAAAATGAGTACACAGAACGGGGGGACGCACGCGACACGACGCGTGAAACAGTCATGGTTAGAAAGGGCGCGCCGGGGCGGGGAAGCAAGGGGGGAAGCCTCTTGAAGGGGTGTCCCTCATCACACCTCCAGCGGGCGAACAGGCCCCACACGACTGGGCGTATTGAGCGGGTGATGATATTATTATTATTTGGTGTTAGGTTGTTGGTAGCGTGTGTAGGGGGCCCCCGGCTGCGTGACGGTGGCTGCCCTGATTGTCTGGCTCCCACCCCCACCCTCCACTCCACCCCCCAACCAACCCCACCTCCACCGCGCGGGGGTGCGGTGTGTGTGGAGGGGTTGGGGCGGGGCGGGCCGAGGAGAGGGGGCGTGCACACCCCTGCGGGCCTGCGGGGCGGGCCAGGACGCTCGGGCCGGCCAGTGGTCACTCGGTCGCAGTGCAGGCCGCCAGGGCCTAAATGCCTTAGGCCCCCCTCCCGGCGCGGCCATGGGGTGCGCGGCGAGCAGCCCGCTGGCGAGAGCGCTCAACCCGAGCAGGTTCATCAACCAGGCCAAGGAGCAGGCCAGCAAGGAGCAGGCCGTGGTCAACGACGAACCCACGCCCTACCCTCTCCATGGTGAGGTTTATGGTGGTTTGCTCAGTATGTAGAATGCCTATTTATATAGCTCGGTGCGGAGAGTAGCTGATGGAAGAAAACGGTTATCATAGTACCTTAATCTTCAGCAACGGGTATGTTCGACCTATCAGGAAGCTTAATAGCCAAACTCGCAATCCTTGTTTTATAACGCCTAATTGAAATTTACTTTTATTCTAGTTCGCCTGTTTATATCAAACCGACGACTCGCGGCTCAACTGGACCTCAAAGAGATCTCTCCAATAACTGCACTGATTTTGTTTTATCTTTTATAGATTTGTTTTTACTGTCCGACACAATTATCCAATGGAATTAGCAGCCACTCCTGAGCTATAATAAGTCCGTGTAGCGTACAGGCTGGTACACATGTCTTGGGTTTGGGACCATACCACCTCAGTAAAGTTCTGATGGGTGCAGGTGGCTAACTCCCCTGTTTATGGTTACTGCGATGAGGATTGTCGGTTAGCAGCCACCTGTGTTGTAAATCCAAGGTGCCCTGTAGATCAGATGGGCGACAAAGACAGATACCAGCCGTAGAAGAGCTGGACACAGTTTGTAACACGTAAGAACACAAACGCGCACAAACGGCTGTCGCAAAAGCTCCCCCCCCCCCCCCACCGCTTTCGGAACGTTGGGTGCCAAACGTTGCCCTGTCCGAGCCCCACGTCGAGCCCCTGCACTCAGGCGGCGCGCCGCCGTCTGCACAGAGCTGCTTGGTGGGTTAGCCTACCGATCGCGGGGCCCTGCGTTAGAGTCGCTTCGGGAAACGTTAGCTGTGGGGACAACTGGAGACGCTCTGCTAATCCATTGGTAGAACAAGTTGCCAGTTGGAAGTGGAACAATTTGTTCTCAAGTTACCAGTTATAAGTGTAGGAAACTAGAAAAGTCTGCCACTTTCTGGTGCCTAACGTAATCGGTCACAAGTTGCCGGCGTTCCCCTCAGCCGGGTTCTGCAGTGAGGGGAATGCTGTCGTTTTGGGTATCCTGGAAACATCGCGGATAGTTTCATGCAAATTACCTGGTTGTAGGCTATGACGGCAGCAACGACTTCTGAATACTTAAAAATTACCGTGGAAACACAATAGGGAAATGCAGAAGAGGATTTTCGCGTTACACACATTGAGTTTTGGTAACACTAAAAAATCGACGTCCAATAAAGGTCCCCGACGCCCGACGTCTCCCGTATGTTTGGCGGTAATCCCTGTGGCCCACTCCTACCCCACGGTTCGCCGAGGAATTCCCCTCGACTAATGCCACTCGCATAACCCATAACCCCTCTCGCGCTCGGCTTTGACTCACCGCCGCGCGCGCCGCCGCGCACCCTCCGCCCGGCCCATGCCGGCTCCGCTCCGCCCCCGAGGGCCCCGAGGTCGCGTCAAGGCCAACGGATCAACATTTGTCTCGAGCAATGCCCAATGAGGTCGGGCCGGGCCCCGGGCCGGGCCATGGGGAACGCTAACCCAGATCTGTTGCCATCGACTCCCGCGTGGGGCGGGGGCGAGGCGGGGCGGGTAGGGTGTTTCAAAAGCGCCGAATGTTCGATATTCTTGTCGCTTGTTGTGGAAAAGTTTCTTTTTGTGTCAAAAATGAAAACTGTGAAGTCCGAAATTTTTTGGACAAAATTTAGAGGTCGCGCCAGAGGCTTGAAGTTTAACATTGGTTTCTTACGGGCTTTCATACGTAATATTAAAAATTCTGCCTGGACTCCAAATTTTTGGTCGGAGGTCAAAACTAAGACCATAGCTGGAATCTACGTCAAAAACCGAATCTGGCGACCTATCGCATAACTTGATACCACCTCAGATTTTGAAATAATTTTTCCCAATTTTGGGAAAATGAGCAAATTGAGAATTTTTCTAAAATTAAACTAGAGGTTGCACAATTGCATGCAACATATCGTCAGACTCGGTTTTTAACGTAGATTTCAGCTATGGTCTTAGTTTTGACCTGCGGCCCATAATTTGGAGGCCAGGCTGACTTTTCAATATTAGGTATGAAAGCCCATAAGAAACTAATGTTAAACTTCAAGCCTCTGGCGCGACCTCTAAATTTTGTCAAAAAAATTCCGGACTTCACAGTTTTCATTTTTGACACAAAATGAAACTTTTCCACAACAAGCGCCGAGAGAATCGAGCATTCGGCGCTTTTGAAACACCCTAGGGGCGGGGCAGGGCTGGTGATTTGCCGGACTACAAATCGTCCGGGTTGTTTTGCCCCTGCAGCGGGGGTGGCGGGGGCCGCTGGCATCCGTTCGTGCCTCGCACCCATAATGGGTTATAGGGGCCCGACCGGGCCCGGCCCGGCCCGGCCCGGCCCGGCCAAGAACCAATTTCTCTCTCTGCGCCTGCGCCCGTCCTCCTGCTCGTTCTGCCCTGGCCCTGGTCCTGCTCTTGCGCCTGCTCTTGCGCCTGCTCTTG
>NW_026267161.1:72738-114533 GCF_000697945.3 Frankliniella occidentalis | reverse complement strand
ACGCCCCCCGTCTGGTGCACTTGGGTGCACTGCAACCCGTCCACCCCTATGTTGCCTCTCGGGAGCCACAAGTGGCCGGGCAAAAATGCCTTTGTTGTAGCGGCGTGTTAATATCGACCCGCAACCAACACACCCCTTCTCTGCCCGTGCCCCGCCCGGCGCAGCCCAGCGCAGCCTGGCGCCGGCTCGGATCCGATCAGTCTCACATGTCTCGGCGCGGCTCGGGGCGGCCCTGCGCTCGGCTCGGCACATGGGCCAATCGCGTGACGCCCAAAGCGGCGCGGCGTGAACGTGCTGCTTGCTGCTGCTGCTGCTGCTGCCGAGCTGCTGCTGCTGCGTTCCACCCCCCACCCCCCTCCCCCCATATTGAGCAGGCGTCAGGGGAGGAGGGTTTAAAAATAATATCCATCGGTACTCGCGTTCCCAACCCCCACCCTCACCCTGGCTACAGGGAGCAGGGCGTGAGGGTGGGAGCGGACAGACAAAGATAGCCTCGCGCACGGAGGGGGCTGTTATTCCAAGAGGGCCCCGCCTTCCGGGTGCGGCGCTATATAATTCTCGCGGATATTTTTGCGCGGCCGGGGCACCGGCAGCCGCGGGTATGCTTCAAGGGCTTAACGCACCCCCGCGCCGCCGCTCCGCCGCCCCGCGACCTCCAGCGACTCGCGCGCGCCGGCCGGACTGATGCAGCTTAATGGTGCCTGTGAGTGTTCTGCTGTTCGTCCCCGCGCGGCCCTCTCGCCCTCATGTTTATGCAGCGCGTGGCCGGCGCACGCCGCTCGGCCCGCTTGGCCGCCCCGCCGCGCCATTCGTTGACCCTGCCCTACGCGCGCCGCGTCCGCCCGCGCGCCCACCCGCTGCCCTCAAGGGAACCATACCATCGCATCGCGCGGATTCCGAGTCCGCGTCGCTAGGCGAGCATGTCGAGTGCTGGAAGTAGTAGGCGGTGGGGGAGGGAGAGGTGCGAGTGAAGTGGGCGCAAAAAGGTGGTGGGGGTGAGTGGGATCCCAGGGTGGTGGAGTGGGCGGGCGAACGCCCGCGCCGTTGGCGTTGCCCCGGCGGCCTCCACCCCCGCCTCCCGCCCGTCAGGAGAAAGGGTGCAAGGCTTTCTCGCGTGCTGGTCGTGTTATTCGCGGCGCGGGTGGGCCGGCCGGGGCGGCGGGGCCTGAGGCGAGGAAAGAGGGTGGCGAGCGCCCCGCCCCGCCCCACCGGGCTGGGATTAGAGCCGTCGGCCTCTCCACCGCCTCAAGGACACTCGGCAACGCGAATCGATACTCGCAGAGTGACCAGCGGACTTCCGCGTCGCCGCGCCCGCGAGTGCGTTTGCGTACCCGCGCCGAGGGAAGCCCCGCGCGGGGTCACGCGACCGCCTGCTGTGTATAACGCCCCGACTGTCGCGTGTCCGCAGGTGTCGCCGACAGTGTCAAGGAGCGGGTCGGCGCCGTGGTGGACGGCGTGGAGAACAAGATCGGCGCGACGGTGACCACCGTCTCGGACCAGGTACGGTATACGTGTGAAGAAGCCGGGTCGGCGTCGTCGGCGGCTGGGACGGGACGTCTCGCCGACGTCAAGGTGCATGCGCCGACGCCGGCGGGCATATTGGCAGGGGGAACGGATGGGGTCGGGCTAGGAGGCCAGGAGGCCACGCCTGTCAAGCTGCTCCTCCCTCCTCCTGAGCCCCCCGGCGGAGCCCCTGCGCGGTAGGCACGCCCGTCGCGCTCCGCTGTCCGTGCGTGTGGCCTATCACGCTGCCGTAGGGCGCTCTCCGCCCCGCCCGGCGGTCCCCTCCTGGCGGCACCCGATGGCCCGCAGCTCCAGCGCGACTCTTGTTGACTCTTGTTGTTGACCCCACGCGGTTGACCCGCAGGTGACGCACGTGGTGCAGCAGGTCGAGTCCAAGGTGGCCGGCGCGATCCACGGCGCGGAGGAGGCCGTGTCCGGTGGCGCGGCCAAGGCGCAAGACATGCTGAACCACATCAAGGAGGAGACCGGCGTGGACAAGCACGAGCAGGAAATGCAGGTAAGTTGCACTGTAGGTGCCTGCTCTCCACTCTACACACATTCGGCGTGTCCGCGTCCGCCGCCGTGTCCAGTCAACCTCTGTGCGCCCGGGGACATGTCCGTCAGACCGGACTTGTCGTTGGCGAAGGCTGGCAGACTCAGCGGACCCGGACATGCCGAAAGCGTTCAGTGTGGGGGCACCTTTTGACTAGCGAGGTTTTCGCCGGAAGTGCACTTTTTGTTGCACGTATATTATCGATCTTAAATGCATGAAGAGCCGTCGAGGCCCAAACGCGCTCGGCATAAAAGCGGACGTTAAACGACAGCTACATGGGGTCGTAACCGTAAACTCCACTCTATCGAGTATTCCGATCAATAGTCGTTTAGCTGCTGTTCCTTTAATTTTTTACTTTTCTCTTCTGGTGTAGCCTTCCATACCGTTGTACTTTTGCAGGAGATTTTGGATTCCATCGATGAAGTCACGGAGATCCCGGAGAAGAGCGTTGAGCTCGACAAGATGGAGTCTTCAGCAACAGAGTCCGCCGTCGAGGAGCTGAAGGAGGCGGCCGAGGAAGAAGTGAAGGATAAGGTGGAGAAGGTGGAGGCCGAGGTTGAGACTATTCACATGTAAGCGTGCGCGTTCGCCTTTACTTTTTGCCCCTCACATCTTTCAGTCTGTACCATGCTCTTCAAACTCGACTGGAGCAAGGCCTGTATTATTAAGCCATCAGCTTCGTGCAGATTCTATTATTAGGCTGGCTGAAGCCGCATCCAAGCCATGTGTACCCTCATGTCATCGGTTCTTTTAATGGGCAAAGTCACCTTTAATCACGGAACGCGCACTGTTAAATTAATAATACTCATTGGAGAGGGGGAGCAGTAGAGGCTATTTCAACTCGAGTCATAGAGGTAGTTATTTTTAGATGATGCGCGCTTTCGATTACTCCCGGCGGAGCACCATCCGACCCGGAATTATTTTATTTCCACGACCTCTCTGACAGGTGTCAATTTGTAGTTTTCTAAAGTTTATTTAATGCAAGCTGATCTCTTTCATACCTTTAGGTACGCACTGTATGGTGTAGAACTATTACTTATTATACTTTTATCAAACTTAGTGTAGCACAAACAAAAAACTTTTTATATGACGTCATTTATGATCAATAATAAGGTACCTTTTTTAGACAAAAGTGAAATAAGAGTTTTGTTATTACTTGACTACAGTGTTGAACCTTCTAGAATCGTGATATGTCACCAGCAACCAACGACATGGGGGTGGCCCCGCGAACACAAGGCACAACACTAATGCAGCTCGCAGCTCACGTCAGACCAGACACCTACGTGTTCATTTTGTTCACGAAGCCCCTGTTCGCCTAATTCTAGGGGGGAACGATCATCACCTATCACGCCGCAAGTTCGTCGCCCCCACCGGGAGGGCGAGGAGGTGCCCCCCCCCTCCCCCCCCGGCTCGGTCCGAGGGCCCAAGGACTGGAGACTGATCGATGATTTGAGGGGAAGGGGTGTAGTATATGTTGTACAGGGCTCGCTGTGGCGGTATATGAGGTGACGCAGGTCACGCGTTCAAATGAATTTAATAATTTTACACAACTTGATAGAATTAGGAGTGCTCCACATTACCGGCATCGGTTCCTTAAATTAATTTTCTTACGAATTTAACAACATTTCCGTTGAGAATAATGGAATAGTTAAGTACATATATTACACAGCGCCTAACTTCAAGTTATCATGCTATACATGTTAAACAAAAACCTCCCTCAATCACTAAGCTGCATTATTTATTCGAGTGATAACATTCACAATGAGGGAATTCCAATGCTCTGTTACTGCGCTGAGTAGTAAACTGCTATGTTTTACAATGAGCAAATAGGTTGTTCAGTTTAATATTAAAATTATAACTAACTCACAATAAGAGACAGTACATTTAATGTGCCCACGATTTTTTCTTATACATACAGGTAAGAAAAAGAGGGGATAGTTGTATCGAACATTGGGGGGAAAACTATCTTAACATAAGAAATAGGAATCTAATGAAAAACATACATGATAACATGATACAAAAATGGGCATCAGCATAATTTACAAAACTTCTAGAAAGATCAATGATATGTATTATGAATTAAATCTAATAATACATAGAAAAGGACTAGATATTAGTTTGCATTCCTCAGACAACTGAAAAGTCTGAGCAGAAGAGATGAAAATGGTTTACTGAGCAAACAACAAGAATAGTAAAGGGCTAATTCAGATAAATAGGTTAATGAATGATATGTCTGATGATGGTAGTTACAAATAGACATTTGCTTCAAGATACAAAGACATACAAATACTTAAAAAATTACACATACTAAACAATTGAGCATTATCCAATAAACAATGCATGCAACAATGGAATGTAAGGAATTGAGGTGTGTTTCTTGCCTACCAATTTACAATAAATGCATACCATATAACCACTACATTCATTGACCAAACGAGAACAAGAGATATATTTTTTTAATTGACTTTTACTTGGGAGCACGTTTTATAACTTTACCATTAGGATCAGATATTGCATGCTTTGGATCACATGTAAATGAAATAGTCATAGCAAATCTTGTACCAGAGCGCACTCGTTCAACGAAATGTGTGTTCTCCTTTCCTGAAGTGAACATAGAAACTCGTCCTGTAAACAGAGATGAATCAGAGTTGACAAAAAGAGGATGTAAACAATCAGCATTCCACTTAGGCATCAAAAGATAAAGCTTACCTTTTCTAGGTTCTACAGTAGAATTCACATTATCTTTATCAATAAAAATAAAGCGGCCTCCATCAAAATCATCACCATAATCAGACAAGTACAAAAGAGAAGTGTAATGAAACGACTTGTAGGTGTCCTGTCATAGATTAATGAATGTTAAAGATTTTTAAAATACATAAGTTCATGCTTATTGAGATTTCATGTACAGAAATAAACTTACCTTATCCACATGAGGATGCCAGTACTCATCATGTTCTGTACCTGGAGGCAAATTTGTGAGCCGAGAGAAAAATGTGGGATGTGTAAGGTATAAGACATCAGGCGATATTTTGAAGTGCTGTGCAACCGCACGGTGTATCTTGATGCGAACTTGTCTGCAACAAACCAAATAGTTGCTTCAAATTCTATTTCAAAATTCTTCACATTTCTTCCAAATTTTGGTTCTTAGGACTTTCCGCTTACTTGTAGGTATCAAAGTCTGATTTCCTGTAAATGTTCTTCCCTTTCTCTGTCATGTACATATTTATAAAGGTACGCCCAACAGATAGTGCCCCAGAATGTAAATCAAGGATTGAGGCCCCACCCAAAGAACCTCCAAGGTTGAGGCCTCGTTTTGCTATCTCCAGCATGGCTTGAGCCTCTCCAACAGTTATCAAGCTATCTGAGATAAGACGTCCACACTTCTCTGGAACGCAACCTGAGATTAAAATGAAAAATAAATATAGACATGAAATACAAAATTGACAACATTTTTATCTTGAAAACAAGGAATTCTCTTTCTACCTGGATAGAGTTCTACTTCAGATTGATACGATTCAGAGCAATCCAACAATTGTTTCCGCTGATGAAGAATTTCATGTTGCCGAGCAAGTGGTACTTCTTTCCCATTTTTGGATGTAAAATAAACAACAATCAAAAGAGCAATGATCATTATAGCTCTCGTCCATACTCGCTGATGGGGAAATCTTGGCATAGGCCCAAATTTTCTGCCAAAATATTTTAAAAGTAGTTACAGACCACACAAACAACTGGTTTACATAGGTTTGAGGTTGACTAGTAAGGGTGCAATGCAAAACAACACAAGATTTAGAAATAAAATCTCAACTAGTTTTTTGTCATTTAAATATTTTAATAGTGTTGATGACAAAACTGAACAACAGCATCTGATCTAATTAAAACATCATTTTTCTGTTATTTTATTTAAATAAAAAATTCAATAACTACTCACGGTTGAGTTGGGTTACCGCCTGTCTGCTTGGACTCATCCCTGTCACTGGATTTGGAATCTTTGACAGGACCCTTTCTATCCGAAGGCTCTCGGTGTTTACTGGTATCTGAAGTCTTTCCGTGCCTTTTTACGGCTTTTGTTTCTGATTCCATAATTGAATGCAGACTTGAAGATACAAATGTCACTTTTCGAAAACAGAAAAAGCAGAAACGATTACCCGATTACCGACCCCTTCTTCCTCATTTTGTTCTTCTTCCCGTTACCCCCTTTCCCCCTTCACCCCCTCCCGTCGAGCTCAATTGTTTTGACTGTACTATTTCTCATAGGAAACCCGAAATATCCGAATGAGCAGGAACGAACGACCGAGGACTCGACCTCGGAGAATGAAGAGAGAGAGAGAAAGATATAGGACCAGCCTTGAAGAGCGAAAAAGACGGACGATTTGTACTGAAAATGGATATGGCTGCCGTGCACTCCTGTGAAGACGACCACACGAATTAATTTATTTTAGTGTTTATTTTCTGAAAAATATGTGATATTTTCAAGATCAGCAAGTGTATGGAAAGTTCACATATGCCATTTAACTGTAGGAGTGTAAGATGTCCACGAGATCACAGCTAACGAAGGATCTTAACGGTATGTCCCTAGGACTTTGGCATGTTTACATTTTTCGTTGACAGGTATTCCAGGGCGTTTGATAGTGAATTTTCCAAGTCTTTTTTACTTTCTCTTCTGGCTGTTATTAAACGATTAATATTCCATTGTCATCGGTCCCTTTCCTAGCGTTGGTGTTAAATGTTAAGTGTGTTCAGTCCACCAAAAATCTTAGAGCAGCCGCCCTTTTTTCACTCCTATCATAATCTTTTTCTTTTCTCTAAATTTGTCAAGATTTTATTTCATATTGTCAGTAAAGTTAAAGGCAATGTAGTCACATCATCAGTGACATCTCAGATTCAAGCTCTATTTTGTTCAACACAATCGTATGACAAGCTACTGTCAAATTCTTTAGGTTAGGTTTTGCATGACTCATTTGGACCGGAACTCTTCCATCGAATTCCTACGAAAACACAGCTCGCTGTCATTAGACCCGGCGACCCATTTCATTTGTCAGTTCAGTAAAATTGATACAATCTCTTCTAATTTTAAAAGTGTACCATACTCAGAGGCTTCTTTATGTTGATGACATTTAAATGTTTGTTATGTTTATGAAAATTGATTAAGTTTGTTATTGTGCACTGTACTTGATAGACTTATTTCTGTTGGAATCCCAATTGATAAGTTAATGCAATAACTTTTGTATTTATTGCAGAAAGTGTGAAGGCTCTCTTAGGGAAACATGTCAAAATATTGCTCAAGAATGTTGTTAAAATGGAGACCAAGGGAGACAAGACAGAAAACCGTGTCTTGGTATGTAGCATGTTAGTGAGATAGGCTGAAGTAGAACTTAATTTGAAATCGTAAATAAATGTGCCTCTTTTAATTTCCAGGTCTTCTCTCCTTGTCGCCTCTTTCTTCTCACAGCCAAAGTCCCTACAAGGGTAAAGATAATGAACTTCTCTGAGAGCTGAATTATTTTTTATTGTTTTTTTTTATGGCCTGTATATTATACCCATTTTTTTTTCAGATTGACTTCCACTTCCATTACTTGGAAATTCAAGCGGTTAGCAGTGTGAAGAATAACCAGGTAGCTGTTACCTTTTTTTCCGCTGTTTCCTCTTGTCTTCCAGTTAGTGTCTCAAATCTAACCCTATTTGTTTATTGTTTTCAGTTATGTTTGACTGTACATGACAAGGGATACTCATTTCTAACATCTGAAGAACAAGGAACCCAGGAAGTTGATGCAATGATTGCTGCCCTGGCTACTGCTATGCGAAATATTTTCCCAACTGTGCCAATTCAGTAAGAATTTTGTAGCCATTTTTTCTCAACAATGTTTGTTTTGTATATTTTTAAATTGATACACAACAATGTGTTTGCTTTTAGGCACATAATTCGAAAGATTGAAGTACAACCTCCTAAACGAATTGCCCACCTTCAGGATGGAGAAATTATACGTGGAGCTGAAGTAAGGGGAATGGGTCCATGTGGAGGTTTCAGCACCCAGTACGCGTGCATGTGTGATTTTCATGGGATGCCCTATCGTGATGAAGTTGCCTGGGTATGTCTTTCTTCCTTTTTATTTTGAATTTGGTCACCTAATTTGAATTATTTTGAAGTATACTGAAAAGTCTCTTACTATTTAACACAATACTTTTCCCACAGGATGTTGACACTATATATCTCTCTCATGATACAAGGGAGTTGTCATTAAAAGATTTCGATCACCTTGATTCTAAGTATGGTCACATTTGTATTGTTCAAAAAACTGGATTGTAATTGATTGAGTAAGGTATCTTATACAATTTTCTATTCACTCTAGGGATTTGGTACCTATTATTAGTGCTTTGGAATACAATACTTGGTTCACCAAAGTCCGAGGAAGTAATATATGCCTCACCCGAGAAGCTATTGACCGAATACTACATGTTGTCAAAAATTCTCTTAGTATTGAAGAACTTTATCTTGACTCTATTGGTTTAAAAGCGTATGTATTGAATAAGCTTGATCTTTGATAATGATAAGAGTAGTTCCTCCTTCAATGAAAGGGATTTTT
This sequence comes from Frankliniella occidentalis, assembly GCF_000697945.3. NCBI lineage: Eukaryota > Metazoa > Arthropoda > Insecta > Thysanoptera > Thripidae > Frankliniella > Frankliniella occidentalis. The sequence continues at coordinate 105,896 of NW_026267161.1, read as the reverse complement.
CTTCTCTTTTGCAGTGATTTTGCTCATAAACTGTCCATGGCATTGATATCAAACACAAACACTGCTCTTCATACACTTGACCTTTCTAATAATATGATTGAAGACAAAGGTAAGTTTAAATGCCATTATATATTTTAACATTCACAGTTGATTTCGTCAATTTTCTGCAAATTATTATACCGATCTAATTTTTTTAAGTGCATATTAGTCAAACTTTCTTTTTCACTTCCATTTTCCTGTTTCTAGCACTATTGTAGTTAGTTTTTGGTTTATCAACATCCTCACTCTCACTGACTTGATGTCATCAGTAATATTTTTTCTAAAGCATGAAATGGTTACATTGTTTTTTGTAACAATTGTAAGCTTTTACTATTTATTGTGCACTTGTATTTCTCATAGGTATCAACAGTTTATGCGGACTCGTAGCCAAACTAGCACCAGGTGTGGTTTTGTTTTATGATTTGGTTGCATGCGCATTCGGATCACAGGCATTTGCATGCAGGGAAAGCAGAAAGCATTCTTCTTTTGTTTTTTTATGACTTAGGAACTCTCTTCTAGTTAATGTTTTTAATCTTTGTCTTTCTATCCTCCTCTATCATTGCATGGACTATCTCAAACAATGTTTTTGAAATCTGATCGAATTCTACCCTCTGCTCTAACATATATCTTATTCACCCTTTCTCTTTATTGTTTTTCCTACCTGATGATTGTGATTAATTTCTATTGATTAACATTTCATTCAAATTGTGTATGTGTCATAATTACATGTGATTACGATTTTTCTATTCAGGTGCATCTCATTTAAGTGGTCCTCTGGCTAAAGTTCCCAAAGGTCTTGTCCATTTAAATCTTTCGAGCTGTGGACTTACATCAAAGGGTATTAACCAGCTTGCAAATGCTTTAGCAGTGAACAAATTCATGCCCAACACTCTGACTTACCTAAATCTGTCGAATAACAGCTTAAAGGAAGACGTCACTGTAAGTTGGCATTGGATGTCTATTTTCATTGAAAAATAGAGCTCTGGAAATTCTTAAATTTATAGATGTTGTAATTTACAGAGTCTATGCAATTTTTTGGCTCAGCCAAATGTTATTAAGCACCTAGATATTTCAAAAACCGAAGTTACCCTTGAAGCAGTAAGTACATACAAGCTTGCAAATGTAAACCATAGTTTTTGAGACAAAATTTTTGTTTTCTTATTTTTATACAAATGTAAGATTTCTCAAGAAATTTTTCTGTTATCTTAGATTTTTGGTGCACTTTTGAGAGGGTGTTCTACAAATCTTGTTCACTTGAATGTCTCCCACAACTTGTTTTCAACTAAGAAGCACAAGGAAGTACCACTCTCCTTTAAACAGTTCTTTACTAGTACTCTAATGTTAAAGTATCTTAACATGAGTTATTGTAAACTCCCTCTGGAAGCTTTGAAGTGAGTATCTGAGTATCTGAATGAAATTTTTTGCTAGTACACACAGGGTTTACTGCAATTTTAAGAACCATACTTATATTACTTATCTCACTTTTCTAGGAACCTGCTTTTGGGATTGGCTTGCAATGAGACAACATCTGATATGGAGCTAGACATGAGTTGTAATAATTTAGGAACTCAAGGAGCCCATGTCTTTGAATCTTGTATTCATGGTGTTCGGTGTATTGGTAGTCTGGATATTAGTGACAACAGTTAGTAGCAAGATTTTATGTGTTTTTTTTTTTTATTGATGTTAAATATTTGTATTCTGTTTTACTATAAAGTTATTTTTTATGTTTAGATATGGATGTTGACTTAGCTGGGGTGGTAACAGCAATCAGCAAAAACAAGTCCATCAAGCATCTCAACATTGGTCGCAATATGGCAAATATGAAAGCAAAGCATATTGTGACAGTAATGGAAGCAGTTGTGCAAATGCTGCAAGAAGAAGACTGTGTTCTTCAGACACTAAATATTTCTGATTCAAAGCTGAAATCAGATCTTTTTAATTTAATTAATGCTCTGGGCAGTAATCAATGTCTGCAATCAATTGATATAAGGTTGGTACCTCATCAGTTCTTTCAATTTTATTTTTAAAATATTTTGGATCTAATTTTGCTTTTCCCCCATTGTTTTTGCAGTGGAAATATGATGGGTGATGGAGGTGCCCGCCTACTGGCAAAAGCTCTACAAATCAACTGTCGGTTGCGGAGCATTCAATATGATCGTAACAATATTACTCTTCCTGGCTATTGTGACTTAGCCTATGCCTTAGAAAGGTAATACTCTGTCTTTCACAGCTCTCTGACAACCATTCATGTGTGCTTCTATCTATCTAATGTGTAGATTAAGATTAGTAAATTTTAACCCTGCACCATCTGGTATTTAAATGTACCATATTCACCTGAAGATGTGACCCTCTTTTCTCCTTGGAAATTCTGAAGTTTTTATATGCCCAAGTGACTTTTCCCTCAAGTAGAGGGATCCTCTAGGTGGTGGGATCTTACAATCAGGTGTATACATTGTGCCTTTTCTTCCTGCAGTAACTACACAGTCAGGTACATGCCAGTACCTTTGATGGATTTGTTGCCTTGCATGAAAGTCTCTGCAGAACGGACTGATGCTGTTATGAAACGAATTCAAGACATTGTTCACAGAAATGTATCTCCTAAAAAGTACAGCAATGGGCAAGCATTTAGACTGCAACAGGTAAATTCAAATGGTATTAAAATTACTGAATTTAGGAGTATTTATTCGAACTGAGAGTGAAAAGCATATTATTCCTTTGCAACAGGGTTTCTTGTTAAGTTCAACTCAACAGATGGTCGATCGATTAGTTGTGCAGACCCAAGAAACCATCAAAGTTCTTGCTCAAAGTGAGGATTCTGCTCTTAACAACAATCATATTAACCATGCCACTGGACTTATCCAAGATGCTGATAATTCTAAACAGGTTTGTGTTTATTAGGGAAACTGATTTCTTAGAGCTCAATTATTATTTGGAGTCTGTACTGATCTCTCTAAATTATTGCAGTTGTTGCCTCGTTTACAAGAGGTTGTTCAGAGGCGACATGACATCAACAATCCTATTGACAAGAAGTTGCGCAGTATTTCAGAGGATTTACATACTACTATAGTTGACCATCTGCAGGTATGCTGACATAAATGCCGTCTTTTGATTTTCCTATGATGCCATTTTTGTTCGATATCTTACAGAGCCTTCCCTTAATTTTCAGGGTACCCTCGAAGCTATGATGCGATGTGCCAATGAACAGTGTCCCACAGTTCTAGATGAAGACAGAGTTCAGACTGAAATTCGGAAAACATGCAGGGAAAAAAATCAACTTGCTTCAGATTTTGTGCAGACCTGTGTAATGGAACAAGCTGGAACTGATATTATAAACAGGGTCAAGTATGTATTGAATACTCTTTCTGTTGTTTTTCTGAAGGATTTATTATCTGTATTCTAATGTTTCTATTATGGTGGATCTGTGTGCCATTTCTTTTTAGCGAGTTAAATTTGGCAGCCGCTGCTCACATGTCAGATCGAATAACTGATGAAGTGATTGAATCTTTATCACGGTGCTACAAGAACTTGGTAAGACAGCAACTAATTGTATTATTGACAACCTGTTCTTTTGATTAAAGGCAATTTAAAAGTCAATCCCTATGCTCTGGCTCATTTTAGGCTGGAGATAATGGAGGCAGGAAGCGTGCTTCAACTCCAGATGTTCTCAGAACTCGGTGCCATGTGAGCTCTGATTCCTCTCGACAAGACCTTGCAGAGGTTTTCCTGGATTCTCTCTCACCGTCTCTGGATGAGTCACCTCTGGTATGTTTTCAAAATTACCCTATGTCTACTTTTCCCTTTGCTTTCCCATTTTTGCATTTGTGAGGATATTTCAGATTTCATCATCCTCCAACCTGTCTTTCTACCTAAGGCCAATTGCCCTATGATGTGTTCTACTTAAAAAAGGAAAAGATATTCAAGTGTATAGAATTACACTTTCTTTAACTTGTCACTTAAAAACTGCCTTTACCTGCGTATTCATCTGGCTTTCTAGGTTGTCCAGGGAGAGACCTGGGCGAGCAGGGTTTCCACTCGGCTTCAGAATTGTTGACGGCACACCCCTATTGGTCCCAATCAATCAAACTAATCAATTTCTACAAACTTTGTAGCTGTCTGTAAATATCGAATATCAAATTTTAGGTGTCAAACAAGTGTGTCAGGGCCGCTCCCCAATTTAATTCTGTTACGCTGTGCAAACATGATAAAAAAGTATTCTGCCGTTTGTTACTTTTACTAATTTTCCATGTTTGTTTTCTTTACTCGTCTCTCACCATGTTCACTAGAAGTTGGAATATTTGAATCTTGTAAGTATGGAGGTCTAGATTGTTCTTGCCTGAATAGCATCTTTAGTTGTGGTAACATTGTTATAATTTTTGGGTGTTTGGACTGTTTCTTGATTGCATGATGTTCTTCTCTGTCATGTGAAACCAGAGTTTAGATGTAGAAGTAGTAGAAAGTAGGTGTATTGCTTTGAAAGTAAGATTGTTGATCTAATAATGGCATGAGACTAAGATTGTGGGTACAAAGTAGGCTTCTAGTTACTTTTTTAGGACCACCAATCATCAATTTTCTTACCAACTGCATTGTTTTTTTGGTTTTTGTTTTAGCATTGGCTTCGTATTTTAGTGTCTTTTTGTAGAGTGTGACTATCTTTTATGTATCACATAGTTGTCTATGATTTTCAGGACGTAGAAATCACATGCTGTGTGTACTTGTAGTATGTCTACTAATTCAGTGCATAACTAACAGATATTGTATGTTGATAGTTTTATAATTGAAGTTTTGAATTCTTGATTACCACACACTTACCTTTCAGCATGTATTTCTTGTTGTTACTTTTCTAATTTGCCATCAGCTACATAATAAAGACTAATTGGTTGAATCTGATTAGCAAAACTGGGTGATTTTAACAAATATCTGGTTACTTATCCTATACATAACAGCTGAATATGAATTTTTGCGCAGATTTGCTCAATCTGTCAAAATTACTGTGTTACTTTTAACACTTCATGCATGTGTTAATTAAATTACTTTTGTATAGTGTTTTATGTTTATGTACTGTTTGACCTCGCTATCTATTACAATTAATTATTGTGCATACCTCAGTTTTGATATCTACCATGTTGAGCAGAAATTAATTTTCATGGGCTCTTTACAAACTCTCTCTTTCTGTATTACAGGCCACACCACACCTGATGAACAAACGCAAGAGTCTTCATGGCCGCAAGCTGCGCCCCAAGTCTGTAGTTGACAGTGTTGATGGGCTATCAGCAGACCACATCCCAGATCTTCTTCCATCGCTTAAAAGTTCTGAAGGTGAGTTCTGTAAAATCTGTACATATTTTATATTTAAAAAAATAAATTCTTCTGTTTTTTAGTTTTATTTCTTGCTATGCTTGTTTACTAATGTGGTTGTAGCTTCTTCCTATGCTACAGAGTCCTCAGACTCAGTTTCTGAGCTCCCTAAATCAGTCGGTCAACAACTACAGCACCTCGTGAAAGGGCGACCACGCCGAGCCAAAACTAGGGCTCCTACAAGGCCCATGTTAAGACCAGCTGATTCAACTGATACTTCTGACCTTGGTGAAGGACTTGATACATTCTTCCGACCGGGTTCAGTTACCCCTACCACACCCCTTGTATCACCTACATCTGATGATAGCAGGTACATACTTATTTTGATGGTGGTGATCTCTGATGGGGACATTGTCTTCTTTAAATCACTTTCATAAGTAATTATTTTCATTAATATTTCTTTATCTTATTCGGATAGCTCAACATTCCCCATTGAAAGTGAACCCGAGTCCATTGACAGTGACAGAGAGCGTAGAAATGGAGGTTTAAGTGTTTTAAAGGACAAGTCTATCAAAAGGTACTATATTTACCTTTTAGAACTAAAAGTTTTCTGTAAACATGTCTTCCAAGTCTATCTGACAATTTTCTTTTATGTAGCTCGCCATTAATGAAAGGAAAGACTAGTTTACTGGATACAGTATCTCGATCACCTGACCTTCTAGATAAGAACTCGCCCTTAGCAGGAAGACGACCACCTACTGCTGAATCTCCTCTAGTGAAGAGAGGTCAAGATTCATCAGGAAATGATCCTTGTGCGTATAATTAACAAAAATCATTTATGTTTAACTGACCGTTAAATACTGATTGCTATGCAATTTCTTTCTAGCCAAAACAGATGTTCTAAAGACTTCAAAGCCTTTGGTTGTTGATGTGAAATCCCGACTAAAACCTGTAAGTTTATTTCCTGTTCATTATTTTGTTAAGTGTTTGGTGGTGTGTTTTAACTAACTTGCAATTTTCTTATGTTTGTTTAGGATGAAACTGTGGCGGATAAGCCAGCCTCTCCTACTGCTGTGCCTTCTGTGAGGTTACGTTCTACTGGCTTGGCAGACTCATTGCGTTCACCTACCAATGGCTTTCCGAAAACTGGTGCGGGTGTTGGGTCGATTTCCATTGAAACAGCACCTAAGTCTCCAATTCTTAAATCTATATCCAAAGATGGAAAAAATGATTCTGGTGATTACTAAACCCTCATACTTTAAATTGACACTGAGTCATTTAACTCCTTGTCAATATTAATTAGTTTTCTTCTTCTTCACAGGATCTAAAGTTAAGGCCCCACCACCAATTGCTCCAAAACCAAGACCTTGGTCTATGGGAGGTGATAGAAAATCAGGTAACTTGCACATGTTATAAATATACCTTTCTACAATGTTTCACAGGAACATTTGTGATTCTTTGAGAGCTTTTAGTTTTTATTGACATACTTCTTGATTATTTTCAGGTGAATTTTCTGCTCCAAGTGATGGATCTAGTCCAAACACATCGGCTGCAAATACTCCAGATTCAGGAGATGCCCTTGATGAGTCAACTGACTCAGGACTCAGCTCAGGTATGTTCTTTCCTCTATGCCTACTTATTCCTTATTCCTGTTAAATAGGGATTAATCACTTGATTATCTAGCAGGTACTAGTGGTGCTGCATCAAGTCTTGAAAAGAAATCTGTCCGAGAACTTGCTGCCTCTCTGAATAAGGTAGAACCTGATGCAAAAAGGAAGACAGAATCAGGTATGTCTTATTCATTTAACAAATATACCTCATAAAATTTGCCCAAATAACCATATTATGAATGAAATCTTAAGTACTTGGTTCCAGTAGTATTGGTTGAGCTTTGTTGTAAGGCACAGCATAGTTTTAGTTTGGAGGTGTAGTCGTACTGCTTGTTATACACAATACAAATTTCTTCATGTAGATAGATAGTATTTTCATTTAATTGCTTGCTGAAATGTTTTCTGGAGGATATTTATTGATCCTGTAGTTTCTATCAAAAGTGAAAGGCGTTGGACTTTTTAACCAATCTATAAATGTTTTGCTTAGTAGTAGATCTTTATCACTCTGTGTATTATGCATGTTTTCCACAGATGTAGCAAATGTGCTTGGAGTTGAGGTTGGCAGTTGTAGTGGAGGAAGCAGTCCGCAGCCATTTCAGAGATCACTTTTGCGGAGGAGTCTGGGTAGACTGCCTCCAGTTCATTCTGAGGTATTGTTTATGTACTTGCTTTGCATCTTTCAGCCTGGTATTGTGTTCTAACATCACTACAATCACATATGCTTTCTTCCTCTTTTTAAATTATGATTTTAATTCAATCAGTTTTAATTTACTGCTTCACATGGTCCATATTTTACACATATTTGAAGAAATGAAAACTGCAAGGAAAAGCACTCATTGTTGATTTTATTTGCAGGGGAGCTCAGCTGAAAGCGTTCTGTCAAGCTGGAAAAATCGTGCCAAACTTCGGACTGCATTTGAGACTGAGCCTGGTGTGGATGATGTGGTTGATGTTTAGCCATTGGCAGCAAAGTCTACGTTAATCTCATTCTGTTATTGCTCTTTAGCAAGTTGTTAAACATAAATTTTATTCGTAAAATTAAAAAAAAAAAGAAAAAAAAAGAATGCCATTATGCCATTGCTGTTGACTTTTGAGGATTTTGACTTGTAACTTGTAGGGAATGTGTGTGCGTGTGTGTGTGTGTGATAGAGGGTGTGTGTGTGTGCGTGTGTGTGCTGATGAGCGTATGTCCATATGCCTGTGTATGTGTGGTTCTGTGAAAGTCCTGAGAAGGATATATAGATGTAATTGATTGTATGTACAAGGACTAGTCTGGGGCTGTGTGTTGTCAGCGTAGCAGATTTTATTGGCTGTCTTACGCTCTGTGAATATTTGCCTCGGCAGTGATAGATGATACTTTATATCCATGTAACTATGCTTTTTTTTATCATTCATTGTTGCAGTATTCTTATATGTTTTCATTGCTGTTTCTGTTTCTGCATTTTTGCCTTCAGGTTCACTCCGGTCATTTAATTTTAGTCCCAGTTACCATAATCACCTATCCATTCCATACAGTTCTCAATCAATAGAAGTTTGAATCTTACATAATTTTCATAAAACAACTTTACAGTGAAAATTACTTTACTCTATTACTTACTTGTAGAGAAGAAAATAATGACAACCTATACTCCCAGTTTGGTGTGATTAAGAAAATGCACACCTGTTACTGTAATTAATTCTGTAGTCTTATGGTGCTCAACTCCTATTTCTTGCAAATGTCATTCCCATCTACTTAGACGTTGTTATTGGCTTAAATATTTGGAGATCATTTGAAATTTCTTATTTCGTACTCATACAATCATTATGCATCTATTTAAAGTTTATCCTAGAAGTTGTTTAATATTTGTTCTTCAAACAAAAATCAAACTTCTGTCTTCAAATGTTCTCATTATTTGGATTCTTTATGATACTTAAAAGATATAATTATATTTAGTTTATAAAATGGTAATTTGCACAAAAAACTTAAGAGGAACTCCATGATTACAATCAATTATCACCAAAAATCACTGCCATCAAGCATAACAGTCAGTTATATCTTCAGATTGTGTTAGTCTTTCGTAAAAAGTTAATTCTGTATTGTAAATCATGAGATACATACTGTATTTACTAGAAATTTTAAAATTATGGCATGTGACCTTGTAAGTTTGTATTTAGTGAGATTTCAGTCGTGACTTGGCATTTAGCCTGTGATGATTGGTTGCTCATTGTCACTACCACTATGTTGAGAATTGAGTAAATCATGATTATCTGCTGTAATATTTAGATATTTTTATTTAATCAAATTTATATCTGGAATTTATTGGAGATTTTTGGAACTAGCAATAATGACACCAGAAGGTATTGGTCTTCTTGAAGTATGGATCAAAATTTTCAGAAATGATTGGAGATAGTGTATTATTAATAATGGGACAATCTCAATTATGATCACCCTAGTAAAACGTAAAAGTTTCAAATCACATTAATTCTCAAAGTATTTCTGCACTTCTACCATATTATATATAAAGATATAAAGACCTCACTAATTCATTTACAATATTGAGTAGTCATTCAACCCTTTTGTGATGATACTGGTGTTGTATTCCTGATTGCCCAAGCTCCTTCGTCATTTTGTTCTTGTGAAGCGACTTTAGGAAGACTTGCAAGCTTCAAGTTTTGGCTCACTGTAGACCCTCTTTTCTGGTTCTGTGAAAAGCATGTTTCTTCACATTGCACTGATTTCTGTGTGATTTGTTTCAATTGAGGGGTAGTTGTAGTTCCCATTTCTTTCCAAGGAATGTTGAAGTACTCATTCATGCCCACATTCTCTAAGACTGGTTTCCCATTAAGTCATGGGTTTTGTTTGTTAAGTGAAATTTGCTGTGTATCGGAGATTGCTAATATCTCATTAGCGAAGCCAGATTGGAAATTATTGTGCCAAAGAATTAGATAATGTGGCCAATACATAACTGATTACTATTCAGTCTTTATAATTTATCAACCTTAAATGAACATTGCAGTAGCTTGTAGGTTGATCAGTATATGTATGTAATATTTTGGAAAAGATGAAGATGAGTACTTAACATGAGAGTCAATACCGTTCATTTAGTGGATTATCTGGGATGCTTTTAAGAGTTGTTGGTTGCCAAAGCTTTCTGTTAACCATATTCCTATGTCTGCGGAATCTAGTCCGCTTTTCCTGCAGTCCATTCCACATTATTAAGATTTCTTTCTCTATGAATAATTTTTTATCTATCTTCTCTTTTAAACTGTATATTTTACTTGTGGACTGTGATTACCTACCATTTCCATTACTTCTGTTCAACAAATATTACTGTTAGCCATCTTACCTTTTACAACTACCATTGCCATTGTATGATAAGGTACTGCTATTGTGTTTATAAAGTTGGGCTCAAACACTTCTAAATTAATGTAGCTCTCACTCAATATATAGGCCTAGTACAGTACTTTGTTATTGTATACCTCTGTGATTTCTAGTTGAAAGTATAGCGCTTGTAAGAGTACAAGGAGAGCAGTCTGTAGGAACTATTTTACTCCATTGATAACTGATATGTCAGTAGATAAAACTTTTTCCTACTTCAGCAAGGACTTAAGTTGCATAATTTGTACCTACATGTTTCCAACTTTGCGTTGCACAACTTATGCCTTGTGACGTGTGTAGACTGGACTTATGCTTCTTTTGCATAAATTCATTGACTTTTTATTCACCGGTGACCTTTCAGGTGTTTGTCTTTGTCACTTAAGAAAGCATAATCGTGAACCATTACCTATTTGTAGTTTGCCATTTAAATTAAGTTTCTTTTAAGGTGTTTATTTTGGTTATTTTGGATTGAAAGTGAAGTTATTATGTTTGGTTTGCAATGGCTTATACTGTGTGCCAAATAATGTCATTTCTTCATGCTTGCCATCACAGTAACTTGTACACCCATGAATAGACTTGATTCTGCTAAACCAAGTTTCTCATGTAACACAAGTTCCTGCAATACTAAAACTTCCATATTTTTTTAATGACTTATAGGCATTTTTGTTTGTTATATTGCTGTTCCTGTTGTTTCTATTTCCCCCCTTTTTCTCATTTGCAAAAGGTTTTTATTTGCAAGAAAACTACGTATGAACAGCTTGTCTGTTACTTCCTTTGTAGGCTACATTGCGTTTTATTTCTGAAGCTGTGCAGTGTCTTTCTGGACAGAAAAAATCATGTTTTGGAAATAATAAATTGTAAGAGCATACTTAATTATTGTGAAGCACTCCCTCTCCATGATCCCCAGAAATCGTTGGTTGTTGAGGCCAGCTTTCTTCGTTGAACTTCCCCAAAGTGCGGCCACAACAGCGGCTTCTCGAGGTACAAATGTCGTGGGTACGCTGTTATTCTCTCGAGGAGTCTGCCACAGCGTCGATGTAGCGACCGCACACTGCCTCCCAATGCTCGGGGCGGCCGCTGACCAGACACCAGTCGAGCTGACCCTCGCCTGGCTGCTGCTGCTGCTGCTGCTGCTGTAGCTGTTGTTGCTGCTGCTGCAACTTACGAGCGTGCTCCTCGCAGTCCTCGAGGGTGGCCTCACCGCTGGAGAGGCGGGCGCCGAACCCGCTGTGGAAGCTGAGGTACCGTTGCTGCGAACCACATAGCCGGTGAGTCAGGATTGAACGATTGAACGCCCCCCGGCAGGCAGGTCCGGTGCACTTCCGCTGCCCACCGGCCTAGCGCGGCTCATAGTCAGCGGCCACTCACCTGCAGGTTCCTGCTGAAGGCGCCGTCTGCGACGAGCTTTACCGCGGCCCGCAGTGCCTTAGCGTAGCAGTCGATGACGGCCACGTACGCCCCCACCAGGTCGCGTGCGTCCAGGGCCTCTCTCCGCATGGGCACGCCGATGAGGAGTCCTCCAGGCTGCACCCCGCCCTGTCAAGATAAGTGCGCACGATCTCACCTCATATGCTGTTGCCTTTTTAAAGATGGGCCGGTCATTCTAATCCGTCCTCACCTGTTCCAAAACGCTCTTCATGACAACCGTGGCTTCGCGCACGTCCGGGGGGAAGTCGTGGGCGGTCGCGTTGAGGCAGCCCAGCATGCCGTAGCTGCCAACATGGCCAGGGCCAGAAGCAAAGACCTGGTTGTCAGTGACGCGTTCCAACCCAGAGGCGGCAGTGGCCTTGCAGAAGGGACTCACGCCGAGCTGACGACCACCTGGTGGCCGGGCGGCGTGCTGAGCTTGAAGTGCCGGTCCAGGCCGAACTGGCGCAGCAGGCCCACGGCGGAGGCCGCGCAGTCGTCGTAGCGCCGCACGGAGGGTCGCGCGGCCTGGCCCTGGGCTCCGCAGGGCAGGTGGGTCGTCTCCAGGAGCAGCTGGCCGCGGTAACCCAGCCGGTCGCGGTGCTCTACAAGATGGTCATCGCTATGAGCATGGCTGTAATCCGCCGCGACCCCGCCCTGGGTGACCCCCTGACCCTGGTGACCCTACCGGCCGTCATCCTCAGCAGGCGCGCGTAGCCCCGCAGCTCCCTCGCCGGGTCCGTGTTGAGAGGCGAGGCGTAGCCGTCCCTGCCGCCCCAGAACAGGAAGCACTCTGCCGACAGCCGCTGGGCGGCCTGCAGCGCGCGCCGCACCTGCGTCCCCGCCACGGCGAGCACCCCCGCGTCCGGGGCCGTGCCCGCGCCCTGGCAGTAGCGCGGGTGCGAGTGCAGGTCCGCGCCCAGCCACAGGGGCTTGATGGGGCCCGCGGCCGCGCCGTGCGCCCGCTGCTGCTGCTGCTGCTGCTGCTGGAGCTCCAGGCACAGGTCCACCGACTCGTCCAGGTTGCGCTGCGTCTCCTCGAGAGAGTCGCCCTCCGGCGCCAGGTCTCGGTCCCACGCGGCCCAGAGCCTGATGCCTGTGCATAGCGTCGGATATGGGGGTAAGGTACTGGTAGGTGCCAAAGCTGTTAACAAGTGTGTCGCCGGGTACCGACCAAGCTTATTGCAGAGTTCGAACGCGGCGCGAATGCGGCGGTGGTAGTTGTCCAGAGAGTTGGTGCCGTCATCCCAGGGCCGCTGCGGGCGCTGCTGCACGCCAGGTGGCTGCCCGTACGCCTCGGAGCCTGGCGCGCCACAGGACACAGGTGAGTGGCGGACAAACCCTTCTGTACACGACAGTAATCAGCAGCTAGAGGGCCATACCCGCGCTCCGCAGGGCGTGGCCGAAGGACAGCGCGGGCCGCAGCCACTCCTCCATGGTGCGGCCGTGGCAGCGCTCGCCGGGGTTGTAGTAGCGGTAGCAGAGCGCCTCCTCCGGGCCCGCGTCCGGCCTGTACTCTATGCGGGGCACCCCTGTCGAACAGGCAGAGCCGAGCGTCGGTCAAGCTCAACGTGGTGGCCGAGTGAGTATGTGGGACTTCCCCGCGGGCGGGGTACGTACCGGAGAAGTATTCGGAAACGTCCGCCTTGGCAGACGAGGGCGCTGATGTGGCCACCCTCTGCCTCTTGGCGGCCACGGCCGCGGCCAGCTGCTGCTGCTGGGAGCTCAACTTGCTCATGGCTGGAGATAGGACAGTCGCTCGTTCGACGAAACGTCAACAAGAGGTGTCCGAAAGACTGCTGTTCTCAGCTCCCGGCAGCCTGTATCGTGTCGTTGGTCCGTTGGACTGAGGGCCCACCCTGGAGCGAGGCCTATTTCACAGCTCGGTCTGTGCAGTTCACGGTCCCGTGGTGCTCCGCCGCTCCGCGACCCGGGTAGAGCCCCGAGCCACCTGATACCGCCCCAACGCGGGGGGCCGTGTCGTTAACAAAGGGGACCAGGAAGTCTGTACACGTGAGTTCGGGGAGTGCACAGCGGAAGGTGTGGGGCGAGAAGGGCATCTCTGGGCCGCCGCTCACTGGGTCTGAAACGCGACACGTGCTGTCCGTTCCGCTAGTTGTGCATGGTGTTCAACTCAAAAGTTCTGGCTCGGGTTATAGAGGCAAATGAGCGCAGGGGGAGGGAAAGGTAGATTGAAATTGAACCATTATGTACGTTTGATTGAAGTTTAATGTGATTATTGAAAGAAGAACAAACACAAATATAAATCTCACAACTGTTCACTCAGAAAAGTCAACTAAATTTGACACATGACCTGCATGCAGTCAAGATTTTAAAAAGAAATATTTCATTTAATAGTTTTGGTAACTGAACCAAACAGAGTACATTATCTTGAACAATCACAACTCTGACCTTTTAGTAGTCTGACTCTGAGACATAGTCCACAACAGGCGAATCAATATTGTAAATCCAAGAACAAGGAGGGGTACAAGCATTGTCCTAGTAAATCTATTCCCCCTCAAAGTAATTGTATCGCTGTCTCCAGCTGCAGAGAAAGAGTTTTGCTTTTTCATACCATTGAGAATGGTACCATTATTTCGCAATCGAATAGTGCCATTCATGACAGCATACTGCTCTTCTTTTGATGTAGCTTCAACTGGTTCAGCAATCATACAGTGCTTTTGTGTTGCTATGATTTTAACCTTAATCATTTTCCCTAACATTTCAGTAGCTTGTGGAACAAGAACCTAGAAATTGATTGAATGTTAGACTTTTCTCATGCAGGGTGGCGTCTTGCCCCGTAGGAACGAATGGGTAATGGGTACACTAGCCAGCAAGAAGTCGTGCGGCCGGGTTTGTCTATTAAATCTTACCACAGCGCGTTAGGACCCTATGCAAATAGGCAACCCGGCCGCACTTATGGATCAGGCTGGTGCCCATTCGCTACAACGGGGCAGAACAATCGACCAGCATATACAACTTTAAAGGACAATATGTAGACAGCTCAACATACCTGTTCATAAAATTTATTGTGGCCAACATAGTGCTTTTTGTCATGTGATATTTCAGTCACCAAAATATCTTGAATTTCACCCAACTTATGGGTGTAAGGCTCATAAGACTGAAATAATTCAGACAACCTCTTTGTTCTTTTTTTCACCTGAAGATTCAAGTAATGTTATTTATCAGGTTCGAGTCTCAAAGCAGAATCAGGTCAGAGCAAGACTCAAAACATAGTATGGAGAACTAGAAAAAATAAACTGTACCTCTTGTGTTGTAGCTGCTCTGATCATTTTAGCAGCAGGAGTTCCTGGCCTGGGGAAAAATTGATTGATGAACAGACTAGGAAATTTATGTTTTGCACACAATGATACAGTGTCTTCAAAATCTGTCTCAGTTTCGGTAGGGAAACCACAAATAATATCTGTTGCAATTGTCATACCAGGGACCCTGAAAACAAGATAAGTTTATTTATAATTAATACATTAATTTATGCAGTTGGCAGGTATACTTTTTGTGTTTAATAGGACCAAAACTCTTCATCCTTACCTTTCCTTCAAATAATCAACAACATTTTCAAAATCCTTTCGACAGTATTCTCTTTTCATATCTGTTAACACAGCATCTGACCCAGACTGCACTGGAACATGGAGGAAGCTGTACACTTTGGGATGAGCTAATATGTTGGCCATTTCCTAAAAACAATTTAAAAAATGTTGTTATAATTTAAACAGCTGTGTTGCAATTATAGACGCAGACACAGACAGACAGACATAAAAGCAAACACACAGAAAAAATAGATAAACGGTTAGGGGTATAGCTGACCTCCAGATGCTCCAAAATATAGGGGGGATTGGTCATTCCAATGCGTAACATGCAACCTTCTGGAATGACTTCCACAAGTTTCCACAGCAGCTCAGGAAGGCTTGTTCCAATATCTCTACCATATGTTCCAGTATCTTCAGAAGTTAGCCAAATCTCTTTCACTCCTTCAGAAAATGATTGAACTGCTCGTGCAACAATTTCATCTGAGACACACAAACATACTTTTCATAATGGCAATAGAAAAGAAATTTAATTCCACCATCTGAATAATAAGTAGGGTATTACCAGGGGGGTAGCTTCCTAGATCCCCACGAGCGTGTTTCGTTTTGCAGTAGGTGCACTGATTAAGGCAACCTGTGTTAATTGCAATTATCTCAATAAGGTCATTTCGACGAACCTTGGGCAGTTCCAGCGAGGCTCCACCCAACTTTTTACCTCCAGTTTTCTTTTGACCAAGAAATCTGACAGAATTACCTGCAAATTAATCAACACTAGTGTTAACAAGTTCGTCATTTCTTCTCACTCTTTCAAAAGTAGAGGTTGCTTACCTTTCAGTGTTTCCTCAACAACTTCTACCACTCTATCTATTTGCTGCACGCCAATCACACTTAAGCCTTGTAAGTACTCAGCCTTTGGGGCACCCTGAGGTACACATCCTGCCAAGACAATGTGCTTACCAAGACGCTTGGCATCAGCAATCTCATTTCGAAAATGATCCTCAGCAGGATTTTTAACAGTACAGCTGTTCAGCAACCACAAATGTGCCTCTTCCTTCTTATCTGTATGAATAGGTGATCAGTATTTTACAAGAATAATAATAGTAATTTCACTGTATTAAATTCGTTTTAGGTGCAGACCTGTTAGTTTGTAACCATATGCAGCCAGCTGTCCTGCCATATATTCACTATCAGAACCATTGTGGGTGCAACCCCATGTCTTCACATACACAGTTCCTGTTCCTGGAATTTCTGTGCTGGCAGATTCTTCATTGATACAATTTTCTGATGAAGCTTGGCCACCCTTACTGTCTTGATGTTTCTTTGGCCGAAAAGTTACAGCTCTTCGCGTACTGTAACGCTCTTTGGGGGTAATGTCCTGAGATGATATCAAATCTTCAATATCATCAATAATTTCGTTACAAATTCCAGGCATCTGAAATCGAAATAACAAATATAATGATGAATGGTAATTGTTGTTTAAATGTTTGAAAATCAAGCCGATAAAATTCAAACATTGAAGAAAAACAGCAACAAATTAAAGTACATGTAAGTTATTTAAATGTCACTTTTGATAATTGATAAAACGTATATGTAGTACTCACTGTGGCTATGGAAGGACTCTGTCGAGATTCAAATAATTTAATTTATTTCGTAGAACTGTAACAGTCAATCAGACACAATACCTCGTAAAGCTACCAAAATTCAAAATTAATTGTTCGTAAAACAATAAGAAGCGAAATCTTGATTGAGTTGTTATTGTTGGTTGCGTGCAGCACATCTAAATTAAGTCAGCATGCAACAAGGACTTACAGGTTATGTTGACACATTTATCAGAAACGTACTATATTTTTCATCTCATGTCGGTAGGTAGAATGTGAATGTGGCGCCGCTTGCCGCTGCTCTGACGTCAGAGCACTACAAAATTCTGCAAATGAACTATCCAGGAGAGAGCGAGTTCTGCCAACCACGCGTGTGCAAAATGAAATTGGCAAACACAAATATTATTTTTCACTTAAGTAATTCAGTAGTATTGCCTATGGCTTTTATACCAGTAAGTACAGTAAAGCCTATTTTGTTTGTTTACAAGTACTTCTATCCTCACCCATCGGGCTCAATTTCATAGGATAAAATGGCACTTCAGCGTTCGCAAAACGTGTTTTTTTTCTCTACTTTCCTTTTTGCACAAGCAAAACCTGGCGAACTAAGCGAATGTTTGGCAAAAATGTGCGAAATTTCTAGTTATTATGCTGGAAATGACGAGTGAACTCTTAAGTGATTGTTTGCTAGAAAAAAACCTACACGTCTAGTTTGATTCTACGGTCTGAGTGAGTGATTATTATCATTTTAGTAGAAGTTTGCGAAGATAGTGAATTCGGCTTGGGCCCCGTAGGCCTAGAGTAGTTGTGTACGTGCAAAGTTTTCGCGTTGGCCATTTAAATAGGTTAAAAGCCGAACGCAAATTTCGAGCTCCCGGCGTTACATTTACTCACGCCACCTGGCTGAGATCATGCCGGCTAGCTTGCCGGCTCCCCTATGTCAACCTAATCACTCTATTCTTTGAAATAATTGCGGAATAGTTGAATTGACCTACGGATGAACCCAAACATGACCTTACCGTGTTCTACATATAACCTATTAGTTCATTGAACTTCATTGCCAAGTTGAATTGCTTAGATGTATTCCTAACTGATCACATACCATTTAGTAATTCAATCTTTTGAGACATCTTGCACGGCTATTCAGAATACATATAGGAAGAATCTAACTCACCTAAAAATTACTATAGATAAATTTTATATTGTATTTAGTTACTTTTCCAAACTTTCCATTGAAATATTTTTTTTATTGCAAATAATCTTACAGCACTCTTTTTGTTTCTCAGTTATGGCTGCAGAGCAGTTTTGTCTACGATGGAACAACTTCCAGAGCAACATTGCCTCAGCTCTTGGAAGCTTAAAAGCTGAACAAGACCTGGTTGATGTTACCTTAACTTGTGGGGGCAAAAGTGTCAAGGCTCACAAAGTTATTTTATCAGCCTGTAGTCCGTACTTTCGATCAGTATTCAAGGTTTGTTTTTAAACACATCCAAAATTTTCAAATTTTAATTATTCTTGCAAACATGTCTTTGCCCACATATTACATTATTAAAATTATTCAAATTGTATGTTCACAGGAAAATCCATGCCAGCATCCTGTTGTCATTTTAAAAGATGTTAGATATGAAGATGTGCTGGCACTCCTAAGTTTTATGTACCAAGGGGAAGTTTTTATCACTCAAGATCAGTTGTCAACATTTTTAGAAACAGCAGAACTTCTTCAAGTCCGTGGTCTTACAGGTGCTTCCAGTCCAGTAAAGGAGCCTGTAAGTATTTTCATTTACAACATGTCCTCATCTCTAATTACGTATCTTAATTTTCTCTGTCTCATGATTTACTATGAAAATATTATAAAATCTATTTCTATGTTTTTCAGCCTCAGCAGAAGAGTGGTCAGAGTTCATCATTAGCACCCCCTCCTCTTAGCAATATTCAGAGGACTTTCTCCAAAGTAGCCACAATTACTCCCTCGCCAGGAGGAAGTCCAGTTAGCAGGGCTTCGTCACTAACATCCCACCAGTTAAAGCAAGCCTCTAACTCCTCCAAACGCCACATCCCCCCTCCTGCTCGTTCTACAAGTCCTGCCTCGGATTCTCTTGTAAACAAAGAGCATTTATCTGCGCCATCATCTCCCCAACATGTATCTAAAAGGCGCAAAGCTACTCCAAGAAGAGTCAGCACAAGTAGTTTGGCCTCTTCAGATGCTGGTATAGAAAATGCAAATTCTAATTCAAGTGGACCAGATCCATCCCGCATATCTGATGATAGTTTAGCTCTACTAGAAAATGTATCAGTAAATATATCTGAAGTTAAACCAGAACCACTTGATCCCACTAATGACTCAGGAGCTCTCGAGACTGACATGGATGATGATGGTGAAGTTTACAACGACAATGAAGAGGATGATAGAGATAATGATCATGGGGATGATAGCCGTAGCGGATTTTACATGGAAATGGATGAAAGCAATGAAGCTGGCACTTCAAGTCTATTGGCTCGATCACTTGCTGGAGTATCACCTCGCAGCACAGATGGTATGACAATTTTTCCTCTTTTTAAAATCGATCTTATGTATATGAAGCAGAAATAAATTTCAACCGATGTGTTCCTTTGGATCCTATAGGTGGTCTCTCAACAAACAATCAAGCTTCAGCAACTGATCTCACAGCTAGTGGTAAGTTTATATTTTCTTCTGTTCAACTCTAGTCCATGCTTTCATTAAATGGTTTGATGGTAAAAAGAAGGGGAAGTCAACGAGAAATGCTTCAAACTTGTCAGCTGCATGTGTGTATGATCGGAGTTGGGTGTTATTGGTGTTCTTTATTTTATCCCATAAATTCTTCACCTTTCTTTGGGTTATAAAGTAGTTCCTTGTTCTATTTTCTCTCTGCTGTTTGCTGTTTAAATGAGGTTTAATTTTATAGTACCCATTTGGGCTTACCAAGAACACCTTGTTTTTGTGTTGTTTTTTTTTTTTTTTTTTTCCTGTTTGGTTGGTTGGTTGGTTGGATGGTTGGTTGGTTTGTTGGTTTTGAGACATTTCCATGCTACATGTACCTGTAGACTTGCCACAAATAACTTCAGGAGGAATCAGAATTCCTTAACCAAGGAAGAGTTAATATTGTCATATTCAGAACAAATATGAACATTTTAACCTTGAAAAATGTGAGGCACATTTCCATCCTGATGCAGTCCAGAAAAGAATACTGAATTGATTAGGTCTTCCACAATTTGTTTGCTTGACAATTCTCGGTATGACTTTCTTATTTAAAATAAAGATAGTATACTTCAAGGGTTGGGATAAAGATAAAATTAAAGTGCAATTGTGCAATAATATGTTAAATCATCAGAAGGGGAAAAACAAATGATGAAGGGACATTTTTGGTGACTCATAATTCATGACAATGATGATCTTGTAGAAGTGAAGTTCTATGTATACTTGCTTTTTCATAACAATGATTTAAAAAGAAACTCTGAAGATTGCCATGGCTCATTCTCTATTTGTCCAGGTTGCTAAAACCATTAGATATTGTCTCATGCCTCATCATTTTCTTATAGACTCAACTGTTTAGTAGATCATTTGATTTGTTGTATCTTTAATTGTAGACTGGTAGTGCCTTTGATCATATTTAGGTTTCCTGTCTGTTTTTCAGACTAATGTCTTTTGATCATACAAAATTATGCTTTACATTTAAAAAAAAATGTGGATAATTATCGTTTAAATACATCAAACTTTATATCTGTTAAGCATTTTAAATTCAGTCTAGAATCGATGCAAAATCACATTATATAGAAAGTGTGAGTTATGTTAAGTCTTTGTGTTGCCGTCTCTCTTTTTTTTAACTCTGACGGATGCAGTTCTGTACGTGTGCTGTACCAAAGACTCCTAAAATGGAATTCACTTTCAGTCTGTGTTTTTACTGTTTACATTTAAAAATTGGATGTCTATTCATGTTAATGTCTTTTTTAGTTATTTTGTTTGTAGTACTGTAAAACTTCTGAAGTTTGATAAAATTGAAGTATGTTGAAAGAATCAACTCTCTAACATGCATGATCTGAGTAGCCCTTTTAGTACAACGGAAGATAATGATAGACCTTGTGCATGTATTTTTTTCTTGTAGTTAGGATGTACATCAAACCTCAAATTAAGGAAAGTAGACTTTGTGGAAGATTTTGAGTCGGTTGGTGTGGAATATGGCTGAGGTGAGTTGAGATTGTTTCAAAAATCAATCAATTGGCATGGGTGCTGATTTTTGAATTGTCCTCCTTACTCCTCAGATTAAAAAATTGAAAAAATTCATGCCTTACATGTTGATTTTTAATTTTACGTAATATTACACTGTATCAAAAATAAATAGTTTTCGACTTTGTCTTGTTCTTGCAGATGGGGGCAGGGAAGGTTATTTTAGTAATTGGAGTGGAGGAACTCTTCTCAACATGGAAAACTTCAATTTCCCTTTCCATAATGGAAACACTCTCGAGAACAGTAATGGACTTAACCGCAGGACAACCAGCAGTTGGTCGTGTATGCAGCCTCGCGCGTGTGCTCACTGTAACAGGACTTTCAGTAACAAGTTTAATTTAAAACAACATATTGAGAATGTGCATACACCAAGTCAGGCTCTTCCTTGTCATATTTGTAAGCGGTCATTTAAGAACAAGTGGTATCTACGGAAGCATAGTGTGACAGCTCATGGAGCACCTCTGCGGCGTATCAAGACATCAGGTGGTAAGATTGTTTATGTCAATGAAGCTACAAGTATCACTCCATTCTATCTAAATAATAAAGTAGATGTTTGAATGCATATCAGATATGGCATGATCTGACTGTATCAGATTTCAATGCTGTACATGTGGAGATCTTTTTTATTATTACTGTTCCTGTTGTAGGGACTTCAGGCCTCTACTTATCTACCGGTGATTAGATTTGTGAATGCTCAATTGTGTACCATAGGTCAACTGAAGTGTATGTATCGAAAAGATATCTTCATGGCTAACTGTATGTATTTATTTCAATGGTAGGTTTCAACTGAATAGTATTGTGTTGTTCCTATCTACCTATCAACTTTTGCTTGGTACAGCCAAAACCATATTTGACTGAACTTTCCTATCAAGTGTGACTTATTTATTCTATCTGTATACATACATATTTGATACATAGATCTAAGTCTATTGATTGATCTCATGTGTTTATGACTGTCCAAATACAACCATCAAGCTCTGATAAGGAAACCCTATCATTGTGCTTAATTGGTGTGACAAAAGACTGAACACATTATTTTAATACAATTCAGTATTTATTGTAAGATTATGGCAGTATTTAAAAAGTTACTCACATATTAGTTTGCATTTTTGTGCAAATGTGCTTTGCTCAATTTGAATGATTATGATATTTGTACTTTCGTAAGACTAAGAAAATACAGGCTGTGTGCAAATTTTTTTTTATATAGATAATAACTATAGTGTTAACTGTTAATCATTTAAAGTATTCTGGTATGTCTCAAAACCATATACAGTGGTTTAAGTATGATCTCACTCACTCTTATTTAACTTCTGGCTGACTTTATACCTTTAACTTCTTGTGTCTTAGCATGTCTTGAAAATTCCCTCTACTATGAATTCCATCCTTATTCTCATGTGTACTGATTTTTTTTATGGACCATAATAAATAATACAAAAAATGTATAATGGATTAGAAGTTGCCTTACTTACCTCATTGAAATTTGTTATCATTGCTACACTGCATTTCTGTCAACAACTAAACCTGTTATTTGTTTTTTATTAGTGAATATCTTGTGAAATGTCTCAAAATAGATTGCAAGAATAGTATCTATGGTACCTTGCTTAAATCTAACTTCAGGGCACACAATAGTTTTAGGAGTCACCCTAACCATCCTGTAGTCTTTGCTTCTTTACTATGCACTAGCCACTCTATGCACATATTCACTCAGCACTAACCTCCATACCTGCTTCTTGCATTCTACATTTATAACCAAGGGTGATTTGTGATTCTCCCCCAAGAAATTTAATTGAAGTGAAAGTGTACATGATAAGTGTCATTTTATGGTTTGTGGTACTACGCTGATGTTTTTTGAATGTATTGCATTAATATTTTGCTCTGTCTCTCTGTGCAGGTGAAGGATCAAAGGGGTCTTCTTTGCAGTGTGGAACTTGCCCTCATTGCGGGCAGAATTATTCTAACCTTTCTGCCCTGAAGTATCACGTGCGTTTAGTCCACTCTGATCTGACAAATCGTCTATGCTGCCACCTCTGTCCTCGTTCCTTTGTTCAACGGGAACAGTATCGTCAACATATGTGGGACAAACATGGTACACGCAATTAGAATTATCTAAACAGTTCTATACCTATTTATCTTGTCATCATTTTTTGTAAGTCATATGAGGTATTTTTCAATCATCTAGAGGTGAGTCTTCACTCATTAGTCATCAAGATGTTGGCTGTTTGTTTCATAAAAATTTTGGTTTAGTACTTTTTATTTTTATTTTTGTTATCTTAAAAAAATGTGTCTGGAAGATGCATACTTTGAGAAGTTGATTGCCCCATGGTATGTTTATAATCTAAGAGGTAGTCTGAGGCCACATTTCTCATAAATTGTTGCCAGAACTTTGGTCATTCTCACTATAGGCAAATATGTATCGTGGGAAAAGAAAAGGTTTTCAGCATTTGTTTTTTCCTCCATAGCAAGCATGTAGGTTTGCTTTTTTATGATATTGGTGTTAAAATTCCTATATCTTTCCAATATATTGAAGTGAAGGAATGTCTTTGGGTCACATATACATACATATTTTAAGCTATATATTGTGACCAAGATCTGGTAACAACTTTATTCTGTTCCCTTTTAATTTATTCTCTTTCTACTACTCCTAACTTAGTAATAATGTCTCGGCACCTTCTCTTGCCTTTTGCTGTCTTCGAGCAGGATTCAAAACTAGAACCAGGTGAAATACTTATATGTAGCACTTTGTGCTTTATAATAATGAATGGTGAATGTACTATCCAGATTTAGGGATATTTTCTGAGTCATTGAACAAACTTGATTGTGCTAGATAATCAATAGATATTTCCCTGTTTCTTCTTTTATGTAATGAGAAGGGTGCCATGTTTTTCAGAGTACATTTGTGTGTGCTCCTTTTCTTGTGATATGCTTGTAGGTGCAGATGTACAGATAGTATTACAGGGTTTATGGAAACCACTTTTGATGAGTGTTAACTGTTATTTATAATCTGTTATTTAAATGAATTTTATTTAAACAAAAGTTGTCTGAGGTAGATTAGTTATAGTATGATTGAAATTAATCTGGAAGTATCTATTGTGTGCACAATGAGATGTGGAAAATGTATCTTCTTTCTTTTCATTATCATTGATGTTTGGAAATTCGTACCTGAGGGAAGGTGGGGGGAGATTTAAGCACTTATTTAATGTTGATAGTCAAATCTAATTTATAATAGCCACTCACCCCTTTGATTCCACAGCCTTTCTGTATTCAAAAAACAATAGTTGGAATTTATCTTACTGATCGTAAAATTAATACAGTGCCTCCTGGATTGTGATACATGAAGGATTAACCAACAAATTCTTCTCCTTCTTGAGGTTTAAATACAATATGTATTGCATTAATGCTTCCTCTGTGGTAACCAAATTGTTCTGGTTGTGTAAACAGAAGGCCGAAGAATAAGGATGAACCTTACAACCATATGCTAGAAGTTCCGCTCTCTATAAGCGGTGTAAATCATGATTCAGTGGGCTGTTATGGATGATCTTATTTTTCAAAAGGAGATATGTTATTTAGGGTTGTTGTATTCAAACAGCTAAGATCCTGGATCTTTTGCATGTTTTAAAACTTCATTTAGTCTATTCTAGTTTTCTAAATTTTGTATTGTTTGTGTTTAGGTAGTCTTTTCTGTTGTAGTTTTTCTTAATTGTGCATTCAATTCAATTCAGATTGGCAGGCCCATCTTAAAAACTTATCTAACATCATTCTCATAATTGGATGATATTAGTGAAGTATTTTTGTCTAACTTGAAAAGCTGTGAATCATCTCTGTTATTGAAAGTCTTTTATTTTCTAAGCAAGTCGGCTAAGACTAACACTGTCAGTTTGTTTTGATGTTCAGGAACTAAATGGTTTATTGTGTTGTATTTTATCCTTGTTGCACATATTCTATTTTCTTAGTTTAGTTGCAATGCTAAATCAGTTGTACAAAGGTGTTCTGTACTGTGTGTAAAGTACTTTTAATAATCTGGGTGTTCCCTTTCTTTTTGGTTATGTTTGTGCATTCCAGAAGAAACATGTTATCTGTCCGTTCATTAAGGTTGTGTTAAGTTTTAGAATTGTTTGGTCGATCTATGTTGTGTATTGGAAGCATATTTGACAAAGATTCAAGTTTGTAATGCATGTACTTGTACTTGTGCTTTTAAAATTTTAACCAATTGCTGCAATTAAGTTTTTTTGTAGGAATTTGGTATACAGTCATCAACTTAAAATCAGGTTCAAATAGGTCATTGAAAATTGATGGTTGGAAGAGTACTCTTTCCAATTTTGAGACGTCTACAGAACCATCTCTCACGTTTAATGAGTGTGTGCATAACTTCATTTTCATAAATAATTTTTATTTTTCTCCATCTTGTTTGGTTTACCCAGAAGAAGCAACTTGTGTTTTATTCCGTGTGTCTGCTCCTTTCCTCCATTTTTTCTTTAAATATCATTTATTGCCGAGAGGAAAAGATGGACGTGGTAAACAAGTGCCAACAGCATTCTTCATGCTTATAAAGTACATTTGCCATTTTTCAGTGAAGATAGCAAAATAGAATGAGATAATGGCAAAAATATATTATTGTGTCTACATGTTTAAAAAATTAATTTTGTGAAGATTTGAAAAAGTGTGTATAGGTAGTCTTGTTTGGATCTCTTGTAAGATTTCTCATAGGTATATAGGAAAGATGTAGATTATTCTGAATCTATTTCACTGTTAAAATTTTGGTTACAGTATTTATGCTAAATCCTTATTTATATACTTTGTGCCAGATATGAATGTTTCCTGTTCCTCATTTAAAGTATTGAATGCTGTTGTCATTGTCATCTGAAGGAAACCAAAGCTTATTCATGTTGTTTATGATATAATTTTATTGTGTTATTATCTCTTATATGTGGAGGATCCTTTTAAATATTCAATCAAGAATTTTCTTGTGTACAAAATCATCCTTAGCACTGCTCTCTATTACACTGTCAAAGTTTCTATTGGGACCAAATGTCTGTTGTTTAGTAAGTGCACATGAGGAATTATATTTTGCAATCCCTCAGAGTTATGGCAAAGGCTCACTACACTCACTACTTCTAACTTTGAGTTGTACGTGGACTAAAGAGTGATGATCGTGAACACATTATTTCTAAATACTCTCAAGATGGTTATTTAACATTTTCCTTCAGATTCTAAGGAAATAAATGAAAGATGATTTGCTCTAGATGGCATCCTGTAAAGCTGTTTAAAAATAGTGTGGTGGTGTGGTTGCGGAACAGTGGATGCCCACTGAAATGTAAAAGTTTTTTTCAGTTTATGTGCTCTGTCTGGTTGGGTGCCAAATGATGTAGAGGATAAGGTATGATGAGCCATCATGTATTTTGTCAGATAGTTTTTGATATGACCTCAATGCAAGTGCCTCCTTGCATTGTAGTGATGTGATTGTTTCGAGTTGTGATTCGGTCTGTGTTGTGTTATGCGAGAGAGCAGTATTCCACGTTAAATAAAATTGCGAAAAATACTAAATTTTTGTTTCATGGAACCTTCAAAAAGTTCTATTTAGCAACTGGGGCACGTTTGTAGTAAGTGCACAAAGCTGTGATGGAGTGGTTCCGCTCGATCCGATTTGGGTCTAGGAGTGAAAAAGACGAGCGGATGGGGCCGAGCCGGTCCAGGTGGCCTTGCACCCCCCTCCCATCCCCCGTGACGCACTCTACTGCGTGCTGCTACGGCCGTTTACCGGAGTCCTTTACAATTCTGTGTGAACGAGTTCGTCGACGATCGATCGACGTGAAAGGGAAACGCCCCCATCTTCTCCGCTCCCTCGTCGGCCTCTGGTCACATCCCACAAAAAAAGTCACGATGAGGCCATAGGTCATATTGACCCCAATATGACCAGTTAAATGCGAAACTTTTTTCACATTTCGACAGGAGTCACCCCACCACGATTGTTTCGAATACAGGGTTGGTGACACGGTGGCGTAGGAGTGGAGCAACCCGCCAGGAGGAAGGTTCTCCAGTGGCGAAGCAGACAATTGTGCACTCATTTTTCCTTTCTCTCCTCTCTCAAAACCATTATGACATAAACATTCGAATGACAGTCGGTTTGCCCGATGGGGTGACATCGAGAGAAGCTTGATGAGTTACGGGGGTTTGCGGCATCAGACGGGCAGTTACCGTGTGCAGCACACCTGAGGGCAGGGGGGGCCGGTCCGCGGGAGAGGGGAGGGGGCGGCGTGGAGCCGTCCCCCCTCGGGGGCCCCCCTCGGCTCGCAGGGGGAGGACGGGGAGGCGCGCGGAGCGGAGGGGGAGGCCCGCTGGTGGCCCCTATATAAAAGGAGTGCAGCCCGCTCGGCCGGTCCAACCGTACTCGAGTCCTGCCCCCGACCAGATCATCGCCGCCAACATGAGATCGGTGAGTCAGAGCGACAGGGAGGATGCAGCGACAGGGCCTCTGACGACGCGGAGCCCACGGCAGCCCGGCGGGGTAGGCCGCAGCGGCGCACGGATGGCTGCGGGCTGCCTACCTCAGCGCCCGCCAGGCGCTCAGTGTAGTGCGGGACGTTCTTCTCTCCTTCAAGTAGTGCTTGTTGTACTCTAGTCCCGCCGAGCTGGTGTCCAGCCCAGCGGTGTGGAGTCCTGCTGCTAGTGTAAGTGAGGCTCGTGGGCGGTGGCGGCCGGAGCGGGTCGTGCGGACTGTCTTGTCCAGTTCAGTGCTAGGAGCGGGCATGTCGCAAGCGCGCTGCCGTAGCTGGTATCGCTTTCATTGTGTGTGTCTGCGGGGGGTTGAGGAGGAGGGGGGGGGGGCTACGCATAGAGACGGACAGGCCCATAGCAGGCAAAGTGGACCAGCGGGCTCGTAAGGAAATGGGAGCTCGTGTAGCGCGTTTAGCAGTCACCCCAGTTTGCCCTATATCCATACGCACCGCACCTTATGGACAGTCGTGCCCCCCAGCCCCTTTCAGATCGACGGTGCGCTCTCCAGAACCATCCCGGTGCCTCCTGGACCCTAAGGACCGCTTGGGACGCAACGCCGGGCCAGCGGCCCCCTTGTTACTTCACACTAGGCCCCCTCAGCCCCGCCCCGCAGGCCCCGCCCCGCCGCGCCGCGCCCTGGTCCAAGGCCGGTGGGTAGCTACCCGGCCCAGGCCCAGCGGCCGTCTCGTCCATCGCTCCACTTCATTAAACCGCGGCAGTGGGTTCAAACAGTTGCGTGTCGGAGGAGAGCAGCGCGAGGTGTGAGTGCGCGCGAGACGCCCGGGGCGTCTGATAGGCTCTTAGCAGGCTCTTCCGAGGGGCCTTCGGGGTGACCGCGATAGACGTCGGTTCTTTTGGAGCATGTGCTGTTCTTATGGTCGGTGGGGGGAGGGGGAGATACCCCCTCCAAACTCTACATTTGTGTGCGAGACATCTCTTGCGCCGCGCGTCGTCGTGCCCGCTCGGCTCCCCTCACCCCCGGGCCCATTGTCGTGTTGGCCTCGGGTCAGGATACAGCCAGGACGCCGTCAGGACACCGCACGGTGACGTAAGGGCCGGGTACTGGTCGGTACAGTCCGAGCCATGCACGCCGGCCGGTGCGCGCGGGGTCGTTGCACTTGGGCGCGCGGGCTGAGCAGCTGAGCAGCGTGGGTACAGCCCCATCGGCCGCACCGCAGCCAGCGTGCTCAGCGGAGCGGAGCGCAGCAAAGCGCAGCGAAACTGGGCCAAATACACAAGACGGGCTTTTGTTGTTGCTGTACGATATAGCACGTTGTCAAATCCAGGTTAAATCACTTGTGGGGAGACGCTTCGTGGGTGCCTTGGTGGGTGCTGCTCGCACTGCAGTGACATCCTCCTGTCACAGGTCCTGATGGTGTTCGCCGTGCTGGCGGTGGTCGCAGCGCGCCCTCAGCAGCAGCAGCAGCTCCAGCAGAGGCCCATCGCCATCCTCTCGCAGGACGCCGTGGTCAACTCGGACGGCTCGTTCCACTCCAGGTAAGCAGCCCCGTCGCCGGCTCGCGCTGCCTGGCGCACCTATCGCCTCCAGCACGCCATCCTCACCACCCCGATCTGCTCCAGGTTCGAGACGGAGGACGGCGTCAGGCGCCAGGAGGTCGGCCAGCTCCGCCAGCTCGGCGGAAAGGACGTCGCCGAGGTGGTCCAGGGACAGGTGCAGTACTCGGACCGCGAGGGTAACCAGTACGACCTGAGGTTCACCGCCGACGAGAACGGCTACCACCCCGAGGGCGCCCACCTCCCCCAGCCGCCACCCATCCCCGCCGAGATTCAGCGCTCCATCGAGTACAACCTCGCTCACCCCGAGGAGGACGAGTCTCAGAAGTACACCTCGTAGACTCGACACGCACATACAAACACATCGACTCTCCTTCACTCTCTACTCGTCACCATGACAAAGCTTCCGCACCCCAGGTAGAAAATGACGCGAACAAAAGTTAATAACCAATTACGAGAACGGGAGAGGGAGACCAAACGTAGCCTCGGGGACTGGCTATGAATGGTTTTACCGTTCTCACACACCACGCAGAGACTATTACGTGATTGTCATCATTCCATATCATCATAAATCAAAAAACGTGTGATTAGAAATGCTGGATTTGATTGCCGGTGTTTTCCCTGCTGTACAATATTTGTACATTTCTCATAGACACCTTGTACTTATTTGTTTAAAATGTCCTCTTTGTGATGCTATTAAAAATTAAGATTTCAACAAACCACAACAAAGACAATAATGTTTTACATCGACAACCCATCCCAATTGAATTGGACGTCATCAAGCATGCTCAATAATAGCGCTCCAGAATTGGTTGTGAGAGCAAACCATTATGGCGATGTCAACGAAACCTCTTCTACTGTAACTAAATCGCGTTACCCATGAAAACTGAAACCACACCCATTGGAATGCTCGGACGTATCGCCGTATACGTTTATGCTGGACCCGCTATTTTTTCCCCTATGCGTATCTGAACCACACAAACACACACGGTTGCAGATTACTCCGATTTTCAAAGAGACGCTGCGTTGGGTACACGATGTCGTTTGTCGGACTGTCAGATGGCCGTTTCAACTCTTCACCTTCGGGACCGCGTTTTCGTTAGAAGGTGTCAAGTTATTGATGGTGTTGGTCCTGTGCGGTTTGCACAACGCCAACGTCACTGGGCCGGGCGTGGCTCTCGAAGTGATACAGGGGCGGAGAGGATGTCCAAGGCCCAAGGCTGACGGGGCATATGACCCGGGCCTTCGCCTTCACTTCACCCGCTTGCACTTTCCATCTCACTCACATTTACTATGGTTTTCGGGCCAACCGGTTTGGACCCCTCTCCAGCAGGGACGTCCGATGATACGGAGGAGTGCACGGGTCTTGTGCGTGAGAGAGGAAGAGAGAGAGAGAGACAGAGACAGAGAGAGAGACTGTGTGTGTTGGCGCGCGCGCGTGTGTGCGCGTGTGTGTGTGTGTACAGGGACACGACAAGAGACACAAATCAACACAGCCTCGGTATGACATCACCTGTTTCCAAATTTAGTTTTGTGGTGTGTATATGTTTGTGAGAAGCTTTTGTCATTTTTTTTCAACTTGGACTAAAGTAAATCTTCAGCATTCAGGAAGTATCTTCACTTTTAAGACGAGGTCTCGTGTCTCGGAAGTCTTCAGAGAAGCATGCAGCATTTATGCATCGGGTAGCACGCATCGCAGTAGTGCCCACTGGCGTAACTCCAAAATCTGTATTTTTCAGCCACCTGGTAGACATTGTTATTGCTATTTGTAGAATTGGTTTTAGTTGCTCTACATAGTTTACATTTCATTTGGAGGATACTCATAGCTGTTATTGGCAGTTTGTGAGTTTACAACGGACTCCAGGAAAGAGGTAATTCCCAAACTGCCAAAAGTCTCAAGAACGAGTGAAGGTTGGAGATCGTCAGTTTTTATTTTCACACAGTCAAAACAAGGTCATTCTCCAAATGGCATGCCAATGATTGGCTTGGCTGCAAAACTTATCACAATTTAAAGCGTTAATTATCAGTTCTGGCGGTGGCGGTCGGCGAGCGCGGCGGGGCGGTCCTGGCCGGGGTCATCATCAGAGTCCGGCGCCGGCGGCACCTTCGCGACTCGGAAGGCCACCGAAGACAGGTGGGTCGCAGTGTCGGGTGGAAGTCGTGGGGTCGGCGGGTCAGAGCGGCGAGGAGTCCTCCTTACTGCCTCTGGCTGTCCTTGGGGTCCTCCTCCTCGGGGTGGGCGGCGTTCCACTCGAGCGCGCGCTGGATCGCGGCTGGGATGGCGGGCACCAAGTCACCCTGGGGCTGGTAGCCGTTCTCGTCGGCGGTGTAGGTGAGGCTATGCTGCTGGCCGTCGTTGTCGGTCCAGGACACCTGGCCCTGGATGGCCTCACCCTGGTCGCCGGCGCCGAGCTGCTTCTGCACGCCCTTCTCGGAGCGGCTCACGCCGTCGCCGGTCTGGAAGCTGAAAGGAGGTGCGCAAGTGCGCGCGACGTTAGGGATCATCTAGAAAGTTCGTCCGTTTTCATCAAATCCATTCGACAAATCACGAGAGCTCGGCGCCTGCGAGACTCGGGGTAGGCAAGACCGCAGTACACGCATGCCCTGCATGAAAGATGTTGCCTACCTACCAGGCGTTCAGAGAGCTTTACAGAGACCGAACTTTGCAGGTTCGTAACGGCGAATGTCGGGCGTACTTTCTGGATGATCCCTTAGGAACCACCTCGGCCCTCGACCCCTCACCCCTCGTGTACTGTTCGTTTTGCGTAACTTCTATCCCATCCCGGTTGAGGTTGAATAGGCAGAGGTCATGCGGAGAGGGCGATGTGCCCCAGGCTACAATACTGCACGGCCCCATTGCGACACAATGCCGCAGCCCCGCGGACGGACAGACAGACAGACCGCGAGACGTACGGCTGCCGGCCGGACGCGCATGCAAAGAAAAGGCCCGGGCAGAACAAACCGTAAGAACAAGGACGCTTGTACCAACCTGGAGTGGTGGGAGCCGTCGATGCTGAGCTCGGCGTCCTGGGAGAGGATGGGCACGGGGGGCTTGTACTGCTGGGGCTGCTGCTGGAGCTGCTGGGGCCGGGCGAGGGCCACGGCCAGCAGGGCGCACGCGACGATGACCTGGGACAAGATTATTGGTGTAAAGCACGGCGTAGAATGTCGGTGCAGGCTACCGGCTCATTACCAAAGCAAGAGGGTGACTTCCTCGTTTAGAGCAGGTTCCAGGTCGTTTCACTGGTAAACAGTGAAAAGGACGAAAGCCCTCGGAGGACTTACGCCCTTTTCACTTTTCAGCAGTGATTTGTGGCTCTGTTGTCTTGAGTCTAGCCTAGCATTGAGTTTGTCTTCCTTGAGAGACTTCCCCAAACCAAACACACGCCCGCACGGCGACGTCTACCAGCCTTACCAGCTTCATTGTGATGATCGGGAGGGCTTCGACTTGAATACTGCTCGTCTTCTCCCGCCGGACGCTTTTATAGGAGGCGGGGCGTCCTGAAGGCCGGTTACGGCGCCGGTGTGGGGCCCGGCGCGGAGCGGCCGGCCGGCCCGGCGCGGGGCGGCCGGGGTCGGCAGATGTGTCGACGGGGCGAGGCGGGGCGAGGCGGGGTGCGGCACAGGGGCGGGGCGGAAAAAACGGGGTCCCCGCGCGCGCGTTGCTGCTGCTCCCAACACGGAGACTACCGCCGCCGCGCGCTCAGCTCCGACGACAAGCGTGACTACATAGCACTGAACGACTTTGTTGTCGAAGGGAGACTTTGGGGCGTGTGTCGCGCTCTTGCGGCGCCCCCTGCAGTCCGTCTTCCTGAACACATTTCCCTGCCCGGGCCCAGGGCCGGGCCCAGGGCCCTCCTTGTCAGACTCTACAAACTGTCCCAATTTTATCCTGGGCCGCGGCGGGAGGCGCAGGAGGCGGCTCGAGTGTCAAAAGCACCCAGCGTTGTTATGTGTCGACGGAATGACTGCGATTAATTAAGACTCCCTCCCTACCTCTTGTTCCTCGGCGTCTTCACCTCCTCCTCCCTCTTCTCCCCCTCCTCTTTCTCCCCCTCC
>NW_026267161.1:53696-70913 GCF_000697945.3 Frankliniella occidentalis | reverse complement strand
TGTTATTTAAATTATTTTCAGTGACTGACAAAGCAATAACAAGATTTTCAACAAATTTTCTTTGGCATTTATGATACTACTTAATACCTTAATAGTGAGATGTTCAACCGACACCTCGCCCTCTCTTCACTGCTTAACTTTATTGAGCTATATGTTACTTCTTAACAGACATCACAATTTCCACACATTTGGCCTGACAGTTTACGTTGGCCTGAGGGAAGTCATTTTGAACACCTTACAGGGAACACGGGCATATTATGGCAGTCAATACACACTATTCTCCGCTCGCGAACAACATTTCCCGGTGGGAGAGCGTTTCAACACGTACGCTAAACAATAACACGGTCATGAGTAGATGGTCATCAGAATCATCTGTAACAGAGTCATGACAGATAAATTCACATTGTCGAATGTGTGCTATAGAGCGATTTGCTTCTGTTTTATTTAATACTGACCTCCTCTAGTGACAGTGGGTTTCCCTTCATTTTGGTGTCCAGGCTGTGATACCTCTCTGCAATGCAAACAATGAAATAACAGTCATGTATATGTTTTAAAGAGTAATGTATGAGAGAAGGGGGAATGGAAGTCATTTTCCAGCTAAGAAATTAATGGTATTAATTTCGATGTCACACCGTAACGTCGAATTGACATAGTCCTGTCACCTAACTGATACTCGTTGTTTTTTTTTATATTTATCGTTCGGATCAACATTGAATTTCTAACTGGGTTTTGATGAACAAGAAACACACCGTGTGCGAGATGTAGCCGGACCATGGCCATGACGAAACCCTCGGCGCTGATGAGCTGCCGTCGTGCGAACCTCAGCACGAGGCACTCCAGGACCTTGTTGGAGACGGTGGAGCCCGCCTCCCAGAGCAAGGGTCGCAGGTTGTACGATGAGGTGCGGGTGCTGTGCTGCTCGAACTTCTGAAACGCCAGCTGGGGAAGGAGGAGAAATTAGGCGAGATCCATGGCACGGACGACTTCAGACACACAAACGTGGTCTGTACTCACTTTCCAGAAGTGGAGCATGTGCATGAGGACTGGGATGTCGCCGAGGCTGATTCTGCCGCTGATGTTGTAGTCCCTCAGCATTATCAGGCTCTTGCACAGCTCGAGGCTGGGCTTTTCTGCTAGGTACGCTGCGAAAAAGTAAGAATGGCACTGGGATTAGAACTTGTGTGTCTCGATATCTAACGCAAGGGTCTACGCCCTCCTGGAAGTGTGTGTCACGGACGCAGAGCACAGCTACTTACCTCTCCAGTGCGATTTAAGTATCTTCTGAAGCAGGGCGACGTCCACTTCAGGCGGGTATTTGACTAGAAGTTTGCCAATCAGCGACCGCCCGTCCGGCTGAAATCAAAATAATTCAAATTACTTCCTATCCTTGGCAAAATGTGACGTTTTCGGGGGTAAGGGAATCGTCCAGAAGGTACGTCCGTTTTTTATCCGGCAAAGTACGGGAGCTCGGCGCCTGCGTCACTCAGTGTAGGCCACGCCGCAGTACACACATGCGCTAGGGGCAAGATGTTGCCTAACCACCGGGCGTTGTGAGAGCAGTGAGAGCTAGCAGAGGCCAAGTGAACTTGACCCTAATCCGTGGGGGATATTACTTACCAGCATGATCGGTTCCTCTAAAAACTCTGCTGATATGTTCCTGAAGACCATGTTGTCCTCGTTCACCTCCCTGCACAGAAAGATGTGAAGATTAAAGGAGCCCACCCCGTACGTTATACGTCGGTCTGCACAGCGCTGCATAGCAGCTCGGCCACCTCGCCGTATCCCGTACCAGATGTTGGAGTGCTCGTCCGTCAGCATCCTGAGCAGGAACTTGCCCTCCTGACCAGGGCGGTCCGTCTGCGGCACCACGATGTAGTCCCCCGGTGGTAGCGTAAAGAACGTGGCCACCTCCCGTGCCACCGAGTGGTTCGTCACGTCCAGCGGCCGCTGCGGAGCGAGGAAGGATTAGAGGGACACACGTCACGGAGGAGGTGCTTAAGGGCAGGGTTGCCCGGGGGCGGCCGCATACCCACCTGCTCCATGACGAACTGCGGGCTGAGGCGCGTCATGGCGTGCGGCACCTCGTACACGGCGAACCCGATGGCGAACAGCCGCTTCTTCTTCTTGTTGTCCTGGACGGCGGGCGCCGGCTCGTAGAACTGCGTCACCGACACCACGACGTGGCACTTGTTGGACGCGGAGCGTGGGATTTGGATGTGGAACTGCGGCAGATAGACAGGTTAAGATCAGTTTGATGCACGCCGGCATACACAAACAGGCTCCTGACGAACTCCCCAAACTTCTGTTGAATCTTGTCGAAGTTCACCATACCATCTCTCTCGCATCGTCCAAGTTCATCGAATAAGTCGCGTCCCCGTGGGGGGTGAGGCGAGTGCTCACCTGAGGGTTCATTGCGGTGGTGTCGGTGTAGGCGGGGCCGCCGCCCGCGTTGTAGCCGGCCCGCCAGCGCCGGCGCGCCAGCACCGCGCGCCACGGCTGCTTGGAGTGCAGCGCCGGCTCGCTCATCCAGTCGTCCGGCCCCACGTGCACCAGGTCCAGGTGCGTGAAGTGGCGCGCGAAGTCGTCGAACGACATCCTGGAACAGAACGGAGCCGCGCGCGGGTCGGGTGAGCGGAGCGGTCGGCGCCTGCGGATACCCGGGTAGGCAGCCCAACAGGCAGACGAGCGCGGCGGACAGCGCTGCGGCGGCCCGCCGGGCGGCGGGGGCGCGCCACAGCCACAACGCCGGGACTGCGTGGAAGGACAAGACCCCACCGAAAGTGGCGCACAGAGAGCCGACCGCGCTGAATAATGCAGACCCTACAAGCCGTTCGACAGCCGCATCGCGCGTTCGTCTCGCCGCCGCCGCCGTCGTGAAATCCTAGGAAACGCTGCTGAATTCATCCCACCCGTCCCGTTTCCGTGCCGTTTCGCGTCGTCGCCGTCGAACTGCTGCAACTCGTGCGTTCCGAATATTTAAAGGATGAGCGAGCGGCTGCCGCGGGGCCGCCGCCGCGGGCCTGGTGGGGTGGGCCACGGAGGCTGTTGCAGCCGCTGCCGCCGGCGTGGCGGGGCAGGTCCCGTTGCGACGCGTCGGC
This sequence comes from Frankliniella occidentalis, assembly GCF_000697945.3. Lineage (NCBI taxonomy): Eukaryota > Metazoa > Arthropoda > Insecta > Thysanoptera > Thripidae > Frankliniella > Frankliniella occidentalis. The sequence goes on along the minus strand of NW_026267161.1, from coordinate 67,815 downwards.
AGGAGGATGCCGGGCCGGGCCATCCTGGACGGGATGGGCCGCAGAAGGAGGAGATGCCGAGCGAGCGACAACCGCGAGCGGCCGAGCAACGGTGCGCAAGGTATTTGTCATGGAGAGCCAGCCGGGCCGGGCCGGGCCGGGCCGGGCCGGGGGACAACAACAACTACTAAAGTGATGCCACAATAAAAGCGACCATAGAGCAATCTCGAGTAAACTGAGTTGACAGAGAGACGACGGCTGCCGCAGTGACGGATGCGGGGGGATTGCCTGCGCGGTGTCGCCACACGACGCACCCCATGCCATCGACTCGGCGACGCTCTTCCTCTAGTTTAACGAGGCCTTCTGCTTACAAGCGCCCGCGGCACCGTTCGGCGAACGCCCCACCGCGCCCCGCCCCGCCCCACCCTGCGCCCCGCAGGAAGAGGAGCCAGCACAACTTATTACAAAATAAAAAGGGCACGCCTTAAGCAGTCCGTCACGACTACTGAGCGACTTGCCTGCCTAACCCGCTGCAAGGTGGGGGCAATGATGCCCCCCTCCCCGCCCCTCCGGGAAGGCTTTGCCACTGACCTCACCCAAGGCGTGCCGCCGGCCGGCGTGCCTGCCTGCCGCGGGACCGCCGCACCACACCGGCTGAGGCCCAAGTCAGGCCGGACCGGGGGGCCTCCAGCGGCTCAGTGATGTTCTGTCAAAGTCGCTGAAGGCGATAAAGGACAGGTAACAGACGTGCAGCGTATGACCCATAAAGCGGAGTTCAAATAGAACCGTTAAAAGACTCGTGCCGAGCCCCTTCACCCCCCACATCCCGCGATACACTTCAGCGGGCGGAACCGGCCGGTCCCAGAGTCCACAGTAGGATAGGCCTCAGCGGTGCGCTGGGCCGGCTCAAGCCGACTGGCGCGTCAAATTGCAGGTTGTCGATGGTGGTGGTGGCGTACGGCGGGGTGCCGGGGAGTTTGGACTTCTCTCAACAGTGTACCGCTACGGGGCGTTTCTGGGGCGTAGCAGCAGTCCCGGTGAGCGCCAGTAAACAGAACAGAGCGGCTATAAATTTACTAATGACTTTAATATCGGAGAATCGCTCTGTCTTGACGCCCCATACCTTTCCCTCGCTCACGCCCCGTCTGCCCGAAGTCCGCATTCATTTTGGGAATTCGAACGACCGTCATAGAAAATTGGAAAATTGATGGACGATCGTCAAATGCATGCACAGCAGCGCGGGGATTCCGAATTGCCGTCGATTTTGAGCACGACTCCGCCGCACCTGTACTGCGGGGCCTTGCAGTCGCGGGGACGCGCCGGGCGATACTCGGGTACCGTTGGGTTCGTCCCGTTCGCTCATGATATTGCAAGTGATGGTCAGTGATGGTCACACCCGCCGTTGGCGCGGCAGGCTGGCGGCGGCAGGGCAGGAGTAGAGCCTCCTGTGTCATCTGACGTTGCACAAAGTTTGAGCGCGGGCTGGCTACTGCTAGTACTAGTGCTGCCCGCCGGGGTGGTGGGGGCCCTGGGCGGGCTGCTGCTGCTGGCTACAGGCTGACCGATCGGCTCCGCCCCGCTCTCAAATAAATCGAGCGTTTTGATTGTATTATCCATCGCCCGCTCTGTGGCGCACGTCGGAGTAGCGAATAACCGTTCATCATGTTTTGACGCTTCGGGAAACAGTGCCCGCCCTGATTGCGTTTGCGAGGCTGAGCCGTTCGGGCTACAAATTAAACCGTATCAACGCAACGGACGGGAGAGATATTTCAATTAGAGAGTCCGAGGCGAGAGCCCCGCTGCTAGGCCACCGCGAGTAGGAGAAGGTCTTGTGAAATTATGACACCGTCCCATTAAAAATGATAAAGGAGTTTTGAGGTATCCATAAAACCAAAATTTCAGGGTCTATGAGAGATGTTCAGCACGACAGATAGAACAGTGAGATTCATAGTCTTTTCCGTCTAAAACAGTAAATGGCGAGAGACTAAAGTAAAGACATGTTTAATGTGTGTGACTAATAAAACAATTCGTGGAATCCACACACAAAACAACTGCGAGACCCACATATACCAGGTGGTTGACTCACGCCAGGCCGCGCACTTTCGCAGTTCTACTGTACCGCATGCACGAGTGAGGGCGGGTTGCCTACTCACACGGAGCCATAAGGAGCCGTCGACAGCGAGGAGGCAAACACACCCAGATGCGGTACAGCATAACTACGAAAGTGCACGGCGTAAGTAAGCTGTACCTTTTCATGTGGGTCTCGCAGTTGCGTGAATTCCACGAATGGCTCTAAAACCGTGACACACGCTGTCACGATGGGAGAAGGGAGTGTACTCACCAGAACTCGCCGTCGTTGCGCACGCGCACGGAGAGCAGCTCCTTGTCGCGCTCCGAGAGCCCGTCCCACTCCCAGGAGCGCTCGCTCCACGCGCCGGTCCACTCGCCGCGCGCCCAGGGGTTGCGCAGGCGCACCAGCGGCGTCTCCCCGAGCGGGCCGCGCACCCGCGCCAGCCCCGTCACCGAGTACGCGTGCTGCGTGAGCAGGCCGTTGCGCAGGCGCAGCTGCCGCTTGTTCTCCTTCTGCGTCAGATCAAACAGGCTTCAAACAACTTGAAACGCACAGCGGTGAAATTCCACGAATTTTGATAAAATTCGATGAAATTTAATGAAATGTCATAATGAAAAATTTGATGAAATTTCGATTGAAGTTCCTGAAATTTGATCACGAGAGAGAAGCTTCAATTAATTTCGGCATTGGCCGAACATCAATGAGCTTCGACGTTCACAAACTTCGATTTAAGTTCTCAAACTTTGGTGAGAAATTAAGATGAAATGATCAACAATGCGACTCAGTGTGTAGGGTGATTTCGGCGCAACTCTCCGAATTTCTCCTCGGGAGGCACAAGGGCCAGGAGGGGGCACCAGCATCAGCGGACAGATGAACGGTTGGATGGAGTCAGAGTCCTCTGTTAATTGGGGGTCAGCCTTAAAAGGGGAAGGCCGTTACGGTGGCCGTGCGGCTGGCCCAGCCCGGCCCGTCGGGCAAGCTATGGACCGGCGACGGCCGGCCGGTGGCGGACCGGACCCGGGCCTCTCCATGGTGGTCTACTGGCGAGCGTGGTGCGTGCGTGCGTGCGTGAGCATGTGTGCGTGTGTGCGGAGCAGCGGCAAAGCAGCCAGGTACAGGACGCGCACCGTGAGGCGACATGTTGAACGGACATGGTGGACAGGCCCCGGACAGGCCCCGGACAGGCTCTCTCTACGTGCTTCCCCAATCGATACCATCGCAGGGGTGGTTGTCCCGCACCGACCGGCCGCCTGCATCGTACTGTATGGAGCGCGCGGTGGGTGTGTGTAGTGTAGTGTACCGTATCATAGTGCGTTCAGTTCCCTCGTCGCCTCTCCTCCTCCACCTGAACACACAAGCCGCAGCACCATAGCAAATTGTTTCTTGAATTAAATGGAAACAAACAAACCTTGAAAGTGTAAAGAAAAAACAACAACCCAAAAAACAAGTTACTAAAAATTAATGTCTGCGCAGGCCTGCATTCCCCGCTTCTTCCAGATACCAACATCTTTCCAAATTAAACTAAAAGAACGATACAAAAAATATTTATATATCGATATATATTGAAGGTGGCGAGCGGGCGATTGCATCTAAACTGCGGCAAATCATCTCCTCAACTGCGTGCGTGCGCGCGCGCGCGATTGTGCGTGTAAAGCGCTTTCAAAAGTGGAAAATGATAGCAGGCGCATAAGCAGCGCACCCGCTTCCCTCCCCTCTCCCCACCCCACCCCCTCCCCATCCTGCCACGCCTTTCTTGTTCGCACCAGTTAGGTTTACGGATCCTTGATGATTGGAGGAAGCAGCCGTTTGCTTTGCAATCGATTCTCACGCCCCCTCCCTCCCCTCCCCCGCCCTCGCCCTCACCCGCTCCCTCGCTCACAGCCGCTCCAGTGGGGCACACAAGGCGACGTGCGGCGGCGCGGCGATCGTAAACGAAACGCGGTTTATGCAAACTGTATCAAATTACACGTGTGGTTATGGCGAGGGCAGCGCGATCGCACGCCCGATAAGGCAAAACGGCAAAAATCGCAACGAGATAAGCGCGGTTAAAAAATAAAGAACAGAGGGAAAGGAGAAGAGAAAATTAATTCTGTATTAGTCCCCCTAAAAATCCGTCTTGCTCACAACCACTCCTGCTCACAGAGAAAATTACTTCTGTATCAGTCCTCCTAAAAATCCGTCTTGCTCATGAGCAGTTGTGCACAACCACTCCTGCTCACAATCAGTCCTGCTCACAACCAGTCCTGCTCACAATCAGTCCCGCTCGCTCACTCACCGGCTGGATGCAGGCGATGAGCAGGCTGGAGCGCGGCACGGCGCTGTTGAGCACCTGGAACGTGAGATACCGGTCCTGGCTGGACAGGCCGAAGCTCTGCACGATGCCGCCCGTGAGGTCCTGGAGCGCGCGCGTCGTCATGCCGCACTGCAGGCCCTCGTAGCAGCCGTACCACCTGAAGGAGAGAGAAAGAGACAGACGACAGAGAAATAAAAAATAACAACGACAAATAATCGAGCAGGCGCTTGGCGCGGAGGGTGTGTGTGTGTGGTACTGACTTGGCGTAGGCCTTCTCCAGCAGGGCCGCCCAGAACTCGGTGCTGTTGGAGGAGTGCATGTACACCAGGCGGCCCTTGTGCGTGGGTAACCGGTCGTCGACGAGCACGTCCACCCACTCGCCAAAGTGCCAGAACCGAAACCTGCAACACGTAGAAGAAAAAGAGTGAGGGGGGCTTGTGAGATGAGCAGGAGCAGCAGGGGAAGGTCAGGTCACACGATACGACAACTAGCCCGCCTACAAAAAGCGAGAAGCACTATAGCACTGGCTGAACTCATCCGCCCCTCCCGCCCCGCCCCTCCACGCTCGCCGCTCTCCGTGTCACGGCGTGGCCACCGCATTACTGTCAGGACAGGCCTCCTCCTGCTCCTGGCCGGATTCCTAGATCGCTCCACAAACTAGACTGGTGAGATAGAATCCTTTCACATGCCTCGGCTGCTCCGCGTTCAGACACACACACACACACAGAGTAGTCGCGAGCACTCACACATGGACAAAGTGAAATGTGATTGGTCCTGTGCAGGGGCCACCTGGCAGCGTCCACACACAGAGAGCAGCGGGCAATGCGGCATTATTGTCTTTCCTCGCGGCTTTCTTTTCCTTTCTAACGAGTCGACCACCGCGCACCCGCATCCCGCCCCGTCAAGCGGCGGCGCCACGCCCCCGGCGTGTGAAAAAGAAAGACCCGCGACGGTTGCGGGATGGGGCGGGGTGCGGCGGGCGGGGTGCGGGGGGGGGCGGCCGCGACAATACCGTGTGATGGGTGTTATTGGGAGTCGCGTTATTGGCTCGCCACTCACATGAAACACACACACACACTCGCGCACACACGCTGCTGCACTGGCGACGTGTAGTAGCCCACCCCCTGCTGCCCCCCGCCGCCGAGCCGTGTCCGCCGTGAACGACACGACAGTGCACTTCTTGAGGGAGGCCGGGAATGCCCGCTGCTGCTGCTGCTCGCGCGGTGCCGTGTGCTGCACTCGGCGCTGCATCAAGCGGCGCCCTTGCAGCAGAGAGGAGCCGCTGCAAAGTAATTGCGGAGGCCCCAGAAATATGGTGTTAACAACGGCGGGCGCGCGGGCCCGGGCGGGCTGTGTGGCGGGGTGGGGTTGGGCGGGGCGGCAGCAATGTCGACTGGCGTGGCGGGGCCGCCACAGCTGGCGCCCAGCCACAGGCGTCTGTTCACACGCTGGCGAGGCTGCATCTCTTCGTTCGTCGTGGTCGTTGTCGTCGTCTTCATCATCGTCGTCGTCGTCGCTACCCTCCTCTTCCCCCCGACGCTCACCCTCACCGTCACGGTGTCGTATGCGATACGCTCTCGGCCGCCGCCGAGTCCAGTGACCAGTGACCACTGCGGCGGCGACTACCACCGCCCCTCCGCGCAGCAAGCCCGTTCCGATGGTCGTTGCTCCGAAAGGCAATTGGCCAAGAAGTAGTGGCGGTCAGAATCGGTCGGGCACGGCGGCGGCGCGGAGCGGTGCGGAGCGGCAGAGTCGTTACAGACATGTCACGACGCTGTCAGGGCCCGCCCCGGCCCCGCCCCGGCCCCGCCGCGGCCGCGCACCGACCCGTCAGGGCAGCGCGGCGGCCAGCGCGCGGACAACCTTTTCTGATTAAATCGTCATCGGCTACGTGACGTGGTGAGGCGCGGCCGGCGCGGCGCGGTCCGGCAGGTCGATGAGAATCTCCTCCCGCAGCGTGTGCGCGCGCGTGTGTGTCGTCCACGCAGCGCAGCGCATCGCGGGGCGGGCAAGACGGACCTGTGTGACATTGGAACGCGCCCCGCACCGCCCCAGCACTCTAGTCGCCATAAACCAAAAGGGGCCGCGCTCCGCCCGCCCCACCCCGCACCGCCCGAGCTCGCTATCATTCCGCGGGCGGACTGAGGAGCGGACTGTGCGCGCTTAGCGTTATCGGCCGCTGATCGGGGCTCGTCGTATTTACGGAATCGCAAAAATACACCTTCAAGGAGAGTCTGTTTTCTTCTGAATATTTTTTTTCATGCAAGGGGAAGGGTTTTGTGCGCTTTACTTTTTGCAAGTTGAGTTGCAAGTTGGTGATGCGAGAAGCTTAAACAGGATTATTGGCGCAAGGTGCCCTGCTTGCTCTGTTCATTTCTACAAGACCAAGGACACAACAAGTAACGCGTTCGTTTTTGAATCAGGTTTTTTCTTTCTAAAAAGAATAAAGAACAGAAATCTGACAAGGGCAACTAACCAGCCTGTTCCTCAGATGCAAGCTACGCCGAGCCCCTGCGAACTCTTGGGTAGGCCAACCGCCCAGCTGCGCTGCACAGAACCATAAATTTGCCTAACTACCAGGCGTTTTCTGCGGCATACGAATCAAAAATTTAATCCAGTCTATCTTTCCGTCTGTCCGACTGTCCGCCCGTCCGTCCGTCCGTCCATCCGTCCGTCCGTCCGTCCGTCCGTCCGTCCGTCCGCCCGTCCGTCTGTCTGTCTGTCTATGCCTTACTGTCCGTGTGTCGCACACGCAGGGAACGCATGACGGCATCCTAACATCGCAACACGACTTGGTCGTCCACGCCCGGCCCTGCCCCGTGTAGTACGTCACGTCCCATCCGGTCGGCGAGTGAGGCGGGTCAGTCACTCCGCCGCGCGCCGCCCGTTTGGTGGAGCCCCGGGGCCGAGCCCGAGCAGGGCAGGACGTCCTCGTGGTCACCCCCTCCCCCCCTCTCTCCCCTCTCACGGAGCGCCGCCGCCACGAGCTGAGCTCCCCGCCGCTCGTTTCCAGCGAGGCTTCCACCGGCCCGCTGTCAAGTCTGATCGCCCGCAGTCGCAATGGCGCAAAGAGAGCTCCGCCGGAGAACGGAGAAAATAAAAATACTAAAAAAAATGTGGAAAAAGTCGGCTGCTTAGGTCAGGTATCGTCCCTGCCGTCCCGCGCGCCGGTGATCCGACGGCGCGGTGATGTACGGCGGCATGTCGGCGCACGGCGGCGAGGCGCGGCCATCGCGTGGGAAAAGAAAGAGCTGCGGAGGGCTGCGCGGGACTTACCTAAAGATGCCGGCATAGTGCGCGTTGTCGAAGCCCTGGTCGGGCGGCACCACCCGCTCGAGGAAGCGCGGTGTGAGCGTGAGCGAGGACACGGCCGCCAGCAGCCACGGGTCGCCCAGCTCGCCCAGCTCCACGTCGAAGCGGGGGCCGGTGGTGGTCCCCGAGCCCGCCAGCGGGCCGGAGCCCGGGCCGCCGCCGCCGGGGCCGGGGCCCGCGCCGGGGCCGCCGTCCTCGGCCAGGAAGCGCGGCCGCTGGCACATCTCGTGCGGCCGCATCCAGACGATGGGCTGCAGCGGCGGCTTCTTGTGGTGGTAGAGCGCGCGGTTGCCCGGCGGGAACTCGGGGTCCTCGAACAGGCGGCCGCGCTCCCGGCACGACCGCCGGATCGCCTCGTAGTCACTCAGCGTCGCCCGCGGCCGCTCCGTCGTCCAGTACCTGCAAGCGAACAGTGGATTTCTTAGTAACTGTCGAAGAAAAGGGTTTAGTCGTTTTTCTAGTGAACTAGATGTTTTGTTTTCAACAGCCGTACGCCCATTTGGAAGAAACTGTGCTCGATCGTAGAGCATTCTCCTCACAATACCTTAAACGAGTAACCAGCACACAGGAAAACTGCGTAGATGCTTTTCCTGGGTGTGGTCGTCTTGTTGTGGCCCGGCCCACTATCCAGAGGCACTCGCCGGTGAGCCGCGCGCTCAGCGTTGCCTGTCCGCCCGCCGCCGCCGCCCCGCGGCACACACACGCTGACGCTGCGTCTCTAAATGGACTCGTCAGGCCGCAGGCGGCTGCAGCGCGGGTAGGGAGGGCCCAAGGCTGCTGCCAATACAGACTGCCATTAATTACACGGGCAACAGCCGCGCGGCCGGAGGCGGCCACGGCCAGCCCCGGGGTTCAGCCCCGCCGCAGGTCACGAGGAGCAGGAGCCCCCCGTGACAAGCCCGCGGACCTGCGAGGCGCTCCCGCCGTCTCCTTTCTCCTCCGCATGGTCCTCCCCGTGCGTGCGAACCTCCTCGCCGGACCGGCGGCGGCGCCGAGCGGCGCTCACACTCCAATCAATGTAACCGCGGGGGGCCCACTTTGGCTAGTAGTGTGTAATTCGTGTGCAAGCGGTGCGGTGCGGTGCGGGGCGGGGCGGGGCGGGGCGGGGCGGGACGAAGCGACCCGCGGGTCTAGGTCTGCGGCGCTGCATGCGCGCAGTGGAGCGGGGCCCGGGCCCGGCACACCTCCAAACAGCTGTCGGGTAATCGGGCATCCCGTTAACGAGTTAATAATATGCGCCTGCCTGCGCCTTGGCCGCTCAGCGCTCAGCGGCGGTGCATCACCGCGCGCGTCGCCCACCCCGCCCCGCCCCGCCGCGGCCCCACGCAGCTCGCCGCGCCCCGGCCGAGGCCACGCCCAGCTAATCGCGGCCAATAACTCGCGTGACATTTCGGACGCGTTAAAGAGGAGAAATCAGAAATCACACCCCCGCGAGCCTGTGTTCGCCGCGTCCGCCTGGCGTGAGCAGCACAAACGCGTGAGCGCGGGGACGGCTGCGGGGTGGAGTGGGCGAGGCGGCCTAAGGAGGCACTTGGCCGCAGCCCACCTGCACGCCGGCGGCGCAGCGAGCGAGGGCCCGCGTAGACACGGCCTCCTCTGCGGCACCAGCATCGGCGTCCTCTCGGCTGAGCGACCATGCAGAAGCCCCTTGTGTCCTGTACTGCCAGCAGCGAGTATAGCATCGCGGCGACCCCAACCTTTACGGCTCGCGCGGGCGTGCGGCGTCCTGCATGACCCGCAGCACTGCGTTATCGCGGCCTCCAGCGCCTACCTCCCCGGGCCGCGCGCCCCGCGCACACACCCGGCCGTGCGTCCCGCCCTGCCGCCAGTTCCCATGGTATTTGCACCGCGGGGCTCCGCGCGAGGAGCGCAAGGCCAGCCTCCCCGAGACCCGCGGCAGGCCCCGGCTGCGGGTTCAAGGGCTGAGCGCGGCGCAGCAGCAGCCCGCTCAATGGAGTCCCTCCCCCTCCCCCGTCGCAGCCCCCTTTCGCTTTCCCTTGTATGATGATGTGTACCCGCTGGTGGCGCGGCGCGGTGGGGCGGGGCGGGCACCAGTCGTGACGCGCCTGGCACACATACCAGCGGAACGGGGTATCAGTTGTCGCACACAATCGGGTACCGACGGCGACGACGGCACGCGGGGTCTTGGCCTCTCGCTCTCAGCGGCGGTAAAGTCTCCGCAATTGTCGATGTTGAAGGGGGAATAAAGAAGCTCTCATAGGACTACGAGCAGGTGTAAGCTGGAGTGTAGTGCATTACCTCCAGCCGGCGGACTACCTACTCACTCGGGACAGAGAGTGGATAAGCAAACCCGCCCTTGTGCGGTTGTTCAGTTTAGAGTGAAATCACAATGATAGTGACAATTAATATGAACAAATGCCAAACATTACTTACAAAATTACCATATTAAAAACAAAGCATCAAAAAAGTGAAACATTTGAGTAGCGTAGTTGCGTTATGCGCGGGCTTAGGACCTGACGTCTTTATTGGCCATACAGTGGCGGCGTGGCGCGGCGTGGCGCGCCGTGGCGTGGCGTGGTTCGTCGTGGCGTATCGTGGCGGAATGGCACAATGTACCCCGGGCGCGCCTCGAGAATAAACTCGCGCTCCGGAGATACCAGACCAGATTCCCCCATGACGATGACGGTCGTGACAAAATTTTTTAGTGTGCGCGCCATAGCCTGTCGCACGAGGGGGAGAAGGGGCGGGGAAAAAGAATGGGCTTGAGCTCGGATATCAAGCGATAAAGTGCGAGGGGACGGGGTAGCGGGGGAGGAAGGGGGCTACCCGGCGAGCACGCGGATGCACACCGATCCGAGTGTCATTAATAACACCTTTCCGAGAAGGCGTCACTCTCGGCGCTGCCCAGCCAGCCGGGCCCTGCGCGGCCAGGCAGTGGCAGCAGCAGCGGCAAGCCTACTCCGAAATTATGTTTCGGAACTCGAATTAGAGAGCCGGAATCATCCTAATTGAAAAGCCGCGCCCGCCTCGAGGTTCATCTTGTTCGACTTACCTCGAGCCCTGCACTACACGGAGAAGCGTCGTTTCCGAATTCAAGTCAAGTACACATAGTGTTCTTTAGGCCAAAATTTTAGTTTGCTTTTAACTTGTATACACTCTAAACGTGAAAGGCAAGGACAGCGAATATGCGTTCTTAAGCTGATCTCAATCGAGGAGCGAGGACTAGTTTTTGTGGGTGTGGAGCGAGCTTCGGCTGGACGCACTACCGCGCACCGCGCACTGCCATCATCCATAAGTGTAAAGCAGAGCTCTCTGCCTCGTCGATGGGGTTTTCCCTCAACTAACAAAGGAACGTTTTCCGGTCGGCGATACATTCAGAATTCGATTGCGCTTTAAACTGTTGTTGTTGCCTGTTGTTGACAGCCCTACAGTTTTTCGCCAGGCCAAGTGAAATGAAATTACTTAGTTTACTTATTACAAGAACGGGACTTTTGGGTTGTGAGGGAGCAGATAGCAAGACTGATCAGGGCGCATGTAAATTTCGAGAAAAGAGAAGGAAGGGACTTGACGCGAGGCAGGTTGGGCAGGCATTGGCAGAGACAACAGATCGGCTGCGGCTGGTGCGCGGCTAGATCTCAGCGCTCAGAGCTCAGCTCAGCCGCCGCGCTGCAGGGCGTGATGGCTTTGTAACAAGCCCCCCGGTATTGCGAGCGCAGAGCAACATGACGCGGCAACCTCCTAAATTACAGAGACAAGTTCTGTCCGACCATTCTCTGTCTCCTTCCCTCTCTTTCCCCTTCTCTCTCTTCCTCTCTCCCCCCTCCCCTCCCTCCCCCATCCATTTTCTATCCGCGTGCTTCTTTCTGATGCGCATTCTGCCGACCCCCTCCTCTTCTCTTTTTTTGCCTCCTCCGCCCCGCCTCCTTCCGCGCAGCGTTTCTTTCTGACCGCGCGGCGGCACTGCGCATCTCTATTCAGGTTCGCCTCCGAGTCCTCGCGAGCAGCTCGCCGTCGACGGTCCAGCACTGAGTGCACGAGAGCTGACGCTGACACACAGGCCCGCCTTATGAACCTCTTCCCCCCGCCTCCAAATAGGGCTCCAATAAGTAGAGCTCCCCATCCGAGTGCCAGCCGCGGAGTACCTCACCACAAAGTCAAGCGAATTTTCTGTTTACCTTTTCTGATTGTTCCAGGTTTTTCCTGGATTTTTCGTAACATTTGTTCCGTATATTTGTGGAGGCTGTACACAATTTCTTTTGATTGAGGTCCCCCCTAGTGCCAGCTGCATGTCCCTTGGAACACCTCCTGGGGCCTGCTCGAGGGGGCTCTGCATAGCCGATTCTTCTTGTTCTTCGAATCGAATTCGCTGGCCGCCTCGTCTCGCGTCTCTAGTCGGCGCCGCGCTCCTTCCAGGAGCGAGCGGTGCTGCGGGTACATAGCAGGCCATTCCCCATTCATCATCCGAGCAGCCAGCACTCCGGGCCGGGTCAGCCCGGGCGGGGCGGGGCGGGGCGGGGAGTGGCGAGGTGGGGCGAGGTGGGGCGAGGTGGGGCGGGGCGGGGAAGGGCGGGCCTGGGCCTCGCGGAGGACCAAGGCTACTGATCCGATCGCAGCCTCGCGGGGCGAGGTGGGGCAGGGTGCGGCGGGGCGGGGCGGCCCGCGTACCGCGCCGAACAATGCGCGCCCGCGGGGTAGGCCGGCCCGCCACACGCGCACGCCGGGCGGGGTCGCCTACCTGGCGGCGGGCGGGCGGGCGGGCGCTGCGCTGCGCTGGCGCTGACGCACCACGACGACACACGACTGCACACGACACGTACCTGGAGAGCGTGGACTGCTTGTCGTCTGGCTTGTGGAGGCCGCCGTTGATCCAGTGCCGCGTCTGCGGACCGTTGCCGTCTGCAACACAAACACACACACACACATAGAAGTTTAGTCCCGCTGGAGAGTGTCACTGCTGGAGGGGTGCGGGGGCGCGAGGACCCTCCGGAACAATGGGGCATTACCGGCTGGACTGGACCAGGGGCTGGAGCCGGCGGCCGGCCACGAGGGCCGCTATCGCGATGGAACGGAACCCTTATCAGCGGACAAATGAGACTGCGCCGGCCACCGCTCCACATAACGCCGCGCCGGGGCTGGTCCGGGGCCGCCGGGGCAGGACGAATCTATTTCGAGAAGCCTCCGGTACCGCGGGCCCGGTGGTGGGGACCACTTCGAGCGGAGCGGCTCGCAATCAGCGGCGCCAATACAAACAAAAAGGCCACCATCGACGCGTGATTAAAAGCCTTCCCCATTCACAGAGCGGGCACTCCATGGGGGACCACACACACTCACTCACACTCACACTAGCGCGCGCGCACACACACACACACACACACACACTCTCACGTGCACGATAAGTCTCACTTTATATCAAGTATGGGCGCCGGACAAAAGCCTCGTAAAGACCCTCACCGAGGCGCCCTGGCCTCTACGACGGGGATGAGCACGAGCGTGAGCGTGAGCACCAGAAGGAGGAAGTCGTCGAACCTTTTACCACCTGGCTCAGATCCTCACTAAAAGTGAATTTAAATGAGCTTTTAAAAAAAATCAAAAGAAATCTCAATAGCTCGTCAAGAATAGAGGCATTTGTGGGTGGTGGACGTTCAAGTCACGTGACAGTGAGTGCCCGCGAGTATGGACTCCTGCCAGTGGCGTGGCTGAGGGGCGCTTCCCCCCTCCCTCTCCCTCGGGCTGCACGCGCGGCACTTACCGGCCCGTTATGAATGGCCGGCCACAGTGTGAATGAGCCGGTCGAAAGTGCACCGCCACAAACACTCGACTGCATGCACAATTCATATTGCGACGCGAAAAAAAACAAAAATAATCGACGCCTTTCGTGTTTTGCTCGTCACTGGTGACAAATAATTGGTTTACAGGAATATGTGCCGGATTTGGGGGCGCGTAAGAAATCCTTCCTCTGAAAACCGAAATAGAAATCTTTTTTCGTGTGTTATAATTGTCAATTTGTTCGCTTTGCTCGCTGTTTCCAAAGAAGGGCACCTGCTCTCTCGCAGGTCCGCTCGCTTCGCCCGCAGCGGATGCGCGCGGTCCGCGGCCCCCGGACCCTTCCCAAAAGCGAGAGGCCAGCAGGGCGGCCCGTGTGTGTGTGGCACTGTGCAGCAGATGTGGGTCACTCAGTCAGCGCCGCGCCGCAAGGGTTCCGTTCGACGCGTCTCGCCCGCAGAGCCCAACACACTCACACGAGAGCAACGTGCTACACGCGTCGCGCGCGAAGGTTTCCTAAAAGCGACCCGCCGCGAGAGCCGCGAGCGCCTAGACACCGCCATGAATTAAACACGAATTCTGCCCCCTACCCCTACCCCTCCACTCCCCGCGTCCTTCTCACCTTCCCTCCTCCGTCCCGCAATAATGGCGTGATGAAGCGAATCAGCGGCGGATCCTATTAAAATTCATTATTTGGTAGAGATTGTGGATCCGTCTCAAAAACGCGCAGGGGGAAGAGG
>NW_026267161.1:49779-53646 GCF_000697945.3 Frankliniella occidentalis | reverse complement strand
GGGGGGGGTGGCGACGGTGCGGCCCGGCGTCGTGCAACCGTGACACGGAATGTTGGTCCCGATAAGCACTTGCGCGGAGGAATGCCTTCCACCGCCACCACGGGGCCCCAAAGGCGCACAGCAGGCACAAACCAAACGGAGGCAGAAAAACAAGAGCAACAAAACGGAAGGAAAACCCCAGCAGAAGTAGCAACAAACAGCCAGCCAGCAACGACCAGCCCAGCGGTATGAAGCCCTGAACGGTCAGCCCCGTTAGGGGACGAGCCGAGCGCATCAGTCACACAAGGCTAACTGCTGCGGGAGCCTCCCCGGCCGAGCCTAGCGTTACAGTATTGATAGCACGTCGTTGCGTCACGCATTGCGTCGCAACCGTTACGGAAGCGTCACGCGTCACTTCATATGGACGCAGTGGTTGAGTCGATTTGGCAAAGAGAGGGAATTATTTCAACGGTTCTTTATCATTCCATGATAGTTTAGTGATGGGGCAGAGAGAGAGACGTGCCCGTCTTTAGAGCCGCCGCGCCGCCTCAGCTGACGAGACGGTCGCAATGCGGTTATTGCGGCCGGTATCATGATCGTGATGATGATGAAGATGTTAATAATGACATAATTAACGAATCCTCCTCCCCTCCTCTCTCTCTCTCTCTCTCTCTCTCCCCTCCCAGCACCTTGCTTTAGCTTCATTCCATCTTCTTTTGCCCGACTCATACTTTTTCCCGCTCCACATCATCGGCAGTGGAAGGAATGTCACACACTTTTACAGAGTGGGCCCTGCTGGGCCCGGTGCGTGCGCCCCCGCACTAGCCTCGCACAGCTCCTCTCCAACCGCAGGGGGACTGACGCGATGGCGAGGCGCAGAGCCTTGATGCAGTGTTGAGAGAGAGGACTCGGGACGGATGCACTACACACACACACACACGCATCCTCGACGTCGCGGGCTAAAAATGTATAACGCTTTCCCGCCGAGACTATCCGCACTCACTCCACTCTGCGGCTACCGCGACCCGTTTCTTCAGCGCGACGCCTCACACAGCTGCAGCTGCAGCACTGCACCGCCGCTGCAGCTGCAGGTGAGGGTAGCGGTGCGAGCGCCGCTCCGCGGGGCGTTGACCCGCATCATCGCTCTGCACTGTCACGGCATTCTCACACACCGTCATGTGTCCCACTGGCAAAAAGGGGACAAAAAATAAAAATAATGTTAAGGCACGCGCCTTTTTAAGTTTTTAAACGAGGAAGCAGTCCATATGTGTTACTTTTGAGACACACCAAAGTATTCACTATCCAGTCAACCACAAATAAACATGCAACGACTAAAATTTGTCAGTGAAAATTTTTCCCTACAACGATAGACATTTCCAATCAACATTTCGAAATGTTTCTTGAAATGATCATGATAAATTTTAATCAAATTACACATGCAAGTAATTACCACTGACTCTTGCTTCTCTTTCTATCTAGTAACAACTTGTAGTCCCAGCACTTTTGTGCTGTAATCCGTCGCCACCGCCATGGCAGGCTGCTGGCCCGAGGGCTAGCCCCCACCAGCGTATCGAGAGGAAAAAGAGTGAGGGGGAGAGGGGGGGAGGGGAGGAGGGAGGGGACGGGGTAGATTGACTTCACGGCGAGTTTAGCCGTCTAATCAATCTGCAAAAGGCCCAGGGCGGGACGTCTCGTCCAAACCACGTGGGCAACAAGGAGGGGGCCATGCTGTTCGGTCGGGCCCGTACACTCCGTGGGCTCTGTGGGATCTGGGAGGGGAGATCCAACTTCATTCTCACCTAGGGATCGTCCAGAAAGTACGTCCGCCTTTATGAGGTTCATTCGGCAAATTGCCGGGGCTCAGCGCCTGCGAGACTCGGGGTAGGCCACCCCGCAGTGCACACATGCACTATATGTAAGGTGTTGCCTGCCTATCAGGCGCTATGAGAGCTCACATTCGCTGAACTTGGCAGGTTCACTACGGCGGAATGAGCGACGTGCTTTGTGGATGATAACACGTGAGTAGCTAGCTTAACTCTACAAAAATGTGCCGCAAAACCATGATTAAGTAACGGCGTAAGGTCGTCGAACTATTGAAAAACGTCTGGAGTAAGACAGTAACGCATGCACGCGTGGGCGCGCAAGTTGCCTATTGTTTCGAGCCGTAAGGCGCCAATCCCAACCGAATCAGCTACCTGGTATATATTAATTACCGGTGCTCGTAAATAAGTGACAATCGAGACTTATCGTGTTATGTTAAACCGGAGGATGAGCTCAAGCAGCAGCCGGTACGGTTTGGGGAGCCCCCCAGTCTGGCGAGCCTCCTGGCCTGGTGGGCCTCTCGTCTCGTCCCTCATCATGGGGCTTAATCGATATCAGCCCGCATGATCGTTCCAGCGCCCGCCGCACATGTTATATTGCCTTGCGCTTTTTATTTTGCGATATACAATACACCTCGGGGGCGGAGGAGGTTGATGTGAAGAGGACAACGAGGTGGAAACACCACATACGAAGATAAAGTTCCTCCGGCCACGCAGATACAGTACAGCCGCGTGCAAAAACCATCGAGTACTTTCGCACCTCAGTAAAAATTAAACAAGTAAAAAGGGCACACGCACTGCAAAAACCAAAAGAGCGAGATTTTCCCACTGGCTTCCTTGAAGTGATAGTTTATAAACCTCACTCTTACTTATTGAGTGAGATCAAACAATATCACTTGACTTAAGAGAGACAAAAGGTGGCTCTACAATGGAAGACAGGACCCCTCACCCATCATTTCAAATTTTGCTAATATAGATACAGCTTGGATTTGATAGCCATGCAACTTGGTGGTACAGTGATGCATTGCATATATTTTCATAAATTTTGAAGACATTACAGAGCTTTTTCAACGGTGTACTGAAAAATGATGGGTCATGATATGGGTATCTCAAAAAACTCATAAATGTGTTCAAAATCTGTGAAAACATACATATTGCCTTACTGAAGTACCCAAATTGCATTAGCAAACCTGGGATATATCCATAATAGCAACATTTGAAATGATTTGTTAATGGGTACTGTGTTCCATTGTGGAGCCACATTAGCATTAGGAAAACTCTCTGAAAAATAGAGAGGTTTCCGAACCTCCACCTAAATACAGTGAGCAGATTAGATACTTTTAAACTATTTCTGTAATCGGGCTAGGAAATCAAACCTCGCTCTCAGTGCACAGCAAGAAAATCTACAGCACAAGTCTCACTCACATGAGGGAGACATGAAGGAGACACAAGCGAGCGCTCGTTCCAGCATTCCCAGAGAATTTTTGTTTCTTTCATCTTAAAAAATTACCTTGACATTTCCCAAGAAACTTTAATTTTTTGAGGACACTAACATTACCCCAAATCAAAAGGAAACCACGCAGCACGGCATTTCAGTCACTTACACAAAAAAGCTTCCGCAGCTCGACGCATTGCGCGTACCGGCGGTGAGTCCATAATGTGGACGGTGTGCGTTGCATTAGGCCCCGCGCACCGCGCCTCATGCAAAGCGTTTCATCAGCGGGACATGAATGAATCAGGCCGCCGTGATGCGCCGCCCAGCAGGTCGAGAGGCCCGGCCCAGGCCGCCGTGTACCTGATGGCGCCTGATGGCCCCGCGCGGCCCAAAGGTCATGGCGGCCGGCATGGTGTGCTGGCGCGGCCCTGGAGCGGGCAGGAAAGTAGGAGAGTTGGTCAGGCGAGTGCTAAAGCGCCAATCATCATGGCGATGAGACCTGCAGCAGGCAGGAAATGTCACTGACCAACAGCTGCGCTTTTTTGCACTCGTCCCTTCTCTCTCTCTCTGTCTCTCTCTCTGTCTCTGTCTCTCTCTCTCTCTCTCTCTCTCTCTCTCTCTCTCTCTCTCTCT
>NW_026267161.1:46515-47089 GCF_000697945.3 Frankliniella occidentalis | reverse complement strand
GGGGGGGCTATGGGTGGGGTGCGATCTGTAGTCTTACCTCCCGTGAGAAATGCGTGGCGGGCAGGCGACACGAGGATCGCAAAATTTTATTCGTACCTCATACGTAATTTGAAGGACGGGTCATGTGATGAGTCATGCTTTCTGCAATAAGGCACCACTTGTACTAACAACGGGATTAGTATATCTTAAATCACTGTAAAAAGGTAATGTATATTGTCATATTTCATTGTTCTGTAAAAAATATGAAACATTTACAATAGTATTAAATTTTGCTGTAGAACAGCCAGAAAAGTGGCATGAAAAGGCGCGTCCCACAAGTTTTCAAACAGGATTATACCACACATCACACATGTGACAACAGTTTTGGCCGGTTTTGGCGAATGGTGTTTGATTGATTCCCCCCTTTTCGACGGAACTGTCTACCTCACAGGCGCCCGCAGGCTGCTGAGCAGGCAGCCGAGCACAGCACGCGCGTCCGACGGGACTGCCTGCCTCACAGGCGCCTGCAGGCTGCAGAGTAGGCAAGCAAGCCAAACAGGCGCGTCCGACGGGACTGCCTGCCTCACAGGCGCCT
>NW_026267161.1:26351-40819 GCF_000697945.3 Frankliniella occidentalis | reverse complement strand
TTAAAAAACAGGTGCCGAGGTGTGTGGGAGTGAGGGGGGGTATGACGAAGAGAGCGGGAGACAGAGGGAGAGATATTCGGGTGGGAGAGAGGGAGGGCGTGCAAAGTGGAGATGCGTTTACAGGCCCCCGTCGATGGGGGCCCGCCTGGCCCGCCCGGCCCGCCCGTCCCGACGGGGGTGGGGGTAATGCCAACAAGGCCCCGTACAAGGCGCTGTGCGAAATGCCCTCACGCAGCCAATTCATTCGGGCACGGCACGGCGCAACACCCGAACATGCTGCGCGTGGGAACAGAGCGGGCGGCGTGCACCTGCAGGACGAGCTATCGGCCCGGCCTCACGCGGCCCGCGCGGCTATATAGCCCCGCGCGGGAGGCTGTGCATGGCTGTGCTGTGTGTGTGTCGCGCGCACCCGAGCGGCACGCGATTGGCCGCGGCCCTCACCCAATATCCGCGCGGATCTAATCCCCCCGCGACCGGGACACTGGGACACTGGGCCGCGAGGCGAGGCGAGGCGAGGCGAGGCGAGGCGGGGGGGACAACAGTCTGGTGATACGGCCGTCGATCACTTTCACCGCGGTGTGGGTGCGCCCAGGTGGTGGCGAACAAGGCAGCGCGGCGCGCAGGACGCGGTATGCGGGTGGCGAGCGGGAAATGCAAATGGACGATCCATCACGCGGGCTAGAGGCTGGTCCCGGACGTCCCGGACGCGCGAAGAGAGGGATCGAGAGGGATCCGAAGCGCGGCCTGGATCCGCCGCCCGAATCCCTTCTCCTTGGCCTGGGTCCTAACTCAGCTGGGAGTGGCACTGGGCCGAGCGGGCGTGGCCCACAGCGGCAGCAGCAGGGGCCGCGGCCGGTCCACCAACAGGAACAGGACACGCAACCGTACCGTTTGGGCTCCTAGATCCGCAGGAATCTGGATAGCAGCGAAACGTAGTACTACAGCATTTCTCCGCGGGGAAGGGCCCGCTGGGCTGGGCTGGGCCGGGCCGGCCCGTCCTGCGTCCTGTTGGGGCCCGCTTTCGAAGCGCAGCCCGCTGCGGCGCTGCCGCCGCCGGGGTCCACAACCTGTGACCCCGCACCGTCCCGTACCCACGGTAAAGAGAAAATCTAAAGACCGGCTGTACGCGGAGGGAAACGTACTCTTTATCTCGGTAAACATACTCTAGAGCACTTCCGGCAAAAGGGAGGGAACTACCCCGTCCTCGCAGGTATGCCGGCGTCGGCGGACGCGTAAACCTCCCGCGGCAACTGCGGCAGCACGACCACGAGCGACAGCGCGTACTTGTACAACACTTTTGTTTTTAACGGCACACACGCCAGCGTTTACGATACGGTACGTCGGTACGGCGACACATTCCGAATTTGTGATGCAGCTGAATGTTGGATGTCCCACTCCACTTTGTTGTTTTGTTGTTGCGAGCCCTGCTTCGCGCCGCTCCCCCCGGGGGGACTGCGCCGGGGCCCAGCTGACCCTGCTCGCGCGGCCCGCGGGCCTGTGACGGCGCCCCGGCCCCCCACGAAGCAGGCCCCACCTCGCGAGACAACACGACCACGTGGCTCTGGGCTGGGCGGGGCGTGGCGGGGCGCAGTCAGTAGAACACACGCCACGGCCGCGGGCCCCCGGGCGCGGTGCCTGACTGGAGCTGCAGCGTGCGCAGCCCCCTGGGCCACGCCGGCCGCGGCGGCTGAGGACTTCATTTTCGAAACGTGATAGCATAGGATCGATCGGCTTCGACAGAGCCGTCGAACCGTGGCGGAGAGACGAGGGAGGGGGAAAGGGGAGACCCTGCAAAAAAGAGCTTGGTACGCGCCCAGAGCAAATGGTAAATTAAGTCAATGCGGTAAATGAACAAATTCGTGGTCGTTGTCAGTATAATGTCGAAAAAGATCATCTAATCAACTATCTTAAATTTAAGATATCTAAATAAGATTAATGAATACAATAAGTGCCCGTCGAAAAGTGATTGCACGACCTTTGAGGTCTTTTTTGGTTCCATAGGTAGAATATTTTAAGGTGTTTCATGATGTCTGTAAGATTTTGCGCGCGTAACCGAGGAGAACTCGAGGGGAAAGTACACCTCCCCCCTAAACTGACATAATGTGCGGTCCCCAAGCCCTCCCCTCCGCCGCGCGGTGCAGCCCGCGGTGCAGCCCGAGAGCAACAACAGGTGTGGAGCCTGGGTGGCCCCGGGCGGGACCACGGCCGCCTTGTAATGACACCACCGCCGAGCCGAGAGCAACGCGGAGCGGCGGGGGGAGGCTTCTTGAAAAAGGAATAAACTGCAACAGAAACAACAAAATGGTGCCCCAAAGATGCGCAAAATCAAAGTCCGCGCGCATTGCAATTGCTGCGGCGTGTCTCTTTTATTTTTTAACGCCAGTGTCTGCCCCCCTCTCTCTCTCTCTCTCTCTCTCTCTCTCTCTCTCGCCCACTCTCACTCCCGCTCTCTGCACGGCGCAGCGTAAAATGTCAAATAAGCCTCTTCCTGTGCGACGCGCCGAGTCCAGCGCCTTTGGCTTTGGCCGGGAGGGCGGCACAGGGGGAGGGGGAGGGGGCAAGGGGGAGACCCTGTATCTCGACTGGCGTCTCTGAGAAGTTACGCGAGTCCGGATCCTGGCCGCCGTCCTCGGGCAACTCCTCCAGGACGCCCGATGCGTCGGAGTGGCGCTGGTGTGCGGCTGTGTGCCCGTTGCCCGTCATATCGGTAGGAACCTGAAGGAAGCGGGGAAGAGGCGGGAGGAGGCAGGGCCTCGCATGTCCCACTTCGAGCGCAGACAGACAGACAGACACACACACATCCCGCATCGACTGCTCAATAACTGCAGTTCCGAAGGAGAAGAAAAAGAGTAGATAGGGGCGCGCGAATAGGGAAATGGGGGGTAACCGATGAACCCGGTGCGAAGAAAAGCGAGCAAAAACGGTTCGTCTGTCCATCCCATGCAAGGGAAGGAATAGCGGCTCCCTCTCATCTCGCTTTATTCGGCCGGGCGGCGGGGCTGCGGCGGGAGGGCTCCGCAGTAGCGTTCGGCGGCTGCAGCGGGGCACATTTGCCTCGGCCGCGGACGTCCTCGGCGAGGGCCTGGGCGAGGGCCGGGGCATAAAGAGAGGCTCAATGGGTGCAGATAGCAGCGCTCTGCGGCGCCCGTCGGCCTTTGATCCCGCCGCCGGCAGCGGGCTGCAGCCAGGCCATAGGAACTCAACCTTTGGCCTGGACGCCGGCCGAGAGAGAGGGAGGGAGAGAGAGAGGGAGAGAGGAGAGAGAAGAGGGAGGAGAGAGAATGCTGCTCTAGTTGAGGACGCGCGGCGCGCCGCATTCCTCCTGTACAGGCCCGCCGCGCCGCTCTGTCACGGGGCGATCCGCGCGCCACGACCAGCGAGTTATTGGGACGGCGCGGAGCACGCGCGCGTTACACTGCATGCATAGCTTCCAGTTTGCACAGCTTTCAGAGCTTGCAGGGCTTTCAGGGCTTGCAGCAGAGCTCGGTGAGCCGCCCGGGGCCCTGCGCGCGTAGGCAGCTCGCCCACGCCCCTGCACAGCGGTACGGTATGTACGCCTGCAGTCTGCCACACCAGCAGTGCAGAGCGCACCGCAGCCCGTCCAACATCCAATCAACGCCAACGCTTCCCCGCTTCGGATAGCAGCCAGAGATGCACAGAAAATCGAAGAGAACAATAATGGATCATCCAGGAAGTACGTCGTTCATCATTCGCCGTTGCGATCCTGCCAAGTTCAGCCAATGCAAGCTCTCATAGCGCCTGATAGGCAGGCAACATCTGACAATGTAGTGCATGGGTGCACTGCGGGGTGGCCTACCCCGACGCTCGCAGGCGCTGAGCTCGCTCTAATTTGCTGAATTAACCTCAGAAAGCCACAAGTAGCCTTTCTGAACGACCCCGTTGGCTTGCGTGTAGCATATTGCAGTTCAGTATAATGCGGTGCGGCATCGCAAAATCTCTATAGCTCAATTCCGCGCAAGCAAACAAACTTTCAGCCTGCAACGTGCAATGCTGCGCAAGAAACAAACTGCAATAAGGTGATTGATAAAAAAGTGCATTTTCCGAAATTCCGTACACAACACGCCGTCTCTCGAGCACCCTCTTCTTTATGCCATCAAATTAAGCAGCGCAGGGAAGAAACAACAAGGAGGCCGGCCGGTCGGCGTTTGGGATCGCGTCTTTACTCGATTAGTCCGGTCTCGGGCGGGTCCCGCAGCACGAGCAGCGCGGGGCGGGGAGGGGCGGGGAGGGGCGCCGCGTCCAGCACGTCAGTTCTAATCAAGATTCGCACGGAGATAGGCTCCTCGGCGCGCACGACGGCGACCCCTCGGTAGCCGCCCGGCCGCCCCGCGCCGCACCGTCGAGCTGTTGGCAAACACAGCGCTATCTCAGTCCGCACATGCTTTTGCGCTTTTGGCCCCAGTCGCCCGTCGTTCGCCGTTGTGCCAGAGCGAGCATGGACCCGTCGAGCCTCTCCGGCGCTGACCTCGCCCAAGGCCGTCTCCGTATGGGGTGCGAGCGGGAGTACTGACGCATGCAGAACCTTATTCGCGTCGCGGAAAGCGCCGTCACGAAACGCGGCCAGAGCCAAAGCCGTCCGGGACACGACAATGACTTAGTGAGGGTGGAGGTGGAAGTGTTTTGTAAGTCGTGCGGGGCTAATTATTATTGGCCTAACGAGACTCTCGGCAGGACGCGCGGCGGGCGACAAACATGCTCAAGCGTCACGCAACCACGCCGTGTAGACCGGCGACACGACGACCCTCGGTCGAGTAATGACAACGTAAGACCCGTGTAACGGTAAAGGGGGCAAAAAGAAGAAACAAAACACATACACCGGCTGGGTATTGACTCTGACTTTGCGCGTACTTGTTTCCGCCGGAAGAGAAGGACGAACCAAGCAATAAGTGTCTTCTTTTCCGCATTAGAGCGCCCCCCTCACCCTCTCTCTTCCTCTCGTGTCGCGTCCGCGGTCATAGCGACGCGGCGTGGCGCGGTGGGAATAAAAAACGGGACTTTTGTGACACGGCGCCGTCGGGGTGATCGCTGCAACACAACGCACCGCAACTGGCGCCAGGGGGTGGGTCACCTACCCGCACGGGAAAGAAGTATAAGCTGTTTAACTAAACTAATAGCTATACAAGAAATAACTAATTAATTAGCTAGCCAAAAATTAAGCGACATGTTATCAAAAAATTAAGTATGAATCTTACAACTAAAGCTGTGTAACTAAAAATTTAGCTTACGATAATTACCTTTTTTTCCGTGCGCAAGAGACCGTCAACGATATCATGCATGATATCATAGTGATGGAAAACGCACAACCGGCTGATTCGTGCGTATTTTGAATAAGCGCCAGTTTAGCGCGTCATTGTAAACCACCCCGCAAACCATGCTTCATGCTTGTCCCAGGCACGCCCCAACACCCCACCCGCATGTGTGTGCCCCTGATGTATTTTTTTCCCCGCGTAGACATATAGTACTTTGCAGTGCACTGTGAAACTTCCCCTCCGCCCGCCGCCGCCGCCATCGCGGGACAGCCACATAGGCGCAGCAAGGGGTTATTGGTGAGTTATATTCGCACGCCGGGGGCCCACTTTGCCTCCATAAACGGACACACTGACACAACTCGGACGCACCCACGCCACACACACACACACACACCAGGCGCTGCGGCCGGCGCGTATGAAAAGGCGGCGGCAGAGAGTGCTGTGCGGAGCGGTGCGGAGCGGTGCGGAGCGGTGCGGAGCGGTGCGGAGCGGTGCGGAGCGGTGCGGAGCGTGCGGAGCGGTGCGGAGCGGTGCGGAGCGGTGCGGAGCGGTGCGGAGCGGTGCGGAGCGGTGCGGAGCTGACAGACAGGGTGACTGGCAGCGGGCGCTATCTCTCACACGGTCAGCCCCGGCCCGGCAGGCCCCGGTCAGCCCCGCGGAGCCTCCGGGCTGCAGCCCGCTCCAGCCCGCTCCGGCCCGCTCCACGGAGCCGGACTGCACTCCGCTACGGCACTCAGGTTCACTGCCCCCCTCCCCTCTCCTCCTGGTGGTGGTGGTGGTGGAGCTGGCCGCCGGGGCAATCATTCCATTCTCGCGATGCGAGCACTTGGAAACAATTATCAGGGCCTGTCGTGGCGGGGCGTGGCGCGGCGGGGCGGGCCGCTACGTCGTGCGTAGTGCGGTGGGCCGCTGCTGGAGCTGGAAAGGGCCTGAAAAGAACTACTCCTGGCGGAAGGGCCGCGCGTAGCTGCTGGCGGGGCGGGGCGGCGGCCGTTAGGCCAGACAATGAGGGCATAGATTTGCACTGCGCGACCACTTTATAGGCGGGTAGTGGTGGTCGGTACTACCGGGACACAAGAGCATGGGAATTTTAGTTGGGCCGCCGCGCGTCCCGGCATGCTGCGTCCACTGCTGTAAGCGTGAGCGCGAGGTGTGGGTGGGGAGATGAGTGGCACACGGCCGAGTAAGTCACCTGGACGGTGTCGTCTCGCAACCACCTCTCCCTCCTCCCCTTCCCATACCACTCGTCCTGCATGAGGCCCGCACCAGACTTGCGCCGGCTCGGCGGGTATATTTTTGGCTCCGGTCGGAATGCGGGCCGGTCGTTGGCTCCCTGCAAGTGTCGCTGTACGTGTGAACAGCAAAACGAGTACACTTTATAACGAACGTCGAAAGCAAACGATAAATAAAATTTATTTCATTGAAAAAGAAAAGAAGATGGGAACTAATAAAACCTTGTCGATTTACCACCACCAGCACGACGACAACAACAACGACGACGATACAACGACAAAAACAACAGCAGCAACAAAGGCACGCAGCAGCGATCTTCACCTTGCTAGAGAGACACATCCTTACCGGCTTAATTATGCAACGACGAGTGGGAGGCGCTATGCAAAGTACGCCGAGGGTACGCGCCGGCCAGGGCCCCGGGTGCGCCCTGGGTGTGCAAACGCAATGAGGAAGGCCCCGGGCCCATGACTTAGTGCCACTCAGCGCGTCCGCCAAAGCGCCAACAACAATGCAACATTCTTTTCCCGCTCTTTGCTCGTTCTCCTCTCTTTATTCTCCATCTTTTCCCTCTTGCTCCCTCGGCAGCAGCGGCGGCAGGGGTCACGGCGCAAAATAAACTCGAGCAGTGAGGCGTGCGCGCTGCGCGCTGCTGAGTCGGGTATGCTGCTGCTGCTGCCAGGCCAGGTGCGTGAATGAGATGAGTGCATGGCGTAGCCGCGCCGGTGGGAAGGGTCAGAGGATACAAGGATGAGGTCCATCCCGTGCCATTAAGCGCCACTCTCTCTCTCTCTCTCTCTTCCTCCCTCACTATCTCTCTCTCTCGCTCTTTTCTGATCGGCACTCCATTCCGCACGGCGCGAGAGTCTGCGGGCGCGTCGGCTGCAGCACTGCATATGAGGTGCCTCGCCAGGCCGGCTCAACGCCCGCGGTGGCGTGGCGTGGCGGGAGGATATGCGTCCGCCTGTGAGCAGCATGCAGCATGAGAGGGAGAGGGGGGAGAGAGGGAGAGAGAGAGGAGAGAGAGGGCGACGCAGGTCGACTAATAACCTCAGCCGGCAAAGTGCCAGCGGCAGCACGCCACCCGCCACGCCGCGCCCTGCATGCACCTTGTTGCTCGCCGCCGCTGGGCTGGGCCGCCGCGTTGGTGTTGCAGTTGTGTTTTTGCCGGGCGCGCGTTTGTGTTGTGTTTGAGTCGATGGCAGGCAGCGCCGCCGGGCCCGGGGCCGAGTGTATCTAGATCCACAGCCATGTGAGTGAGGGCAGTGAGGGCCCGGGGGAGGCTGTACCAGAAAACGAAAACAAAATCATGCTGCATTATTGTCGATCACGTCGTTTCTCCGTTTCGTCTTCGAGAGTTCTTTTATCGAGATATTTTCCTATTAAACTAAATTGGATCCTGAAACCCATTTTCTAATCTACGCAAAATTCCGCTTCAAACAAGCTTACATGTAAAGAGGGTTCTCTGTTCAAACATGGCATCATATGTGAGCTTGTGTGGCGCGGAATTTTACGAGGAATGCAGTTAATGCAATCCACAAATGTGATTAGTTTGCTCGTACAGTAAATATCAACTGAAAATATGCACTTTCTCACCCCCAAAACCAGGTGTGGGTCCTGGAAAGGTTAGGATCATCGCACCTTTGTTTTCCCAGTGCACTCGCACTGGCACATGTCCTAATAATTACCCTGCTTGGACCCCTGTGCACGCTCCTCGGGGTCGCCTTTAGTTTGCAAAAACAAAGTGGCATGCTTGACATCTCATTGCAGTGCGAGGCAAAGCTGGTGAGGTATTTGTGCACATAGGGCCGCCGCTACGGCAATGTTCGACGCGATCGCGAGTGTCCGAGGTGAGGGCCGACCTGGGCGGCGGTGCCCTGGCGATGCCCTGGTGTGGTGCCGGGCCGGCCCGACCGGTATGCTAAGTAGACCATTAACTAATTTGTAAATCCGCTTCATACAGTCCCCTGCGTGCTGACGGCACGACGGGATGCGACGGACCTGGTCACGGCCTCGGTGAGGGGCGGCAGCAGCACCAGCGGCGTCAGCGGCGTCATCTCGTCGCGTCCTCAAATGAATGGAGCAGTCGGACCGTTTGAATGGCAGTCCTTCTGGGAACCTTGACCTGCACCGCGCCGGGCCGGGCAGGGCCGGGCCCCGCGGCGCTCAGTGTGAGGAGTGCCAGTGGAGTGCCGACGGCGTGCCAACGAAGTGCCAACGAAGTGCCAGCGGTGGTGTGCCACATGGACAGAGACGGGCGCAACAATGCATTCATCATCCCATACACTGCACTCGCTCGCGCCTCTCTAAATCAATCACCGTGTTTATAGGTCAGCGAGACGAGGCAGGACAGGCGGCGATAGCGAATGTGGCGGCAGCGCATTGTGCAACGGGGCGCCCTCCTGAGGGCGGGGCGGGGCGGGGCGGGGTGATGCGAGGCGCGAGCGGCGGAGAATCACGCCAGCCTCATACCTCATTTCCGGACGCGCGATATCAATATTCACAGCGCGCGATGATGTGAGACGGGGAAGGAGCGCGAGAAAGAAAAAGAGAAAGAAAAGTGCGACTGGCGCTGCAGAGATCATTCTCGACCGGTACACAGCCCCTCTCTCTATCTGTCTCCATCGTCTCTCTCTTTAACTGCAGCTCTGCAGCAAGAGCAGCGGTTTCGACGGAGACAGTGGACGACGCGGCTCCGCGGCTCGCCCGCTTGGTCTTGCGAGGCACGAACGCGGATAGGACGGGGTGTTGTTGTGGTGCGTTGTCACGCGGACGCGGCGCGGGGACGCCGCCGGGACATGTGGCTCCCGCTAGGGGCCCCGCTGGGGTCGCGGGGGCACAGGTGGCGCGACGGGGCCGCAGGAAACAACAGTCTCCAGTAGCGGCGGACAGGCGCCCCATAAATGGCGCGTGACACTTTTGAAGACGGTCCGACGAGCTAGAGCTGCGGTCCTGCAGATGGGGCTGGGGCTGGAACAGGGGGCGCCGCTGCTGCGGGCCTGAAGAGCTGAGGCAGAAGCTGGAAGATGGAGCTGGAGCAAAGAGTTGGAGAAGGGGCTATGGAACTGGGGGTGCTGCTGCTGGGCCTGGATAGCTGGAGCAGAGGCTGGAGAAGGGGTTGGAGGCTGCAGCTGGAGCAGAGACTGTGAAAGGAGCTGGATGCTGGAGCCCCCCTCCCCGCGGGCTCCGCGGGAGGCCGTGATGCATGGCGCCCCGGCCCCGCCCCGGGCGCTACTGTCAGTCCCGGCCCGAGCGCGCATGCAGGGCGGGCGGGCGGGCTGCTGGAGTTGGAGTTGGACTGCTGGGATCGCCCCGCAAAAGGACAGAGAAAGTGACCGCGGGCCTGGGCCAGGCCAGGCAGCAGCACAGAGACGAACGCAAAGGCGTCCGTTATCCGCTTCCACCGCGGACCATAGGGGCCGCGGAGCCGCCCCGCATCCGTCATTGGGGCGGCAGAGCACCGCGGTGCACGGCGTCGCTGAAGGTCAGCACGGGATCTAGGATAAGGCACCGCCAGAGCACCACCAGGGCACCGTGGCCCTTGGCGGAAAAACTTGTTATTCAGTCCTGCATAGAGCAGCGGAGCAGAGCGGGGCGGGGCGGGTGAGGGCGGCTGGCGTTCACTTTGTGCGCGTCGTGCTGCCCGGACCACGCCGCGCTGGAATACATCTGACTGGCACGACGCCGTGCACGGCGCGGAAGCGTGCCCGTGCCGCCGCCCTGCCCCGCTCCGCGCCACTCCGTGCCGCACCCTGATGTCTCGAGGTGCTTCGGAACGTCGCCTCTTGCCTCAGCAGCCATTCTTTTGTTGCCGGTATTGCGGGGAATACGTGAACTCGTTGCCAAGCCCGACGTGCAATCCTTTGCGGCCGCGCGGCGCGCTGGGCTGCGCTCCCCCCGGCGGCCCCGGCTGGCCCCGCCCCGCGCCCTCCGCGGCGCGCCCCTGACCAGAGCCCCCCGGGGCACTGACCCGCCGCGCCGCGCCGCGCAGCGCCGCGCGCGGATGAGAAAATAAATTTCTCGTTGCGCAAAACGGCCGCCACCGCCGCCGCAGCAGGGCGTTTGTGTAGTTTGTTTATTTGGCCCACTTCTGCTGCGCGCCCTGAATCCCCCAAGTGCTAATTAGTGGGCTGGGCCTATTCCGGCCACGAAGTCGTGCCGTCCAGTCGACCCGCCACGCCCCGCCACGCCCCATATCGTGCAGTCGGCCACTGTCCGGCTCCGGATTGTATGGACCGGGCCGAACCAATGGACAGGCCGGACAGGCCCGCGGCCGCCCCCGGCCGCCAGGCGGCAGAGGCCGGCAGAGGCCGTTACCGCCGGAATGGTTTTCGCACCTCGTGCTGCAGTGGCCTCCGCGAGGCTCGCAGCCCCGGCCGCGCGCGCGCGCTCCGAGTGATCCGGGGCATAAACTCCACCCCACCCCCCTCCCTCCCTCCACCTCTCCGCCGCCGTCACTCCGCCCCGCTACCCTCGCTAATTTGTAGGGATCGTTGGATTTAATCGGCCACAGGGAGCAGCAGCCTCCCGGAGCAGCGGCGGCGGCGCAGCACCCTGCGAAGAATAACGACTCCGCAGAGAGGCCCGGCTGCACGCCACGACAGGCCACGTCCCGCCCCGCCGCTACACCCTCCCACCTCGCTATTATTTACAGCTCATCACGAAAATTACCCGTGCGTCTGGATGTTCTATGAGAATTTGGGCGGCGCTTTCCCATGATACGAGACAGTGCTACAAGACAACAGCAGGGAGGCGAGCGGGGTGCTGTTGTAGAGAGGGCCAAGAGGCCATAGGAGGGGGCCTTTTCCTTCCGGAGGACCCGGCACGGCCAGCCACGCAGCGCCTATTAGCTCATTAGACAAACACACACACACCGGATAGGCAGGCACAAGGCGCGCTGAGAAGACAATTGCCGAGTGTAGGCAGTATATCCTGTCCTGCATCTTGCACGTAACTAGGGATCCAGAATTTGCATTCTTCCCCGCAGTGCGAATACACCCTATGTATACAACCGAATTAATAAACAATACACAAAAAAATACTATCATAGTTTTACCTTTAAGAAAACAAACAAGTACTTCCGTTGTTTTGTTTGCAGTGATCGTATTATGGTTCACGACCTCCCCTCACGTCTTATAACGACAAAAGGGCGCGTCCAATTAGCATCAATATCAGCGGCCATTAGACCGGCCGGCCCGACCCAGTGCGGGTCATAACCGCCGCCACGACGCCACCATCCCCGCGCACAATAACAACAATTACCCCGCGGTGCTCTACTCCCCCCGGGGGCCCCCCGCCGCCACACAGAGGTACGCGCGTGCGTTTTGCCTTTTCACGTTCTTTCCTCTGTTCTTCCCATGACACACGCGAGGAGGCCGCCGCCGCCCGCGGGCGCGGGCGCGCGGGGGCGGGGCTATGGCAAGGGGGGCTAACGGGCCCCCGTCCTCCTCGTGAGAGGTTCAAGCATAGTGTGTGTGCACGGAACGGGCCATGGGTGAGCTCACGGGGCTACTACTGCGAGGCAGCCGCTCATACAAACCACGGAATTTAGAGATTTCGCTTGGAACTAAGCTGAACTATAAGGAGCCGGTGTGAAAACCTATGAACTCTATAAAAGCTTGCACGTAGAATTCAAGTTGAGATGTCAGCGCGGATGTCAGTGCAATACATGCTTGAGCTCGAAATGAAAGTACAATAAATTTCCTTTGCCTTTAAAGTTTAGTTTCTACTATAATAGTCGTCCCCCATGCCTAGCCAGAGAAAACTAGCGCGCAAAGGTTGTTTTTCCGGGCGGGTGGGGTGCGGCGAGGCGAAGGGCTGCTCAGTGACAGTGACCCGCTCCGCTGCGCCGGAGGGCCCGCGGAGCCACACAATATGACTCCGCTGACGAGAGAGAAGTTTGTTTCTGCCGACCAAACGGCCCGCGGCGAGGCGAGGCGACCACCGCGACCACTTGGTTCCGCCGTATTGTTGGATGCCCTGATTAAGTGTCGTAGACATTTTTGGCACCGCGAGGATGGTAACGCTCCACGGCGCACGGCGCGGTGGCGCCTGAGGCAGGGCGGGGGGGCGGGGCCGGGGAGCGAAGCACGACTGACATCCAACAGTGCGGTTGATCGCTTATTGCCTCGCGGTTTCGTTACTTCTATCTAGTGTTTGTGACCAACCAATGGTAGTAGTGTGACTCAACTTTCTGTACACTTTTATTACTGTTTTCCTCGGAAAAAGTGAAAAGGAAATATTTTTACGTGCACGCGTAGGAAAAAAAAATACAGGAAGCCGTAAATGAACGAGTAGCATGCGTCTGTTCCGGTCAGACGGTGTCCGCGTGGGAAAGGTAGGCGCCGGCGGCAGCGCCCCCCGCCGGCCCCGCCCCGAGAGGTAAAACAAAGCCCGGCCAGCTCAAATTGTGTCCAATCGGTGGAATTGTCGACCGGCGGTGCGGCTGCGATTGTGCTGAGCACAGCGGCCAGGCTGCTAGTGCAATTACCTGCAGGCCAGGCCGGCTGTTTTTTGTCGCCCGCACTGAGCCCGCCCCCACCAGGAGGGACAGCAGAAGAGAGCTCGGTGACCCGACCCGCCCGTCTTATTGCTGGAGCTGAAAAATAGCCGAGTGCAAAACTTTTCTGCTGCGCACCTCGTGGACGCGGCCTGCGGGCCAGCATGCAGGCAGGACAGGCTCCGGCCCGGGCCGCTATCGCCCCGGCCCCGCTACAGTATTCACATGGCCATGGGTACCTGCATCATTTGTCGGGCTGCGGCCTCGGCGGGGCGGCGCGGCGGGGCGCGGCAGGGCTCCCACCTTCACGACATTTCATTAATCTCGAAATAAAATCGGAGGAGCGGCGTTCGTCGTGTTTTATATCGCTTCGGCAACAAACACGTGTTTAATTAATTGCCCGCCGCTCCCCGTGCGGCTGATCGCTGCTGCGGTCCCGCGGTGGTGGCGGTGGCAGCAGGAGAAGGAGCAGGAGGAGGAGCAGAAGGAGAAGCAGGAGACGGGGCAGGGGGAGGAGGGCAGAGAGCCTCAGCGCGTACGCCAACGACAAACAAGGTATAGTATACTCGGAAGTTTTGGGCGGAGAGCACCATCGTCCAGGAGATCGTCCGAGTGTCACCGGGAGGAGGGGTGCGGCGAGGCGAGGCGGGCCTGGAACTAAAGGGATCCCCTTAGCGCTGCGGTGTGGCTCGCCGATCGTCACAATTAATTACAGCAGTTGGCGGCACTGCTCAGGCACCGCTCAGGCTCGGGCCCCGCGGCGGCCCGGAGCAGCAGTGCTACCAACACATCCCCGAGGGAATGCATCTGCACTAACAAGCTCATGAATTCCCGCCCCTGGCCCCTCCCCTCCTCCCTCGCGACGCCACACCCCCTTCTCCCCTCTCGCAAACCTTGTCCTTCCCCCCCTCCTCCCCCTTTTTTCTCTGCTGCATGTTTTCTCCTCTTGTGCTGTTGTCGAGGATGTATTAGCAGGCGCCTGAGATAACAACGTTTTCTTTTTCCGGCTGGCGGCGGCGGCGCAGTTGAGACTGATTACATTCTGTGATAGAGTTCGAAACAGCATCCCGAGTGGCTAGGAGAGAAGGAGGAGGGAGGAGGGAAGAGGGAGGGGTGACAGGTGGGAATGGTGCAGCAGTCAGGTGTGACTCAAGAAAGGAAGGGACTCTTGCGCACAAGAAAATTTAAAAAGTAAAGCAAGAGTTTTTGACGAGTCGACGGAAGCGGGTGCCTTGGCTGTAGGTGGGTGCACGGTCTGCCGGCGTTCATGGGTCCGACCGACCGACCGGGCAGGCCGGCCGAGGACGAAGGGGTGCGAAAGGTATACCAGAGTGTAACGGAGGGCCGGAAGGGGGGGAGGAGCGGGCGCGTGCCCGGACAGATGCGCGCGCGTGCCAGCAGCGACAGGTGTGCCGCGGCGGCCGGCCGACCGTTTCGGCCCAGCAGACGCCCCCCCCCCCCCCCCCCCC
>NW_026267161.1:18688-23044 GCF_000697945.3 Frankliniella occidentalis | reverse complement strand
GTGGGTGGGTGCAGGAGTGCGAGCAGAGAGGGAGTGGGAGGGCGTCCCCCTTCCCTCTCATTGCTCTTCGCGTTGAGCGCGGTGCGGGTCGCAGCCGAGGGTCAAGGTCATAAAAAGGAAAGTTGATCAGCCGCATCGCGATGGGCGCGACGATAACAGACGGTCTGCACACGGCGGGGTGGGGCGGGGGCACCTGCGCCTCCTGCACAAATGAGATGGGTAGGTGAGCGGTGGCCGGCAGAGTGCGGCGCGGGCAAGGGCCGCCTAAAGTCCTTCCTGGGCTGCCAGGAGGCCGGGCCGCCGAGCCCCGCCGCACAACGGGACGCCGCCTTTTGCCAGGCCTGCGAGCCTCCCTGCGATTTGAACACGTTGAAGTGGCTTGAGGCCCCTCCGCTCGGCCGAGGCGTGCGACTGGCGTGAGACCGGTGTGGGACCGGAGACCGGCCGGGGGGCCTGACGGGGCGGGCCGGCGGGCCGCGGGGGGCTCCCCCTCCCGTTATGCCGACATGCAATATACTAGATCTGCATGCGCTTCAGGTGCAACCGCCGAGCAAGTTCCGGCGGCGGCGCCCATCCCCCCTCCCCCTCCCCCAAGGGATCCCCGCGCCTGTCACACGGTCGGCTCCCCAGGCCCGTCAGGATTCCGGGCCCATCCGGTCTGGCTCGGGTTCGACTCCCGACGGGGTGGCGCGGGGCGCTATATGTCTGTAATGTGAGAACGGCGCGCCTCATTTGTGGCCAACTAACACGCGATTACACCGCCTTTTTCGAGGCATATTTTTAGCGGGATATTTCGCACATATCGCCCGGTCAGGTCGACCCGGTGTGGTATGTTCCGCTCGTGAGAAGTATTAATCGCCCCCCCTCCCTTTCCCTCCCCTCCCCGTCAAGCAGGCTCGTCGAGGCGCGGCGCACCGCAACATGCATCCACTTACTTGTGTGAGCGTGGCCATTGGTCTTGATGTGGTTCACGTGGTTGTGATTGTGGTTGTGGTTGGCGTGGTTGTGATTGGCGTGGTTGTGGTGGATCCCTCCGTTGCTGGTGGTTCTCATCATGGACGTGTTCCGCTGCATCTTTGCCGCGCTGATGCTGCTGCTGCTGTATCCGTATCGGGCTTAGTTTTATCCAGGCTTGATCCAGGCTCTGTCCGGACGGGATGCACTCGTTGCGCGCTCGCGCCACTCAGGGACCATATCACCTCAGCGCGCCATCCCGGGCGGGTGGGGCCGGGGACACCTCGGGGACGCAAGTCACTCACTCGAGCACGAGTCGTCACTCGCACCGTCACTCACACGCTCACTAACTCGCGGGGGCGCGGCGCCCTCGTCACATGTCGCGGGGCCGGCGGCGCAAGCTGCTGCTGCGGGGCGCGTCGTCGCGAGGGCGAGCGGAGTCGAGCGGAACCGGGGACGGAGGCGAGCGGAGCGGAGGACCGCCTGAGTCGGCGCATGGCACGCCACTGCGGGCAGGCCGGCCCCGCGCCGGCGCGCAGCCAGCGCCGCGCCTACCCCTACCACGGCGCGCCTTGCGGTGCCGCTCTACCCCCACCGGCCCCGCCACCCGCCACCTCCTAGCAGACGACGGGGACCACGGCGTTCGCTAGGGCGTTCGCTGGGGCGTCCGCGGCGTGGCGGAGGCGCCTTGTTTTGGTTCCGCTCTGCCTGCCGGCGGGCCGGGCCGCTTGCGGGACGTGGCGCTGCTGCTGGGGCCCCCTAGGCTGCGCCCGACGCACCCAGCCCAACCCAGCGGTGCATCTCCACCGGCTGCAACCATTTGTCTTGCGAGGAAGGGATTTGCGAAACGTCCCGCTTCCTCGCGAAAACGAGGCGCACAGTTAGCACGCCGTTTTGTGCTGCGTGGCACGTCGCCGCGGGGAGATCCTCCAGACCCGCCAACAAAACTTATCGCGCGCTACGAAAATACTACAGCAGCACGATCTCTGCGGCAAAAGTCCTGCGACCTGACGCTTATTCAGGGGGAGCACCGTTCGCACTGCACATGAGAAAGGGAAGGGGAGGGGGGGGGGGCAGCTCGCATCAGGCGCACCTGAGCGTGCACAGGCATGGCGTGTGCACTGCATGTGTGTGTGTGTTGTTGGAGGTCGATGCCTTTGTGGCGCCTCAGTTGAGTCCATAGAGGATGAGGAATGGGGTCGCAGCCCGCGCCGCACGCCACGCTCGGCATATACGCCCTTCTTCTGCACGTCACGTCAACTCCGCGTGCGGTGCGGGGCGCAGGGGCGCATGTGTGGGAGAGCGGTGAGAGTGGAGGAAGGGACAGCCCCCCACCCGCACATTTGTACCACTCGACACTACCCTACCCACCGAGGAGGGACGGCTGGTTCTTGTGCTGTGTGTACTCGTCACTTGGATACCTGTCTCTGTCTGACTCTTCTGATGCTTTTGCTTGCACTCCCCCTACCTCTCTCCACCACAGACGTGCGACAAACACCAACAAAAACAACTCCTGTGGGAATGAGAGGGGGGGGCGTGCGCTGGGTGGCCTACCTCTCCGGCGACCCCAGTCTCGTGTGCTGGGCGGCCTACGTCTCAGGCGGCGGTACCTTGCGGTGCATTGTGTGCTCCTCAAGCCCGATTGGTTGCCTATCTGCACGGCTGGCTTGGGCTCGGGGGGCTCAAACTTACAGGCTGGCTGCTGGCGCTGCTCCGCTCCGTCAGCTGGCACTTGGCTCGGCGCCTGCCGCTAGGCAGCCCAACAGCCGTGAGCAGAGTAGAATGGGTTGCCCACCTGGGTAGCGACGGGCGCTCGCTGTGGCAGCGAACCAGCACCTCGTTCGTGGCGAGGCCTTCTTGCGCTTTCATACCATCGTTGGCCGGCACTGGCGAGATACCTCTGGTCGGGGAGTCCGAAGGTTACAGATCAGCAATCTCCCAGTCACGGGGACACATTTGGACCAGGCGACTTGCATCCACCGTCCACCGCCCATGTCCTCCGCGATCACCTCGCAGCAGTGCAGTGCAGCCGCTTCAAGGTTGGAGAGAGTGGGAGAGCAGACGCCCGGCCCGACTCCCGGTGCACGGCTCCTGCTTCGACCGCACGCCGCCCGGAGCGCTGGTGTCGCCGACGGCGTGGTGTCTCGGGGGCGCGCGCGGAGGCCGCGGCCGGGCTGAGCGGCTGAGGGGCGGGCGGGCGGCCCGCGCGCTCCGCGCCAGCTCCGCGCGCGCCGGCTCCACGCTCAGTCCGTCTTTAGCGGAGCTGTTTGGCGGAGGGGGCGTAGCTAGGGCGTTCGGGCTCCGCGCTGCACGTACGCGAGTGTGTCACGAGTGTGTGTCCGCGTGGTTCCGCGCCAGTCCGCCGCGTGCCGTGCGTGAGCGTGAGCGTGCGTCCGCGTCCGCGAGAGGGGTGACTACCGAGTGCCAGTGGCGTGACGGACACAAATACAGGGGAAGCGAATCACCCGTTATTATTCGTCGACCCGACTCTGAAACACACACATCGTCGCCTGAGTGGATTTTCGAAACAAAGGTAAGGAGACAGTAGTAGGGTCGTATTTTGTGCAGTAAGCGGCGCATGGAGAAGGGCACGCCCTCGGGGGAGAACCAATCACCGCCAATAACTTGAGGTCGGCCGCCCCGGCGCCACCGCGGATGAGCTCAGCGCCGCGCCGCGCCTGACGCCTGCGCCTTTATGACAGTACTCTGGTTCATTCCCCGCGCGCCGCTCAGCGCCACGCGCGTCAGCTGATGTCATTGAGGTGTGGAGACATTCACCCGCCGCGGTCGTGATCCTACATACGTACGTGCGCTGCTCCGCGAGCTGCGTATGGCTGCGATTGCGCCGTATACCCCACACCGCGGCGGCGGCGGCGGCGTAGTCGTAGTCGTATACTGGTCAGCTTAAGTGTTCGGCTGGCGTAGCCGCATAGCCGCCGACTAAATGTCACGGGGAAAATGTTGAGCTTTAACTAGTAACGTGAAACCGTCGATCGAAAGTCGGTCGACTACACTCCAGATGGAAAACGGTGACAAGTTTGTATCCAGGGAAGATGCGTTCTTAAGCACATCTCGATCGGATTCAAATTTGTCTAACCTAGACAAGAAAAAAGTTATTTTTGTACTTGGACTAGGTACAAATTATTACTTTTCGCAGACACAAAAAATGTGAATCAATTTGATGTGCTTAAGAACGCATCCTCGCGGGATACAAACTTGTCCTTCCCCAATTAGAGTGAACTGGCAGTCGACCAAAACATTCGCATTTTTAACTATTGCAGATAAATTGCTCGCAAATTTGTAAAAGTAATTCGGGCTAGCCATTCAAAATGTGTGCGCACACACATTAAGGGTTCGATAACGGAACGGATACACCAGCCTTATGCTGATTCCCCCCCCCCC
>NW_026267161.1:11696-18638 GCF_000697945.3 Frankliniella occidentalis | reverse complement strand
CTCGTGCCTCGCGGGGGTGCGGCGCCGATAAGCACGACCGCGCTCGCGCGACCGCCGGGGGCGGGGCCAGGGGGCTCGTGGGAGCAGCCGCGAGGACGCTCAGCAGCGGGGGCGGAGGGGCTGCTGCGGCGGGCTGCGGCGGGCTGCGCGTGCGCCTGGCGTTGAGGTCTCTGCGAGGGTCTCCGCCACGCGCCCCGCAGCACACCGCCCTCAGCCCACTCCGCACCCCACCTCTCAACCTATCCCATCCCCCCAACCCACGTAACCTCGCACCCCACCTGAGCTCACACCTCATCTAACGGACCGTCTAGAGAGAGCACGTCACCCTCTCTCAGTTATAGCGGGGGGTTAGCGCCTGCGACACTAGTGGTAGGCCACCCCGCACTGCACGCATGCACCACAGGCATGATGTTGCCTACCTTCCAGGCTCCATGAGAACAAGCAGAAGCTAAACTTGGCAAGTTTGTAACGGAGAATGGCGGACGCACTTTCCGGATGATCACTAAATGTTACTCAACTCCCCCTCACTCACCTCTCTCCCACTTCTATCCCACTCCTTCTCTCTCTCTCTCTCTCTCTCTCTCTCTCTCTCTCTCTCTCTCTCTGTGAGTGCGCTGTAGCTCTGTCACACACACACACACACACACACACACACACATCTGCGCTCTATCTGGCTGAGCCGATCCGGGTCGACCTGCCCCGAGGTCACACCATTCGGTTGAAAGCGCGTGCGATATCGGCGAAAATCCGATGCCGGTGTTGGACGCGGTGTGGCAAACCGACCTAGCTGCTGTCGACAGACGTAGCACGAGCGCGCCTCCCGGACCACAAAAACAAAAGCTTGTGCGTTACGCGGTGTCCTATGCGGGTGATTCACTCGTCGCGACCCAGTCAGACGAAGGCTCTTCTTTGCCTGTTGACCGGCAGGCAATAACAGGATGGGGGCGTGCTGGCCGGCCACTCCCGGCGCCCTGCGCTGCGCGCGCGCTGGTTCCCACGACCCGGAGGCGCGGTTGAATCGCTGAAAGTGGAACTAACGTCACCAGCTGCGCGCGCGGCTAGCTCGGCCAGCGCGGCCAGCGCGGCCACCACCGTCAGCAAAGGAGGGATCCATTTAAAACGGGAACGGGGGCACGCACGCGCAGGGTCGGGCCCGCTGAGCAGCGGCACGGCGGCACCGGGCGGATAAGCAATCGACCGTATCATCAGAATATCAGAATATTTGAAATAGGCGTGAGCACCTTCACACCGACGACAGTGACAGTTGAGTAAAACTTAGCATTTGCGGAGCGCCTTTGAATTAGTCGACGTTAGTCATCAGCTTTTAGATGGTGGAGATATTCTCTCAAAGGCACCTCTGCAAAGTTGCCTTAATCCTCGTTTGGCTCGCCAGTGTTCGCCTCCCTCGCGCCCGCACGTCCTTTTGACGCAAGGACCTCTCGACACGTTTCGTTATTCATTCCTGAGGCAAGGGGAGCGGAGTGGAGGGGCGCGGCATGCGTCATTCGCTTTTCGCTTGATTCAGTGACCGGGCCCGCGGGGGCCAGACGCCCCGCGCCGCCCCGCGCCGCCCCGTGCCGCCCCCCGCCGAGAACAACAAGAGCAAGGGCGTGTGATTGGTAAACAGCCCGTCAAAATAACCTGCGACAGCACTAGCTAGTTAGGTAACCAACGGGGAAGAATGTACCCGTGTGTGAGCCTGCTGAGCGGATGTCTCTGCTTTATTGAAAGGTTATCTATGCGAATGATGTAGTTCGCTTGTTCGCTGATTAGCATGTCGACTGGCCTCTGATGGTGGGCGGTTGGTGGGCGTGGCCGTGTGCACTTCGCCATGCACCCCCCGGGCCATGGCGGCTGGTGGGCTGGACGTTTCCAGAGCACGGCCGATTCCGAGTATAGCGCCCGTTTGAATGGGCTCCGATACGAGTGCGCATGAGGTTCCCGCCCCCCGCTGCAGCGCGCCGCACGTCCACCACCAGGGCGGCTATACGGCCTGTGCCGCCGGGGCGGCGAAAATAAATGGAAGCATCGGGAAACATCCTCATCGCGTGGACGACGCGCTCGTGCAGGGCGGCACGAGGGCTTCGTCGCAGTAGCATATGCAGGGGAGAGTGAGAGAGAAAGAGAAAGGGAGGGAGAGGGGGGGACGAGAGAGGCGGAGCAGCTGGGGGTCAGCAGGCGCCAGGGGCGGGCCGGGCCAGGCGCCACCATGGCGCTCCGGGAATAGGGCGACCTTGCCCGACTTATACTGCCTGCGCATGCCCTGCCCGCGGGCCCGCTGCGCACGCTGCTCAGGGAAGGCCCTCCCCCCACGGGCACCCACAGGGCACGCACCGTACCGTGCTACCCCTCCCTCACACTCTGTGTCTTTCTCGCTCCGAGGCTTCTCTGCCTGTTCTGATATCTTTCTTTTGTGTAGTTGAGTTCCGCGCCCCAGAATCTTTTGATAAGAAGAACAAAAGGAACCGACGAATTTTCTTCTCTGAAGAATGCCAATTGTGGGTCTTCTTCGATCGTAAAGAACGAGCACCATTTCAAAGGAACAAAACAAAAAATTCGGGCGTTCATTTTTTTGTGCCGTTTTGTTTTTGTTTTTGTTTTGTTGTATCGCATCAAAAACGACTGAATTTTCACTTGGATGAGATAAAGGATCGGCGTGTGTACTTGTAAAATTAGATTCGCGGTAGATTCGCACTGGGAAGACTCTGCTTTTCGGTCTAGACCGAAAGACTTGAGTGGTGCTGCACAGTCCCGCGGTGGCCTGCGCCTGCGTGCGCCCTGCGCCTGGCCCTCTCCTCTGGGGGCTGCAGGCCGCATCGCATGGCGTTCAGCGCATTAGCGCCTGCATATGCCTGCCGCCGCGGCTGTTGCCCTCGATACCTTTACGCTTGTAGGACATGACGCAAGTGCCTTCCCTTCAGTGACGTCTGTAGATCTCCGCGGAAGCACGACGACAGCCTGCTGCTCATTTCCAAGTCAAAGCCTCGCGGGTCGGACACGGTGCCTGGCTCCGACACCTCTCTCTCTCTCTCTCTCTCTCTCTCTTTCCCTCTCTCTCCCCGCTCCGCTCCGCCCAGCGCGCGGCCCTCTGCTTCAGACACCTGTTCTAATGCACCTGCTCCACGGAGCTAAATACTGCACCCGCCGAGTGTGCTGCTTGCTCAGCCGTTCTCGAGTTTCCGACTGAGCTATGGTGACTCCCTTTGCCCGCGCCGCCGATGCCGAGTGATGCGAAAATCGACATGCCGTCGCCGTCATGATTCGTCGAATTGTCGCGAATGAACGCATTGACGTCGTTTCGGGCGCGCTGAGCGGAATGAGGTCGAGCACGCGCAATGCCCATCCCTCTCGAAATACCTTCGCAAACAGAGGAGGCCGCCTGATAGGCCGCAAGTACAATCCACGTCAAAAACCCGCACGAGACACCTCTTCGGAAGAAGACAATAAAATGATAAACGATGGAAGTTCCTGCTTTAGGATCCGACACCTGAAAGCGGCTCCGGCCGGCCGGACACGGGGGCCAGGGACCCATCCTAGTAGCCAGGTGAGCGATGTTATCATTTTATTGGTGCGGGAGGTTCAAGGTTCCTGGCAGGCGGCCACCGGCCGTACCGCGGCCACCGGCCCAGAGCCATGGGTCTTTCATGAGCACGGGCTCACGCCTGAGCCCAAGGAGGATGCTCGCGTCATGTGGCGCGGGTGGTCCGCTCCGAACAAGGCGGCCGTCCTCTCTGCGGTTAATGGCGTCGCTTGCATTAATGAATTGGCACTTCATCATCATCATCTCGCGCCCGAGACTTTGATAATTATTATTGCCATCGTTTATTGTCTTGCACTCGCGTGGCGATGACGACACTGCTGCTCTGCCACAGGATCGCGCCATTCAGTCAGCAGAAATAAAGGCGTTTGACGTAAATGAGATCGCAATCGAGCGTCGAACCACACGGCGGCGGCGGAAAGAAAAGCAGAGCGAAAAGCTCAGCAGTAAAAGGAGCGCGCCTCGTCAATCTGACTCGTGCGACTCTTTCTCTGTCTCTCTCTGCTTCTGTCTCTCTCTCTCCCGGCGTCCTCTACACCCCGCGAGAGAAGAAGAGAGGGACAAGGAGACG
Source organism: Frankliniella occidentalis (assembly GCF_000697945.3). Classification (NCBI taxonomy): domain Eukaryota; kingdom Metazoa; phylum Arthropoda; class Insecta; order Thysanoptera; family Thripidae; genus Frankliniella; species Frankliniella occidentalis. The sequence goes on along the minus strand of NW_026267161.1, from coordinate 14,529 downwards.
GATCGAGCGATCTCTCTGCCAATACGGAGCCCTGACGTCACGACGACGGACACGCTTATGCAAGTTGTCCAGTCGCTCCTGCTGCCACCGCTCTTAGTTGAAAATGTATCCCACCGTGTATTTCTGGACGCGCAATAAAACAGCCTTTCGGAGCCGCTCACCTTCCCCCTTCATCTGCCCCGGTATACTGGCCGGCGGGCCGCGGGGGAAAATAGGGCAAAAGGCTGACGATTTGCTTGTCGGCGTCGGCGGCCGGTCAGGCCCGGCTGGTCAGTCCCGTGGACCACCGGGCCCGCTTGGACGGCCATTTTTCGCCATCTTGCTGTTTGAGTAGCCTTTTTATTTTGTTTCTTTTGGGGCCGGAGAGCTCTGTGCTGCAGCAGTGGTGTGCCACCTGTGGACAAGCAGCCTATACCCGTTGCCACCGCTGGCTGGCGCGGTGCTAGCGCCCGGAGGCCTGGAGCGGGGCCGGCAGGGGCGCGGCGGGGGCCATTGACGTCATTGGTGGCCGCTATAGCAGCGTTAGGCGGGCGGGAGAGCGGGCGAAGTGGTCGTGCGGCCGGGCAGGCCGGGCCGGGGCCGCCGAGCAGCAGCAAGAGTTTCCCTACGAGGTGCTAACCGACAGCAAAGCGAGCCCCCGTTCCAGGTCCGCAATAATAATATCACCCCATAGAGCATTCATTTTAAAAACAGCGAAAAAAACCCGGCAGTCCAGGGCGCGAATGAAGAACATAGGAGCAGTCCAATTTGACTCGGTTTGCTGTGTTGCTTCACATCGGGCGGCGTTGGTCAGCGGCCTCGCGGGCTGTCCTAGCGGGGCACCACGGCCATGACCGTCCCCGGCTAGGTCCCACGACTCGGTGGCTTGTACCGTGGGCGCGCGCTGTGGGCTGGCCGGGGTGGCCGAGGCCGCCGTGGCGTGCCCCAGGTCAGCGTCATCCTCGCGGTGGCTGTCCCGCTGCTGCGCCCCCAAGGAGGTGTCCGAGGCCGTATGGCGTGCCCCAGGTCAGCGTCATCCTCGCGGTGGCTGTCCCGCTGCTGCGCCCCCAGGAGGTGTCCGAGGCCGTGGCGTGCCCCAGGTCGGGGTCACCTCCGCGGCGGCTGTCCCGCTGGTGCGGCCCCACATTGGCCAGGATTTACTGCCGCGCGCCGCCGTGTCGGAAATGGCCGGTTTGATTAGCAGATGATTGCCGCGCGGGGCGATCGCATTTTAATGGCGCGCCTCCGCCGCATCGCATCGCCGCGGCATCGCAACGGGCAACATCCCCTCGGCCCGGGCGGGAGATAAACGGCTCAACGGGGACGGGCGGCGCCAGGACGAGCAGCAGTGGCGCCAGGACGAGCAGGGCGAGCAGGGCGAGCAGGGCCTGCAGCCACTTGCTGGGACGGGCGGGTCTGAGCGCCTAGCACGGTGGGCCGCCCGCCGCACTCGCACAGGCGCCGGGTGGGCAGCGGGAGCGCGTCGCTGCGCTCGGGTGGCCTACCCACTAGGCGCCCGGCTGCCGCTGGAGACGGCTGGAGAGCGTGAAACGAGCGATTCGTGCGGGGCGGGGCCGCCTGCTGAGGGACAGAGACAACTCTTACAGAGAGGGATGATAGGGCAGGGCGAGAGTGTGAGAGAGAAAGAGAAGGACGGGGAGAGAGAAAGAGAGACAGAGACAGAGAGAGAGGGAAAATGAGAGTAAGCGAGATAGCCTCACGCACACGGCTGGGGCCGCATTGACGTCAACAGAGAAGCGAGAGGCGCGGCGCAGCTAAGCAGCTGCTACTTATTGCTGTTCTGTCCGTCTGCCTGTCGGCCGGCCTGCCCGTCTGCCCGCACCTGGCCGTGCTCGGGGCGCGGCGCGGAAGAACGCGCTCTATCTTCGCGCCCCAGCGCTGCGCGATTTCACGATCAGGAGAATCCGTCGTGTAAACTTTAATGCGGCTCGGGTTGTTGTATCAATATACCGGTACTCTGTGGCCCCGCGCCTCGCCCCACGCAGCCCCCGCCGCGAGCACCTTCAACAAGTGGCCGGGGCCCGGCGCTGCCGAGAAACACGGGCGGTACAATTCTATTCCCGCGGAAACAATCTGGTCCCGGGAATTAGTGCGCCGTGCGTTATCTGCATTCCTTGCGTCGAGTGAGGGGAGGGGAGGAGCATTGGTAAGAAGAATGTGCGGAGCAGCATACCGCTTTTCAAGCTTTGTAAAGAAAACGGAAAAATACGGCGTCTACAAAGCATCGCTTCGCACTGACGGCTCTACGCTACGGAGCAAGATTTGTAGGCTGCGACCAGCTCTGTGAGCTGAGCGGGTGAGAGGAGGGCAAGGCGTCCAGGAACAGACGTCGCGAGGCTCGCAGGTCCAGCGCTGTGCGCCCACGTTCACGGCCAGATGGTGGCGGACAAACGCCGCTGCTGCAGCAGCCCACTGCCGCCGCCGTGGTGCACCGGCCAGATCCAGATTCAGATCGCGATTGCCGCAGGGGCGGCGCGCAGGGGCCAGCAGGCCGCAGGCCAGTGACCCGCCCCGCCCGGCCCGGGCCGCCCGCTCCAGATTATGCGGGGTCGGGCTACACCGACTATGCGGTCTGCTCGGCGGCGGAAGCAAAAGGGCGCAGGGGCGGTGATGGTGTGTCTTGGAGTGTAACGAGGCTAAGGTCCTGTGCGCGGGGCTGCTTCACACGGTGCTGCCCGCCCCGCCCCACCACGCCACGAGGCGCACGGCCATTTGCATTGGGTGGCCCGGCCCTGGCCCGCACGCACCTGAGGTAGGTGAGTGAGGTGAGTCAGCCTGCGACGGACGACCACAACAAGTGTCGTTGTGATCGGTGGGAATGGAAGGGGCGGGT
>NW_026267161.1:2986-8250 GCF_000697945.3 Frankliniella occidentalis | reverse complement strand
CCCCCCCTCCTTCCCTCCTTTCCTCCCCTAGGCACGCGCCTCGAGTTCTCGCTAAAGCAATTCGCAAAATCGGCGTCGTATCGCGCAAATCGTGCGCCAAGCGGCGTCGCCGTCGCGTGTACTTCCGGCTAAATCATTGGAATGCATTGTGCAAAAAAACATAACAACAACAACAACAAAACCTGCGTTTCGTCTACAGGCATGGATTCAGAGGCTGGGGGAGGGGTACTGAGGCGAGGCGACCCACTCCAATTTTCAGTCGTTGGCAACAGTCGGGTTCGCACTTTTTGCCGTAGGTGCCGCTTACTGCTTACTCGCGCACGTGGAGCAGTTCGCTTGTTTCTTGGGTCGCTTGGGCGCTATTCACAGCAGCGAAGGGCCTCCATCCAGTTTTTTGCGAGCTGAAACTGTGCGCACGTGCGCTGCTGGGGAAGGGTTTGGGCTTGTGCACGGTGGGCTCCAGCTGGGCGGGTGAACAAGCAGTCGTTATAACCCTTTTTGAAGTTGAAGTTGAAGAAGGGTAGGACTGGGCGGAGATGTGGCTGGGTCTTTACGCATCGCAGGCCACGGTGAACGCCGTGAATTGTTCAACATTAGACTAATCCTAAAAACGTTAAACAAATAATGACGATAAAAAACAGCAAACTGAAAAAACATTGCAGCTGAAGGTCTGCGGGTTTGTCGGAAACGGGAAACTGTGTGCCGCCCCACCAGGGGCCACCGCTCGAGCGAGATCCAACGCGTAGAGCAGCCTGGGGACGAATCCCGACTGACAATAGAATACCTGGGGAGGAGAAACCTGTTGGGCGGGTGTCTATAGGACGGTGCGTATCCGCTCCTTGTCGCGCCAAGTTCTATTCTTCAGTTTGTTTCAAGCGACTTGTTTTTGCGAGAAAACTGCCCCGAAAAATAAAAGAGCAAATGAAATATGAGGTGACCTCTCTTGCGATGATGACTGCCGGCCGGCCTAAAGGACTGAATATGTCTGCCAACCGCTGACTGCTTCGTCAGCCCCGCCAATCAAAACACATTAACAGGCGCTAACGATGAAGGGGTGCCGCAAATGGTCTCGGCAGGACCCTCCGAGGAGGAGTCCTCTGTCGGGCGGGCGTTCTCCTGGCCTGGCTGGCCGTTGACCCAGTGCTCTCCGTGCTCCGCAGAAGCACGTGCGGGAAGCTTATTCGGCGATTTGTCGAGTGTTTCGTGGATGCCCTTGATCCGGGCCGCAGCTGTGTGCGGTCCGCCTTGCCCGGGCTCGGCAGCCGGGGCCATTTCAACTGGGCGACCCGTCCGCGTGCGGTGTGGACGGTGTTCGATGTGTTCGATAGCTTCTGCCGAGTCATCGCGAAAATGCGACGTAAATAATGAGCATATAATGGACGGTGTTAGTAACGATGACAAATCGCACGACGCGCGGCCTCGCAAGACGAACGCGGCGCTCGGCTCAGGATCGCGCGCAGAGGTGGCCTGACTCCCCATCCCGTCACTGTGACCTCGCGACCTCCAGAGCAGTGTGTGTCCGGGGCTCTTGGTCTGGCACCCGGTGGTCGGGGGCGCGCAGGACGGCCCCCATGCCACCCGTCGTCCGCCCTGCCGTGCAGCACATTCCAGAGGGCCCCCTGGTGACGTCAGTGGAGCCCCGTCAAGGAGTCTGCCTGCCGCCGAGTGTCACGCAGCAGTGGCCGCCGGTGTGCCCGCCCTGCGATCCACCCTGATGGCAAACGAGCCGTGAAGAGACCCGACGAGCGACGGCCGGGCCGGCCGCGAGGAACGTCTCGTCTCTCCCCGCTCATTACGATGGGAATATCGCAAGTGCGACGGAGATAGACGGTCGCTTCTAATTGCGTCAAAGTGGGCTCAATTAGAGGCGGCTGCTCTTGACCTACGGCCAGAGGAGGAGGAGGAGGGCTCGGCCCGGGCCGCCCCCTCCGCCCACCAACACGGCACCGCCAGCCAGCACTCCTCTCACTCACGGCGTGCATTTGCCGACAGGCCGTCGCCCCCTCGACCCTATTTCGCCTTATCGTGAATGAGTGTCGCCGGGCCCTCGGCCCCCTTCGTTGCCGCCCTGGGCGCCGCCCTGCCCCCCGTGAGGTGAGGCTCACTCGGTGAAGGCCGCGCTGCGGCTGCGCGTCGTATCTCTGCTGCTCCAGCGGACAGCGGACGCACACCGCACTGGCGGCGAGTAAAAGTGCTGCGGCCTTTCTCTCGTTTGCACCCCGCGCGCTACGCGCCGCCACTCTCCGGCCCCAGAGGGGGTAAAGTGCGCCAATATAATCTCCGTGGGACGTTATGGCGACACGGCTATCTCTGGGCGGGGCGCCGCCGCCGCCGCCATGGGGGCACCTGCCGGCGGGCACCTGCCGGGCCTGCTGCTGCTACCCGGACGCCACACTACGGCGAAGTAAAGTGGATTTGAAAGTAACTTGCCCGCCCCGCCCGCCGCCGACCTTCGGCCCACCCGCCACGTGTCGCGTAGGCGGGCTACTAATTAAGCTCAGCTTATTTGCTAAAGGCGACAATAACAACGAGGTGCCGAGGCTCCTAGGAGCGACAATTTGTGACGTCAATCCCGGGCCGCGGGCTCGCGGTGAAAAAGTGAAGTGAGTTCAACAAACCGCGCGGGCGGGGCTGGACCGTCTGTGAATGGGGATAGGGAAGCGACGACTGCCTCTCTTATCGGCCGGCCTAGGCAGCCCCTCACGAATTATGCGGTGGAAAAGGCCGGACCAGCCGGACTAGACCCCCGGCATGCCGGCAATAATTTCTCTCGCCGTCCCTCTCGCACCGCCCTGGGAGATACGCCGCGCGCCTCCCCGGCGTGCGCGCCCCTCCCCGTACGCACGCGCGGCTACACTGCGAGAGGCGCAGGGTCATTCGCTCACCCGTCTGCGCCTCAGGTGCGCCGCCCCGGCCCGGGGGCGCCGCCGCGGGCGCGAGACCAAGCACGGCGTCGAGGGACACGGAGGGGCGCGGCACCGCGGCGCGCGGCGTGAGAGGGAGAGAGGTGGTGCTTCTGAGAATGTGGTCTTGTTGGCTTTGATAACAGATAGAGCTTGTTTGAGAGCAACATGTGTCGCACGCGACAGAGTGTTGTGCTTGTGCTGGTCGGGGCGGCGCGCTGATTGGCAGAGAGCCTCGCTGGGCTGGGGGGCTGACACGAGCTCGCGTCCGTAGAGCAGGGAGGCCAGGCCGTTCGTCCAGCCCGCGTGTGGTCTGGCGGCTGGGTTTGCGTTTGCCTATCGAATCTTACCACAGCGCTGTTAGGGGGCCCCGTGCGAATAGGCAACACGGCCACACTCCTGCATCCCGGGCTAGCATACCCATTCGCTCTAGCGAAGCTTTCTGTGAGATCTTCGTTCCCTGCCCCCTAGAAAGGGGGAGGGGGCGGCTAGGGTAATCCAGTAGACACAGCCTTGTTTGTCAGCAGTCCGAGAGTAATCAGGTTGTGATCCAGGGTAACCCAAGAGTAATCCGTTATACACGAAGGTCTGAGTCGTTTCGCTTTCGCTTCCACCCCACGTTAAGCTGGAATAATTTTCCGAGATGGTTGGAGATGAACCCTAACGTTACAGAACAAGTCGAAGAGGGCGGTGGGCGTCGAGCGGTCTAGGGCTCCCCGTCCCCAAGCGTGGGGAGTGTTCAATGGTTGAAGAATAGGGATCAAGATGACATCGTGCCACCTATAAATACCTGGTGACCTAGAGGCGGCGCTGGCCCCAGTCCTCTGGCCTGGCCCCGGCCCCGCGCTACGCGGCGTCATACTACCCCGCACCCGGGCGAGGGGAGTGCCCGCGAGTGCCACCGTACCCGGTGGTACGGGTACGCGAGTCCTGGTCCCTGCCTACCCCAAGAGCCTCCCCCGGCCACCACGACGACGCCCCCTCCCGTTGGGCCCCTGCGGCCCCCGCGGCCCCCACCCCGCCGAAGGGGCCCGGCCCGCCGCGCCCCGCCGCGCCCCGCCGGGCGGTGCGGTGGGCTGGGCAGTAGCGTGCGCACGGCCCCGCCAGCCAGTCACCCGCTGAACGCGCCGCCGAGCAGACCCGACCCACAGCTCAGCTCAGCTCCCCGAGCCACTCTACAGCGGCTCTCAGCAGCCCACAGCCAGGCAGCAGCCCGCCCCATCCGCGCAGGCCTTGCTCGTGCAACACCCGTCGTGTTATGTGCGTGTGCGAGTGCCGCCCCCGGTCCTCTGGTGTGGGTGGATACGCGTACTCGCGCGCCCCTACGGCCATGGCCTCCTCCGTGTCGGTGCTCCTGCGGCCCGGCCACGGCGCCGCGTCCGCCGCGACCAACGCCGCCAAGCCCAAAGCCAAACTGGTTAGTGTTCAGTGAGACGCCCCTAGTGACGATTGCGACGCAAGGACACTGCGACTCCCTTTGGATACCGTCTGGATTTACTCTCCGTGTGGTGATTGTGTGTGTGACTGTGTTTGGACGAGACTGATTGCCAAGTGGGGACCATGAGTCCCATCGCCGTTCAGGTGCGTTCGTGTTCGTGAGCAGGCGTCTGGTGTGTGATGTGTGTGTGTGTGTGTGCTGTGCCGGTGCTTTTAGAGTGCATCCTGGTAGGGGACAGGGGTGGCAGGGCCACGACTTCGGGCCGTGGACAGGGCGTTATCGCCTGGCAGGAAGTGCAGCGGGCGCAGGGAAGAGGGTTGGGGTCACTGACTCCAGGGGCCGCCTGGCCCGCCCTGGCTGTGCCGTGGGTGCGCCCGCCACGCCACGCCAGTGATGGTCGTCTCCCTTTCAAGGCCCCGCCTTGTCACAGGAAAGGGGGAGGGGGGGCGTCCTTAATCGCGTCGCCAGAAGTGCCGCGCCTGACTTGACGAGGCACCATTGACAAACATCCATAAATACATTATTATTTTTTATTGTATATCTGCCGTTGACGTGCGGTGCGCCAGCGGGTGTTCTCTCGAGGAGACAGGTCCCGTTAGTACGCACAGTCACTCTGGAGGGGAAAATGAAAGTCTGCCGACCACGGCGCCGGTTCTGCGCGCGAAACGTCTGGCCGAGCGAGCGGAACCGAGAGTTATTTTCGGATGAACCTTATTCCGGGCGTTGCGGCGTGTGCTGTGCAGCTAGCGTGTGCAGCTGCCGCCGACCTCGCCGGCACGTGTGCTGCACGTGTTGTAGTGTGTGTGTGTGTGTGCGTGCGTGTGTGCGTGCGTGTGTGCGTGCGTGCGTGCGGAGCAGTGTGTAGTGGTGTGTAGCGGATGTGACTGTGACTGCATGCGTTTCGCGCCTTGGCGCTCCCCCCC
>NW_026267161.1:0-2936 GCF_000697945.3 Frankliniella occidentalis | reverse complement strand
CTTGCCCCCTTTTCCCCGCCCTCCCCGCGCACATCCGCCTCGGAGGCCCGCGGGGAGGGGAGAGGACGCCGTCGACGCGTCGGGGAGGAGGTGAAGCCCCATGTGTGCATGCTGTGTGGAGAAAGTACACGAGTGTAACGTTTGGCTTCCTGTTTGTTCTAGGCGGGCACCAAATCCGGTGTGGACGTGTGGCGAGACAGGCGATGGCGGAAGGGCAGAGATCACCAGGACGACCGCGATGAGCACGGTCCCCAGCACGGCTCCCTCCTCAAGTGCCTAGCCCTGGTGAGTACGACAGACTTGGTGACGGGGTGGCCGGGGATCCTTTATGGGGCGCAACTTTATGGCGGTAGGAATACCCGGACCAGGACCAGCCGAGCGAGGAAATGCCTGTCCCGTTTCCTGGTCGCGCTGGGCCTGCAGCCCGTGACGGGAATCTCTCTCCGAGGCGATTGTCGGGTAGGGGCGTCCGGGGCGTCATCGCATTGCTGACCATTGATGATCGGGGGAGAGGCGAGGGCGGGGAGAGAGGGCGGGAGAAGGGAAGGGTGGTTCTGGTTTCCCATGCGGGTCTGGTGACGTACATGTGCGGGACGGGACAACTTTCCGACCGTCCACTCCACTCACTCACGCACACCACGGGGACAGAAACTCCAGCGGGCGGGGCGGGGCGGGGCGGGGCGTGCAGACCGTGAAACCCGCCGAAGCGACCGCGCGCGCGCTTCCGCGTTTCGACACTCGCCGCGCGTGCATGACGCGTGCGCACGCACTCGGCGGGCTCGATGATCGATGGCAAGCGGACCGGAGGGGCCGTCCGGGAGCCGAGCTCCTCCTAGGCGCGGAGTGCGTGCCGGACCTCGGGTCGCTAACGGTCACTGCCAGTCAGTCCGGAGGGGCGGGGCGGGGCGGGAGGCAGCGCGGGGACCGGTAGGGGACCCCGTCGCGCCAGTCTTGTTGGCGAGGCTTTCTGGTAAGGCTAAAGGCTGCTGCTGACGTCATTCGCCTGTCTCTTCTACGAGGCTGGCGAGTGGAGGGCCGCGCTGGCCCCCTTGGGCTGTCCTGGCGTCCTGGCCGGCGGGCACGCCGCGGGTCCCGACCACGACGCGCTGGGGGTCGCGACCTTGGCGTCCCAGGGTCGGCGGCGTGCGCAGCGATGAGTCCTGCACCCACACCCACCAACGCCGTGACTAACACCCCGCCTTCCCTCTGTGTCCACAGCAGGCGCTCGAGCTGTCCGCCCCGGCCTCCGACGTCCTCCTCAAGTCCGGCAGCCAGGCCCTGAACCAGGCCCTCGCTCAGACTAACAACGCCCAGGTGCACCAGGTGTTCAGCGCGCAAGCGTCCGCCTGGTTCCAGCTCGCGGGTCACCCCGACTGCTTCGCCCCCGCGGGGCCCGGCCGGATATGGAAGAAGGTAGGTCAGGGAGAAAGGCGTGGGAGAGTGTGGGGCAGGGGGGGGGGGAGACGAGATGCATCCGGGACCCCGACCCACTTGGCCTCCGGAACCAGCTGAAAGTAAATTTGGCGCGAGCACTTTCGTTGGTTGTGGCCCATCTGGGCGGGGCCTCCCGGGGCGGCCGTGCCGACCTGCCGAACCTGACCGGCTGAAGAAAGTCAGGCGCCGCGGGCGAGGCGTTTGGCAGTGTAGCTGACGAGCTGGGTGAGCATCATGTACTAAAGAAGCTGTTCTCCCCCTCTCCAGGTTGGCGACAACACCGAGAAAATGGCGTACGAGGCCCTATCTTGCGACCCCGCACTCCGCGGCCTCGTGCCCCGCTACCACGGCAGCGTGTCCTACCGGGACCACACCTTCATCGAGCTGCAGGACTTACTGCATGGCTTCTCGGACCCGCACGTCATCGACGTCAAGATGGGCACCCGGACGTTCCTCGAGTCGGAGGTGGACAACCCCACCGCGCGCGCTGACCTCTACCAGAAGATGGTCGCCCTGGACGCGTCGGCGCCCACGGCCGAGGAGCACGCGGCCAAGGCCGTGACGAAGGTGCGCTACATGCAGTTCAGAGAGCAGCAGAGCTCGACGCACTTCCTGGGCTTCCGCGTGGACGCCATGAAGGAGCGAGGACTGCCGCCGCGCAACTCGGACCTCGCCAAGGTGTCGAGCCGCCAGGAGGTGGTGGGCAGGATGACGGACTTCCTCGGGGGGCGCAAGGACGTGCAGCGGAGACTCCACACCCGCCTCTGCCAAATGCGCGACCGGGTAGAGCAGTCCGAGTTCTTCCGCACACACGAGGTGAGTTTCCGACCTGTTGAAGAAGCCTTTTGCGAGTCCTCTCCGTGTTTGGGTCGCTTGATCCTCTCGCCCTTCGTCGAGCACATGTGTGACGTTTTCCCTTCGATTGTGTTGCAGGTCATTGGCTGCAGTATTTTCATGCTGTACGACGATCGGGAAGTTGGAGCGTGGTTGATCGACTTCGCCAAGACGGTCCCTATTCCCGACGACAGAACGCTTGACCACCGTACCCCCTGGAAACCTGGAAACCACGAAGAAGGGTTCCTCTTCGGTCTCGATAATCTCATTCAAGTTTTAAATGACGCGTAGGCACGTGTGCTGAGCAAAGACTGCTGCTAGTTACCCAAACAAAGACACAACCTCTGTTGTCAACTTGTGCAAAGATTTGATTGCCAAATATGACTGCCAATTCTCTGTTCCTCTCTCACTTTTTCTTTCTTGTCTCTTTTTTTTCAACTGTGTTTCTGAGCTGACAACATTGGACCCTACTTAGTTAAGAATAACTTACAACAGGTATTGCCATTCTACTGTGTAGAATGTTTTATATATGTGATAAGTTTGCGTTAAGCAAACTTTTGTGTAGTGACTTATTGTAAGCTACTGTAAAGCAAGACATGTGTGCATATTATATAGTCATTACATATAGCCGAGTGCAAATACATATTATTTATTCAGTATTGTTATAG
>NW_026267160.1:2220985-2221429 GCF_000697945.3 Frankliniella occidentalis | reverse complement strand
CATTTGCTGAAGTCCCAAAATAAGGTTTCACACTCCTTCCCTCTCTCTCCCTCCCGCCGCCCCGTTCTCTTTCTCGCGCACCGTGCGGCGGGGGGGCTCCGTACACATGATTACCCTTGATCTCCTCGGAGCAGGGCCATTATTGCCGAGCCCTTTAGCGGGCGGGCCGTGATGACCAGCAGGGCTGCTCGCAGGGCGGCAGCAGGGCCGCAGCAGGGGGAGCCCCTGGAGCAGGAGGCGCTGCAGGAGCTCTGCAGGGGGGAGGACACCCTTAATCAAGACGGCTACCCGCAAAGTAAACCCAATTACCCTGCAGTCCGCTTGGTCAGGCGGCAGGATTCGCCAGGGCCGCGCGCGCGCCGCTCTGCCAACATAAACAACTAAGTGAGGACCGAAGGGAAGGAAGGGCCGCCTCGGGCGGGCAATAGCAGTCTAGTGTTGCTG
>NW_026267160.1:2205514-2212640 GCF_000697945.3 Frankliniella occidentalis | reverse complement strand
TTTTGGACTCGCGGTGCTGCATGTGTGCCGAATTGTTTAGAAACTTAAAAGGTCTATGGATTTGTCCACAAGTCGACTAAGCTGGACGAACTTGCCTTACACTCTTTTAAGAAATCAAAAAAAGACTAATTATCATTTTTAAACCTGTGTGCTTCTGTGTCGATTATAGGTCCGGTTCACCAGTATTTGAATTACCATGCTTGTTCTTAATGTGCCAAGAATTCGTGCAGTGTAGACAATGTTATTATTAACTTGCTCTTGTGTGTTTGAGCTTAGCTACTACTACTCTACCAAAAGTAATTAATTCAATACCGAAAAAAAAGCAAACTTCAACAAATGCATGTTTCTGGAGAACATCCAGAAGTTATGGTGTTCATCAGTGCATCTGGCCGAGTGCCAGAGCATCTTAGAGTGCAGAGGGTGGATTGACCCCACTGATAAAACACAGAATTTATTGGTAGCCTCATCGTCAGATTTTTCAGGGGCGAGAGGACGAGCCACGAGTTGTGGGATTGCCATAGAAACAATGCATTTGCTGAAGTCCCAAAATAAGGTTTCACACTGTACTTGTTCCCATATAGTGTTCCTAGCTGTTTGTACTGAAAGGTGCTTTAGGGACGCGCATGATGGTGTGTTCCTTCCAAGTTCAGAACAGCGGTGTGCGGCTGGCATCCGCCACGCTTTAGAGCTTAAGAGAAACAAGCGCTATAAAAGTAAATACTTCTTAATGTACTAATTGGAAAGCGCTATATAAATACAATAATTGAAATAACATAAATAAAGGCGCTATACAAATGAAATAAATAAAACAAGAGAATTACAAGCGCTATACAAATGGAATACATAAAATATCAGCATTACAAGCGCTATAAAACTGAAATAATGGACGAAATGAGCTCTTGTTGTGTGCGCACTTAGTTTTACATACCGCGGTCTTAGTTTTATGATGTACAGGTAGTTGAGCTTGGCATCAATCCCTACAAGTTTACTCTAGCATTAAACTTTTCTTTAGTTTTCAGTCGATCCGGATTAATCTTAAGTTTTTGGGGCATTTTTTCATGTTTTTCTAGTTATTTTACTCATCAATGTAGTACTTTAAGTTGGGTTTATATGTGTTTATGTTTAGTGTTGATGCCATCTTGTATTTACATGGCACACGTGCATGTTTTTTCCTCCTGTTTTTTTACCTTTCTTGCAGCTTCTTGTTTTTGCCTCTGTTGAGATTTTCGTGATTAGGATCACGCTAGTTGTTTACTGCTTTTTGGGGTTTTGCTTTTGTCATTATTTTTTTTTGTTAAGGGTTTATTTTTAGGCAACTTTCCTCTCATGAGATTTGCGTGGTTAGGATCACGTTAGAGTTACGGCTCTATTTGTTGTCTTGAGGACAACTTCAAATTTTGTTCTTTGGCGAGATTTTTGTACTTTTTGGATTTATTTTTGGCTTTGTAATTATTTTACTGTTTCTCAGTTTCGATTTTTGAGAACGTTTTGGCTATGGGCATTTTTGGACTTTTATTGCCCTGCTCGTTGGTTGTACTCTGCAATTTTTTTTGTATGTTTTCCGTGTACACTTTGTTTTGTTGTTGCGATTGTGTTAAATTTTCGAATAACTGCCTGGCTGGGGAGTCGACGGCTCTTATCAGTCCTGACGTATGAGGAAACCGCGAGGACGCGCTTTTTTCGGACGTTGGGAGTGTTGGCCCCGCTGGCTTCCAGCCTAGGGCCAAGGTGCATCATCAGCACTTTAGGTCAGGCACGCACGGCGCAGCCGTGCAGCCAGACGGGAGTTCCGCACCACCCGTCCTGCGCGACGGTTCACCCGGATACTCGTTCGCGATTGCGTACCCCTCCGCCCTGCGTGGCGGACCACCAGCAAGTCGCGTCCTACCGAGAACCACCGATCAAATATAGTGCAGCCACCGGCATCCAACCACCTGAGTTGCTTATCTCTCCCCAAACCCGGACTTCCAACCTCCTACGGTAACACAGGCGACCCCCGGGCCCCGTTGGGAAGGGCTCGCCTTCCAGGAGGCCCCTCGACGTCCCTCCCCCTTCTCTCCCCTTCGAACCCTTTCTCCCCCACCCACCGCCCACATCCAGCTGGCGGTCAGACTCCGTAATCCTCCGGATCAGCCCGCCAGCCCGCCCGCCCGGCCACGCCGCAACACCTTTCTTCTTTCTCTCTCTCCTCTCTCGACGCATTGAGGACCGGCCAGACGTCGTTGGCCGCTGCTCACCCCCCCCCCCCCCTCCCTTCCACCGGGGCGAGCCGGAAGCCTGAACCTGAGCGCGCATATAGCAGGTCACGCACTCCACGGACTGTACAAGTCCTACAGACGAGCCGGGCCGGGGCCCGGCTCACTCGTGCCGATAGCGTATCAATACACAGCGCGTCACGAAATACAGAGTGGGAATTAACGAGGAAACAGGTCACCTCATGCACGTTTGAAAACCCCCTTACAAATAGTTCCCACATTTTCAACAGGCGTACGGATATGCACAGATTGAGAAGTCAGACTGCACTACATGACTACAAACTGTACACACAGAAATTTCACACACGTTTGGCTAGCGAAAATGGCATGCAAGCAAACCTCATTACAAGTTTGTGACGTGCATGTCGTTGTGCTGATTCCTATATCAAGTCCCTTAGATGTCACTGTGCAAAAGAACTCATCTTACCCCCACGAGAAGTTGGAGTTTAATTAACAGGAATGGGGCAGGCATGCAGCAAGCAGAGTCGAAAACAAGGGTGACACACTGTACAGGAGTGTTAATGGTTATGTACAGCTCGCTCACTGAAACACCGCGGGGCAAACGGCAGAAATTTCCCCCGATGTTGCAGGCAGATCGATGGCAGACTTCTCTCACCCACTCCCCCTCACATCCTGCTCTCAAGACAAGCGACGAGTGAGGAAGCATGACGTATACATTGCAGTGAGTCACTCGGCAGACCGCAGAGCAGACAGCGTGCGGTCTCCGTAGTGGAGTATGAAATACTTGTTCAAATACTTGGCAAAGGGCAGCAGAGCAAGCAGCACAGGGGTTTTCAGGGGGACACATCCACTGGCACGCTGAAGCGGAGGTGCAAAGTGTGTGCCTCGCCTCACCACTACACGGTCGTTCTGTCGTGTCAGTGTGTGCGTACGTGCGTGTCCGCGGCTGCATGAGTAGACTCACACCTCCGCTAGGGCCCGCTCTCTAAGCAGGCGCCATTCGCACCTCCATACAATGCGGAAGTCCTCACTCAGGCACTGTTGACATTATTATAATTTTTTTGAAGTCGCAATTAAACGTAAAAACGACCACCTTTACCAAATTTTTACTAAAGAGAAGACAAACAACAAGAGGTGTGCACCCGCCGCAACGCACGTACACGCACGTACACACGCACGCAAAGCAGCGCCAACTCACACTTCCGTCATTATTTCCTAGCCCGCTCCCTGAGCCCGACTTACCACAGCCTCTTTGAGCTGTTTGGCACAGACAGGGCCCAGCCACTGGTGAAGGTTGATGAAGCGCTTGGACACGATCTTCATCGGGGAGGGCGACTGCTGCGCGTATCCACAGCGCAGCGTCTCCATGGGGTCCGGCAGCTCGGCGGGCCCGGCCAGCGCCGCCGGCCCGGGTAGGGCGGCGGGCGGCGAGGCGGCTTCCAGCACCACCATGTCTCCTCACACACACTGCACACGCCTCCAGCACTCTCTCATGGTGTATATCCACAACGGCGAAGGGCGCCTCACATGGCGAGGAGGCCCTGGGGGAGGGGCGAGGAGACTCTTCTGCTTGACGATGTTGTCGACGACGACGTAGAAGGTAGCTAAACGACACATAGGGGGCGGACGTTAGTGGAAGAGCCACACAGTCGCAGAGAAAGCAAAGAAAGTCTGGCTGCCGCGGGCGGTCCACTTTGGGCGATTCCCTCGTCGGAGCCACCTCGCCGGGGCAAGCCGTGCTGAGCACAAAACACCACCACTAAGTCTGCAGCCGACGCGCACTTACTGCACCAGCACACTGACCTCCAAATGTCAAACTTGGTCGTGCCTCGTCGATAGAACGTGAACACATTGGCGCCCGGAGGTGCAGCACACAACACTTGCACCCGTCGGCCACAAACTTAACATGACAGTGAACATTGCACCGCACTCGGACACAACGCTACTTGTTCTGAGCAGCTTTTCCACTAACGGCAAGGGGGACATTTTGACTGAGCGCACACCCACTGACGCACTGGCACCCCACCCGAGGTCTTAGAGATCAGAGCCGAGGTGGTATATCCGGTTGCTTCGCCTCTGCCTGCGGCGGGAACACGCACAAACGCGTGAGAGATAGAAATGCCGATAGAAAGGGGCAGATAGAATCTAGCAGATAGATTGGTCAGGCGGATAAGAGAACCCAGTGCGGTGTGAGACACAAGTCGTTTGCCAGATGTACCACCTCGGACTGTCATTTGGAATTTGAGTGCAAACTTTTGACATGGGCAAAAAAAAATGACAGGTATGATTACAAAATGTGTGCTTTTGTTATTTAAAATGCCACAATACAACGCCACTTTCTTTATCTTAAAAGAAAAAGAGACATACTCTTGCCTTGGAAAGCAAAATTAAATGGCAGGTTTGGCGCAAACTTAAAAGTTTTGAATTTATACAATGTGGGTCAGTGGCGAAATAAAGCGATAAGAGAGAGACGAAGAAAATTAGTTAACGAAGCAACTTAATTAGTCCATTCAGACAGTCCAAAAGAGAACACGGTCAGGACAGAAACTATAAACAAGAAGTAAGAGATCGGAGTAAAAGAAAATCAGTGCAAGGAAATATTGAGTCAGTCAAAATAGATAGTCGTCTACACAGAAAGTTAATTGAGTGTATAGACAAAAACACGTCGCGTTAGGCCTAAACTGTACAACTTTTTAAAGGGGGTTGAGACTGGGAAACACAGCTTTGTACATAACACACGTTGTACGTATCCACATGTATACACTCGTCAAATGACGATGAATTTTTGTAAAACACCCACCACTCGTTTTTATCCTTCCACACGTTTCGATTGCTTTTCTCTTTCCCACTTTGAGCACTTTTCTTATTCTTTTGGCTTTTCACTTTTTCACTTCACTGTTGCACTCGCCTCCACCACACACACTCGCGGGGCGCACTGACGCGGCACTCGAAACACACGGCGAAGCGTCGCGTTCTCTCTCGCTCGCTTCGCTACGCGCTCCGTTCCGTGCGCGACCACGGCCGAGTCTCGACTGACTCGAGTAGAGACGGGGCGCGCCGGGCCAGGGCCAGGAGGGGGGGAGGAGAGAGGGGCGCGCGGCGCAAGCGGGCTGCGCTTGCGGGGGGAAAGGGGCGGGAGGTGAGAGGGGAACAACCGTCCAGCAGCGAGGCAAGGGCTCTCGCACTCCACTCCGCGCCTGCCTGAACTACATACACACGCCGGAGTCAACGACACGTCAACACTCCTGCGAGCGAATGAATAAGTAACACACCGCAATACTTCTTTCTTGCCCGGCATACACACCACTCTGCGATTTCTTAAGGAAAAAGACAATACAACAGTGCTGCATGGTATTTCTCCACAAGCCCAATCAAGAACAGGGGCACTTCATGAAATTCTACGCGTCTTTTTGCCCGCCACAATCACGATGAAATGATTTACGTTCACAGTGTGAAGTGTGGAGGGGGGGGGGGGGGGGGGGGGAGCGCGCGGAACGACAGAGCAGAGCCCAACGGGGACTCGTGAAAAAGAAATTAACTCGTAACTTTTAACGAACTTACATTCGCGACGACTAACGATATAAACACACACACGAACAGCACCGCGTGGCTCGTGAATTAAAGCGACGAAAAACGCTTCGCCCCGCCTCTTTACGAGGAAGTAAATGACGTGAATTTCAATGGGCAGCCAAGAGGCAATTCTTTTTCTCTATTATACTACAGAAAAGAGTTGAATTTATCATTATCTGAAAACTAGAGGTTCTTAGCCAAAAAAATGGGCGGCAGTCTGAAAGAGCGGACAGCGCCACACAACAAAAATAAAAGTGAAGAAACAAAGCACCTACGAGTAAATTCGTGTTCACACGACAGCGCCAAACGTCCTCCGGAATACAAGGTACGACAAGGTATACCTGGTAGCTGATTAACCTCCTTGGTAGCTATAGACTGTACCGTATGCGACGATATTCGGCTACACATTTAGACTGTCGTGTCTCGCATAGTAGTGTGCGACTCGGCGATCCCAAAATAGGCACCGGCCGGCATTGTAATCGGCTGTTGATGACGACACGGGCATTGATTAAACAATTACAACATGACGCGTAAGCAGAGTACAGAGTACAGAGTAATCACGTACGCTTCAGCGAGGCGCGTACAAGTGCACGTGCGCCCACCGCGTACGGCCGACACACAAACCATTCGCCGTCCGTACGTATGTACTTTTGTACAACTTCTTTCGCCGGCAGCAGCCAGCCACCGCTCGCGTACGTACGCGGGGCAAACAACCGAGCGAGCGAGCGCGCCCCTCATCCCAAAGTCATACATATTCCCACAGTGCAAATAAGGCGGCAGGGGGCACCACGCGGGTCCCCCCCGGCCGGGCCCGGCCCGCACACAGGACATGAAGGACGCCTTGACACTGGTACCCGCCAGCTGAGCACACAGCCTGCTGCGATCAATAATCGAGCGGTGCCGTCGCACGAGCCTTCGTCGCGCGCCGCGAGTACACGACAGCAGAAACACCACGAGGAGGTGAGCTTCGTACACAACACACTTGGTGAAAAGTGAAAAGGGCGTAAGTCCAATGAGACACTGGTACCCGTCAGCTGAGCACACAGCCTGCGATCGAAAATCGAGTGATGCCGTCGGACGGTCGTTTCGTCGCGCGCCGCGAGTACACGACAGCAGAACCACCAAGAGGAGGTGAGCTTCGTAGCCAACACACTGATGAAAAGTGATTCCACCTGTGAACGTTGGGCTTGCGTTAGCTTGTTTCACCGTGGTCTCCATACCAGCTTTCGGGCTGCGGCGGCTGAGTCATCACACAACTAGCAAGAGCCACCCAGCAAATTCCTAAAGGGGGGGGGGGCTGCTTTAGGGGAGATTTGGTGGAGGAGAAGGTACGGGGGGTG
>NW_026267160.1:2195737-2205464 GCF_000697945.3 Frankliniella occidentalis | reverse complement strand
ACGGGGGGTGGGGGAGGGGACGGGGGGTCGAGAAGGCTTAGCTGGGCCCCTTCCTCTGTATCCGCCAGAGTTGACTGCTGATGCTGCATCAAGTCGCCGTGTCTACCGCCTCGCACATGACGTATAGAACTTACGGACAGACACACATACCTCCACAGGTGTTGCGTGCGACAGGGAAAAGTAAAAGGACGTGGGCCAGAAGAAGGGGTGTCGTTGGGGTCGGCAGGGGGAGAAACGGGAGCCGCGGGGCGTCGTGCTGCGTCTCGTCGCAATAAGACTCGCGTGAGCGGGTGCGCCTGCCCGGGGGGCGACGAGCGAGCAGCAGGCGCTCGGCTCGGCCCGGCTCGGTCCCTCCTCCGGCGGCGAAAATGAAAATGACACACTCTCCGCGCGACGAGGCGCCGCGCCGCGCCCTTCCCGTCGACCCTCCAGCCAGCTCCTCCTCCAGGCCGGCCCGGCCCGGCCGCACGCCATCACGGCAGCGGGCATCACCACCAACGAGGTCTAACATCGACAAGAAAAGCAGCGGGGAAAAAATAAAACAACACAAAAGAAACAAGGAAAGGAAAAAAAAAAAAAAAACCTTTCTCCTTCCCATTTGCCTCTTCAACCATCCCCCTCCCTTTCCGCGGTATTCCTCCTCCTCCTCTTCATACCGAATTATATTGCAGACTAATGGATGGATACCGCGAGCCGGATAAGGCCCCGCTTCACCTCCCGGCCCGCCCCCGTGACGAGGCGGGGCGCCGCGCCCTCCCTGCCCCTCACCCCCACCACCGCCGCCACTCATTTCCTCACTCACAGTAATGGACTTGCTCTGCTACGCCCGCGCCTTTCTTCCGCCTGCAAAATTTTTCACCCCCCCACCCCCTCCTCCTTCTCTTTCCCTCTTCAGTGTCCCAGCCTTGGCTATTGGCCCCCCGCGGGCATGGGATTGACCACATGCTTGATACTAGCCCACCACCTACAACACCCCGAGCGGGCGGTGGTGATCTCTTCGCCAGGCAGGTCGACAGGTCGCACACAGGGGGGCGCCGGCCCGCGCCCTGCTGTGCCCACCCCCACCCCCATCCCCGGGGGCGGGCAATGATAGCGGCGTAACCACAAGCCACACACACACCACCGGCGCCAACCCTGCGGCGGTTCAGTGCTCTCCAGCCGGCCCCCCTGCTTGCTGAAGCCAGTCGCGTTTGCGCGCTCAACAGATGCGGCGCACGGCGGCCGGCCAGCCACAGGACGAACGTGAAAAATAACAATAACAAAATACAATTACCAAACATAACATGAGAAGTAAACTGAGCCGCTGAGCAAAAATTAACATGTGGGGGGAAGCGAAAGCGAAGGGGTTGCGCAGTAAATAAATATCCAGTAGCGCCCCCGGGGGAGCCAGCCAGCCTCAGGCTGGAGCTCGGCGCTCCCAGGAGCTGCTGCTGCTCCTCTCCTCTATTAGTCGCACAATTACCGGGGGGAGCACGTCGCCTCCATCATCACGACGTGGCCGGCCGCGCTTTCTACCGCCGCCACCGCCACCACCACCACCGCGGCTCCGCGGCCCGATTCTGCCACCGCGGCGCGACACGCCACGCCACTCGAGTTACCTGTTCGCGCACAGCAAACGACACAACATCGCTGCTGCTGCTGGAAAGTTTTATAGAGAAAACGTCGCCATATTTTCTTTCGTCTGCTTCCTTTACTCGCACGCACCGAAGGTCCGGCACCACCACGGCGACGCGTGCACGCTCGACGCGCCCCGCTCAAGCCCAAACATCGCCCTGAAGTGCTGAGCGTCGCGGCGCCCGCGGTGTAGAACTTCGCTTTGACCAGCCCAGCCAGCCCCGGGGGGCGACACGTACAATGCGCCACTGCACATAGTGAATGACTCACACTTGTGGAGAATACTTCCAAAGAATGGCTGTCAATTTTGAAAGACTCAGGTGTGCGAATGGCATTTCACACATCTACAAGTGGGCGACATTCACCCTCTTCGGTTTCTAGTGTACGAACGCGGCACGGTAATGTACTTTTCACCCCCCCCCCTCACCCTAAAAAAATCTCTGATGACAGTAAAATTGTCATTCACACTCTGTAGCCAAATCACACGGCACGTTCACTCACTCGGCTAACTGCGACACTTGCCTTGGCCAGTCACCACCACTGCCCGAGGAGAACATTGCGCCGATCTCTTACCTGAAACAGAAGAGAAAAGAAACAGGTTAGCAAAGCAGTACAGTACAGCGCGGCGCGCGAGCGCCATACTATATCGTCCAGAAGAGCGCCGTGGACCGGCGAGGGCTGGCCGACCCGCCCGACGGGCGTGCGGGAGGGTTGCCTACCCGGGCGGCCCGTAAGGCGCCCGTGCCCGAGGCCCGAGGCTGACCGCCCGTGCCGGGCCGGGCCGGCCGACCAGCCTCCCGATTGCGTCCGCGAAGCCGTACGAGCGGGCGCGGGGAGGGCGCGACCCCTTCCGACACCACTTCACCAACCACCACCACCACCACCACCATGACAGCCGTGTCGGCCGACACGAGCCACGCCGCGCCACGACTCGCGCTCGGCGAGATCGAATTGCACCGCAACGCGCACGGCGAAGCACTACTACTCCAGTTTATTGTTTCAGCTGTCTCTAAAAGCCCCTCGTTGTTTTGTCGTCGTGCACGCCCGCCGAACTCGCGCCGCGCCTACAATCCATCCATATAGTCTCTCCTTATCTCTCCTCTATCGCCGAGGCCAGCCCCCACCACAACTACCCCAGGGGCGCCTGACCAGGGCGGGGCAATGCAGACCCTCCCCCGCCCGCCCACACCGCTACTGCTGTCTGCGCCCCCCTTTCACCTCGATTGGCACCGCGGCGCAAGATAACTTGATTCACCCCGCGTCAAAGAGGCCCAACCCGCGCCTCGCACCGCCCGCTTACAAAATATATTCCTTCATCACCTGGCATTACAGACCGCAGCACCGCCGCCTTCGCCGCTAGAATCACCGCGCCGCCTTCACCGCCATCACGACCCTCGGCGCCAAACGGTTCGAAACAACCTCCAGCCCAGCGCAAACGGCAACGAACGAATCAGTACGAGTGGAAATAAGAAACTGAACGTAATCCAAGCTACAAACCCACTCGTTTTCTCGACAATAGCAACAACTTGAATAATTATTTTCAAAATAATCATGCAGTTACCTTGATTCGGAACCAGGCCAGCGCGCGAGAATATAAGGTTTGCCGAGCTCGGAACGCCGCAGCACCACCACACCGGACTATGGGCAGGGGAGGGTGGGAAGCCAATCGCGTCAACACAATATTGCATCATCCAGACCACTCCAGCGCAGGCTAGTCGCGGCCGCCTCCCCCCAATAATAGACGCGCAGAGTGCGCAGTTTAGCATGTTTGCACACGCACACACACAGCAGGCCGACCCGTCGAGCCACCACCACCCCTAACCAGGCCGCCGAGCGCCGCCGCGGCCTACAGTCGCGCAAAACACTTTCCAGAGCATGAATGTTGAATGTCCAAAGAGAGGGGTTGGTTTGCTTGCTGAACCTCGGCGACGCGGCTGTCGAGCAACAGAGCCGCACACAGATGGCGACTCGGCGGTGCAAAGCTAAATAGAGCGCCGCAAGGGAAGGCCTCCCTCCGCCCATAGCAATGGCCTAGTTAGTTATAGACCTTCAGCCCCGAGAAGGGGTGCGGCGCGGCTAGTGTGGGGAGGGTCGCTGGTGTGGCGGAGGGGGTAGCAGCAGCACCTCAGGGTGGTGGTGGTGGTGGTGTAGTGGGTGCGGCTGGTTTCAACCGGTTTCACCGCCAACAACAACCAAACTCGCGATGCGAAGATGGACGGACGCGCAGGTTGACGGCCGGCTGGCTGGCAGCGGGGAGGTCGGCGGCCGCGGGCACCCCGCCCTGATATTGAAGGACATCACACAACCACCCCCTCCTGGACGCCGCAGAGGGGGCCGCCCCGCCCAGGCCGCCCGCCCGCGGGGCGCCGCAAGCGAGCGCGCGAGGCGAGGCCGCCGCGCGACGCAGCAAACGCCCTTGATGACGCGCTATAAAATTTGATCTCCTGGCGACCGTCGCCCCTACCCTTCCCCCCAACCCCCTCAAACCCCACGGGCGCTATGGACAAAGCACACCCCCACTACTCTTCCCCCTGCCTGCACCTTCCTCCTTCCCCCTTTAAACCATCCCCTTTGGCGCCCACCCCTCGTCTGATAGCCGGTCTAGGGTGGTGAGGGGGATGGAGGCGGCGCATCGCATGTGAGCGAGCCATCGGTCAGTGCCGAGACCCTCCCCCTCCCATCCCCCTGCGGGACTCTCGCTCTCAGGAAGCCACGTTCGTGATTACCCCGCGCCCCGGATCCCTCCTCCAATCCCGTCCTAGCAATAGGCTACAAACCCCCTCCCCACCTTGGTAGGCCAGAGAGGGAGAGAGAGAGGGAGCACCAGGGGAAAATTAGAGGAGGGACTTTTCGATGACAATGCGCTTAAGAAGAAGTAAGTTTCATCAAAGCTAAAGAATAAGCGGGGCAGAGTGATGGAAAATTTCTGATACCAAATTCCCTATAAAGCACACACACGCGCGTTAATGGGAGCAAGAGCAGGGCAGGCACACCATAAAAAGGAAGGGCAGCGGCAAGGGCAGGAAAGGGGTGAAAAGGGTTTACGGGAAGGAGATGTGGTAGGAGGAAAGGGCACAGCGCGCCACGGAACGGACGGCCAGCGCGCCGTCCTCCTCGGTACTCCCCAGGGAGGAGAGAGGACACAGACGACCGCCCGGAGCGTGGCGAGGCTGTGCACCCAACCGGGCGGGCGCGTGGATCATCCCCTTCAGCCCCACCACGGACCCGACCCTCCCGCCGAGCAGACGGTCCCAGTCGCGCCGCAACCCCAACAGCAGAGCTCCGGGTCCGGGGGGTGTTACGAGACGAGAAGTCATACGTGGACTCGAGAGGAAGGGGGGGGGGGGTAGTGTGTGTGGTCCGAGACTCAGACCAGACCGCACGCCCGGCCGCAGAAGGCGGCCACAACGGGGCACCGCACGCACACAAGCCCCGCCGGCGAGGCGCGCCGGCGACACCCCAACGCGGTTCCGTTCCAGGGACAATAACGCACACCATTTCAAAACTTGCGGTTTCCAGTTACAGACAACGGCTACGGCGGCGGCGGCAGGGAGAAGAGGGGGAAGGGACTCGGCGCGAAAACGCTGACGAATTGTTTCGACGCAGCGCACGCCGCCGCCGCCGTCGTCGCCCTCCTCCTCCAGCTCGCCGGCCCGCCGCGTGCAGCGGCAAGCGAAATGGAGAAAAGGGCGAGAAAAGCGTCGCCGTCCACAGCCGGTCAGAAACAGACGGAGACAAAAGAAAACGGAAAAGAATAGAGCAAGGGCAAAGTCAGCAGCAGGCAGGCTTGTCGTCGGTAAGGCTCCGCGCGCACGTGGCCGGTGGCAGCGCCGAGCTGCAGTTAGGCCCCTTTAGATGAGTCGCGCAAATAATTTTAGACTGCGCGCCCCTCTGTCCGCCCGCCCGTCCGTCATGGTGCGTCCCGTTAGCACCTGGTCGCAGCCAGCATGGGGGTTCCGCCCTATCGCAGGGGGTCGATCTCTCCTCGGCCGACGGCTGGCACAGCAGCGACGGGACACTAGGAGGAAGCAAAAAGCTTTAAAAATATACCCCTTACGTGCGTCCCCGACCCGCAAAATCAAACAGAAGGACGCGCGAGCAGAAGCAAAATTATGAACAGCAGGACAACAATGGTATAAAAAAAATTACCAAGATGCAGTGAGAGAGGAAGAGAGTGGCACATTGCAAGTGCGGGTGTGTAAGGTAAAAACTTATAAACCACAAATTTCCTGAGGAGAAAAAACAAAACAAAAATAGTTTCAGAAGACTTTAGAAAAGTGTGTCATTTACTTTTCTACCAGCTGTCTTAAAAAATAATATATGGCAATGTCTAATTTTTAGGTGGGATATTTAAAGTTGTGCAATTTCTTCCCATTGCAGCAAAGCACGTATCGGCACCTGGTGGGCAGGGCACGCCGAAACGCGAGCAGGCGCCAGGCAGAAAGGCAGGCTATTCCTGCCGAGGAGACGGCGGCGCGCGCCGGCCGTCATACAGCGCACCGCGAGTGACAGACAGGCGCTGAGAGAGAGAGAGAGGAAGGGTGAGTGGGGCGCAGGTAGCCTCGGGAGGGCGGAGGAAGGAGACACACTCGGCCTCTTTGAGCACCAGCCAAACGCCCCACCGAGCCCCTGCTCCTCCCCCCGCCCCGCTACCTTCGGCCCAATAAAAACACAAGGGGGCTGCTGCTGCTGCCGTCGCCCGCGGCCCACGAGCACCGAGAGCAGCACTTCCCCCCTTCCCCCTCCAACCCAAACCACGGCGCCCCGCGAGGACAGGTAAGTATTGGAAAAGGAGGGCGTAAAACGGCGGCGCAAGAAGAAGACCCACCGTGCCCGCATTCAGACGGCCTTTTCGGGGCGCTCTTCTGGTCGGGGCGGAGAACCTTTTGTCTCCGCGCACGGCTTTTGGCCAGGCAATAAGAAGGTCCGCCAGCAGCAGCCGCCTGGCCTCGCTGCAGCCCCGTCCTGTCGCCTAGAGCCTCTTTTCTTCTCTCTTGCCCCTCCGCATCATATGCGCCGACCGACCCGACCAAAAGCCAGCAGCAGCCGTATTCATCCAAAGTCCCACGAACGTCATCGTCGCCGCCGTCGTCGTCGTCTTGCACTGCACCATAGCCTTCATGGGCCTTTCTCATTCAGCAGAAAACAAACACTACCCCAACCACCATAACCGCCGTCGCACCGCGGCAAATATGAACAGGGATTTTGCACATGGCGAGCGAGAGCAGCAGCGCTAGCAAATCTCGTTAACAACGTTTCTGAACGGTAGCAAACTTAGTTACCGACACCCTCGTGCGTGGCAGCAACCCGTCGGCTCCCAGGCTCCCACATGGTCGCCCTAATCGCATGTAGTGCATCACCTATACCCCTCCTTGACGTCCTCCACTCCCGCCTCATCTCGCCCAGCTAAACGCGAGAAAGCAATATTGCGAGTTGGGACCATTACAGGCCGATAGATAGCAAGTAGTGCGGCGTACAACTACAACAACACCACCACCACACCGGTGGCAGGGACTCACTGGCCAGGGCGTCACAAAAAGACTTTGACCGTGCCGTGTTCTGTCGCCCTCACGGCCCTCGCGGGGCTGGGCAGGAGGACATCGCGTGCCGCGGGCGGGAGGGCCGCGACGTGCACCACGCGTTATCTGGCGGCCGCCAAGCCCCGCCAAGGCCCGCCACGCCCCACAGAGGAGCAGGGGCAGGACAGAGGGGCGAGGAGAACGAAGGACGAGGAGGAGGACAAGAAGGAGGACGAGGACAAGAAGGAGGACGATGAGGACAAGAAGGAGGACGATGAGGACAAGAAGGGGGACGGGGGAGAGGAGGGCGAGGACGAGGAGGACGAGGGCGAGGACGAGGACGAGGGCGAGGAGGAAAGCGAGGACGAGGAGGACGAGGGCGAGGAGGAAAGCGAGGACGAGGAGGACGGGGACGAGGAGAAGGACGACGAAGAAGAGGGCGCAGGACGAGGGGGACGGGGAAAAGAACTAGGCTGCGCCATACGTAAACGAGGAACTCAGAAGACGGCAAGAGGAAGGAGGAATAAGGTGACAGAAGACACACAAAGCCAACGCAGCCGATCATCAAAGCGAGGATACAACAGTCCCCTTCCCGTCCGTGCTGTCTGAGTGTGTGCGCACGTGTGTGTGTGTGTGTGTGTGTGTGTGTGTGTGTGTGTGTGTGTGTGTGTGTGTGTGCACGAGAGCCGCACGCTTCGTTAGCACCGCGCAGCCAGGGCCCGCCACATCGAATCATCATATTTACGCGGAAAAGGCTTCGCGAGCGTCTGGCTGAGTGGGCACACTCGCGAGCAAGGCCTTTAGGGACGCGCCCCTCCGTGCAGTCGGGAGCAGCGTGGGGCGTCCACCAGGCCAGACCTCGGCCAGGCCGCGAAGAGGAAGGTGCCACGCCCCATGCCAGCCAGTAGCCCCCCCGCGCGTACGGCGGCAGGGCGCGCGCTCGTGCCGGACTGGGCGGGTCGGCATCGCAGGCCATCACCAGGGCATCGCACATCGAGATACGGGCGCCAGTCACGCGAGGGCAGCGGGGCGCTTGGCCTGTGCGCGCCCCGCCCCGCCCCATGGGGTAAGGGGAGGTGGAGGGATGATGCCCCACCCGGGGTGGGTGGGTGGTGTTCCTCAACGACTTCTCAACCCCGCCGCCGCGCCGTCCTGCTCCTGGCGAAGCCTCGGCCCACCACCAGCAGGGGCTCTAATTAAAACGCGGCCCGAGACTGACGCAGCAGTATAGCGCTTCCGAACCGAGCAGTGTGGTGGTCGGTCGGTCGGTCTGGTCAGCGAGGGGGCCGACCAAAAACCCCTGAGGAGAGCGGTGAGGGGCGGCCGAGGCGGCGGAGACGACACGACACCCGAGACCAGCAGCGGGCCGGGCAGGACGACAGACGAGCGCGGCCCCGGCCCCGCCCTGGCCCCAGTCGGACTCATAAAGACGCTGCCATTCTTTTGCAAACCGCAGGTCAGCTCAGCCAGAGCGAGCGAGCGAGCGGACATGCATGCACGCCGCCCGTAAAAACGCAACACACGAAGGTCGCGGCGCGGCGTGGCGGAGCGTGGCGGAGCGTGGCGGGGTGCGGTGGGCAGAACAGTGCAACAAACCCGGGGGCCGTCGGGAGCCTCACCACCACCATCACCCCGCTCCACTCCGCCCCAAAGCGGGTGCCAAAGAGTCACGGGCAATTACACGGACCGACACACGCAGCGAACGACCCCGCTGCTGCTGCTGCTGCTGCTGCTGCTTCCCTACGCCGCGACCACCACCACCACAACAACGTCGCCGTCCTGGTGGTGGTGGCCGGCGGCGGACCTCGACAACGTCCAAAGCAGCCCGTAAAATAAAACTACCCCCCACAAAAGCAGGCATTCAAGAATCATTATTATTTTAAATTGTATTTTGCGGCAGTAATAAACCGCTGGATTCCACGCGGTCGGGTTTGGTGGCCGACGAAACAAGCAAAGAGGGGCGCTGAAGTGGCTCGACTGGGCCACGCCCAACTAACCTGACAGCCCTGAGAGATAAGAGACGCGCGGGGGAGCTCGCGAAATTGTAAAGGCCACCGCCACCGGGAGGGACGGGACGGGACGGCGGACAGGGGCGCCTCAGCTCACCTGCCCCCCCGGCTTGCCAACTTACTTCCGCGACGCCCTGTCCGTTCCGTCCGCCGTCCCGCGCGCCGCCTTTCCGTTTCCGGAGGGAGCGAGCGAGCGAGGAAGGGGATGCGCTGCTGCGCACCACCTGAAACACAAGGAGCGCGACCACGCCCCTCCTGAGCACCCCGCCAACGCCCCGCCGCGCCACGCCACGCCACGCCCCGCCACGCCCCCACGGCAAACACGGCGTCGTCGCAACGCATCAATCAGCGGGAGCGCCGTAATGGATTCCGATTGATACGTACACCGCAAACAATGAGTCGGGGGGAAAAGACAGACAAATTAAAAGAACGCGCCAGCCGCCGCCACGGCATCACGAGGGCGTTAACTGGGAATTACGTGGATCCGTTGGAGTGGAAGAGAGGGGCTGCGAATGTCATTTCTGCTCGCTTCAAGAGAGAAAAGAGCCCAGAGAGACAGTAGGGAGAGGGGGAGGGGGTGGGGGG
>NW_026267160.1:2194482-2195687 GCF_000697945.3 Frankliniella occidentalis | reverse complement strand
GAGA
Organism: Frankliniella occidentalis; assembly: GCF_000697945.3. Lineage (NCBI taxonomy): Eukaryota > Metazoa > Arthropoda > Insecta > Thysanoptera > Thripidae > Frankliniella > Frankliniella occidentalis. The sequence continues at coordinate 2,195,683 of NW_026267160.1, read as the reverse complement.
CCACGACGCCGTCGTCGAGACCAGGACGCCGTCGTCGAGACCAGGACGCCGTCGTAGTGGACGCCGTCGAGGTGGACGCCGTCGTGGGATGCCCCTCCTTTTCGTCAGCTTGGCGGACCTCCCAACCCGCGGCCGCGGCCCGGCGGCGGCACGTGGCCCCCCTCCGCGAAGGGTAGGGGGCCCCGCGGCCCCGCCACGCCTCGCTACGCCCCGCCACTCCGCGGACACGGCTGCTGCCGCTGCGGTGGCTGCGTAGTGAGTATAGTGGCGCGCTAGTGGCGACCGCCAGCCAAGCCTCGCGGTGCGACGACATCCCGCGTAGTTCAAGTTCAAGTCCGTCCGCATGCACGCCAAGGTCCCGCGCTAAGGCTGGGCGGCCGCCGGGGTGCTTCACACTACCCAAACCACTTGAGACCGACTCGTCCACACCGCCGTCGATCGTCGCACTTTGATTGGCCGATCATTCAAACACGGCCCTTCTAAACGCGCGTCGCTTCGCCACGCTCTCCGGGCGTGCGAGAGAGAAAGAGTAAACCTCAGGTCGTCACTCTCGCTCGCACTCACAGGCGGGGGCTCCAGTTCCAACGAGGAGGCGGCGGCGACGGTGACCAGGCGCATTCCGACCGGCGGGGCATACGTCCGTCGTAGAGGTCTTTACAATAAACGCGTCTCGAAGAGTGCGCGCCGGGGAGGGAAAACAATCTCGTAACGATATAACGGGAATCTCGAGAAAGGATGAAAGATTAAACGGCAGAAACATAATGATGCAGGGAAAAGGAAATAATGTAGAGACGCGAGGAGAAAAAAATAGGGAGCCAGGCTTGTTGCTACCTACTTGAATGAGGGATTTATTCACCGCGCGAATGTGGACCTGCACGGACGGGCCGCCGCGGTCGGCCGGCCTGCGCGGAATCTCCCTCCCCCCCCCCCCCTCCAAATCTGGTGCCGTCATCTCCAATCCCGTCCATCTGCTCCGAGTCCGAGTGCGCCGACCTCCACTTACTTCACTCTCGGAGAGGCGTTTCCCTTCATTATTCCCTCTCTGTACGGTTGAATTTTGCAGGAAATTTGTGAGCACCCCGCAGCGCTGGGGGGGGGGGTGAAGTGGAGAGAAGTGTCCTACCGCCCCTTTGCCACATAGGGGGTGATGGAGGAGGGGTGGGTGCGGGCGAGTGGGTGCGGGCGAGAAGGCAGAAAGGGT
>NW_026267160.1:2190309-2194432 GCF_000697945.3 Frankliniella occidentalis | reverse complement strand
GAAGCCCCGCCCGCGCGCCCCGCCCTTATGCACATGTGCACGTCAGCAGCACGCGGCACGCACGCGCGCGCCCACACACTGCTGCAATGCTGCGCGAAAAAAGCTGCAAGGGACTAGGCGTGTCTTGTCGCTGCTCAGGTGAGGTGCGGGGGGCGGGCGGTGCGGAGGGCAAGAGGTGAGGGTGTGCAGCGCGGAGAGGAGAGGGGAGCCTAGCAGCGCAGCACCAACCCGGCCGGGGGCGATGACACGGGGGTGGCGGTCACTGGCGCGGGCGGGAGAAGGTAGGTGGGGGTAGCAAGGGGGTCGAGGGCCCCGCGGGCGCGCGGTAGGGGAGAGAGGGAGACTGCGGAGCGCGGAGGGGAGCGCGCTAAAGGGCATCGCGCGGGGGGTGAAGCGTGGGCGGTCGGCGGCGTGGGGGAGAGCAGCCAGAAGGACAACCAACCCCGACCGACACAGCAGCGCGGAGATGACCGCATCAATACGTAAAAGCCGATGAGGGCGCGTTAGTATAAAACACACGGTCGCCACTGGCACGGCCGGCGAGGCGGTAAAGGTCACCTTAGCGCCGCCGCACTGTGAGAGAGACCCACCGCGACTACGCACACGGGCAAGTTGGACAGCCCGCTTGTGTGCGACTCGGCTCGCGGTGGTGGTGTACCCGCATCCAATGAACGTAGGGAGAAAACAGCCGCAACCGACAGCCACGTAGTTGGAGGGGCACAAACTTCGTGTCCCTTTCCCCCGTACCACCGGTCGCCCCCCGCCCTCCCTCTCTCGTCCTTTCTCCCTCCCACTCGCACTCTGTGTGCGACGTGTCGGGCACGGCGCCCCCGCTGGTGGTGGGGAGAGGGGCGCCTGGCGCCACGCTGGCGGGCGGCGCCGCGACGCTCGGCGTCGACGTCTTACTCGACGCCGTCATCCCGACCGAGCGAGCGGGCGTGGTGGTAGTTGTGGTGGTGGGGGAGGACTGTGAGCCGTAAAAGACCTTACCGAACGACCATCAAGCGTCCAAGCGGGGCGGGGCTGCGGGGCTGGGGGCGGGGGCTAAACGGGGCACTGGAGCGAGGCTGGCCGAGCGAGCAGGGGAGCGAGACGCACGGGCGGACACACCCCTGTGGTGGCGCCCTGCCCACATGGTCCGGCCCCGGGCTCGAATCAATCTCCCAGCAACTTGCCGACACCCAATCGACACCCTGGCCGACAAGCCAGAGAGGGGCGGGCGGAGGGGGGATGGTGCGGGCAGTCACAGAGGGGATGCGGCAAAACACCCCCGCCCTTCCCCCTCCCCGCCCGCACAGGGCCCTCTTTCCTCTTTCCTCGCTCGGCAAGCGAGAAGGAAGAAAACTGCCCCGGTCACCACACTAGGGGAGGTGGGGTGGGTACGAGGGGGCAGGGACAGGGGTGTATTTACGACAAGGCATTCAGTTCATGACGCTGCACCCACCACCCCTCACGCCACGCTCACGCCCCGCCCCGCCCTCGCTCCGCGAAGGGGTGCCGTCTCCGTTCAGGGGGGTGGGATGGGAATGTTGCCCCCTTCCTCCACCCTCCCGCATCACACCGCCATCAATCCGAAGTGGCGAAGAAGAAAAAAAGAACCTGGCCTAACGTAAGAGACCCTTAATTAAATTATCACACTGCGTGACAAGAATTTCAATCATTTTCCAACGCTGTCGACCCCGAATCCGCTTCAAAAGGCCGGTGAAGGGGGAATTTCACAGAGTGGGACGGAAAAGCGAAAAAAAAATGCGCCCCGTGCTCCCCTCTGTACTTGCCCCATTCACCTGCCCCCGCAGCGCCACGGGCTGAGATTCAAAAGCCCGCGCCCATTACGTCCGTATTACGTGAGCACCCGCTGCTAGCAGCTCGCGCTCCCCATTTTCCCCCGCATCCCTCCAACTACACTTAAAATGGCAAAGGGGTTGATGGGGCGCACACTGCATAGACCTCTGGAGGCAGCAGGCGAGGCGAGCGCCGACACGCGTTGCGCAACACCGAAAGAAAGGTCCGACAACCACGTCCGCCCGCACCACCCCAGCGAGAGGGTCCCCCGGCTGCCAGCCGCGGCCACTTGTGTAACTGGGGTATAGGGGGTGGTGGTGGTGGTGGTGGTGGACCCGCCTTCCTGTACCGCGGACCACCCCCGCGCCCTAAACGGGACGGGGCACCGACCCCGCGTGCGCCGAGCACTGTAAAGGTTATTACACTGGAAGTACCAGGGGACCAGGGGCCTCCTGCAGGTGGGCGACCAGGTCGCCACAACCTCCTCGTCAGCACTCAGCAGCACCATATGGCTGGCACACGTTGTGGTTCGTCGGGTAACTCCGCATCCATAGCGGACCAGCAGGTGTGTCCAGGAATCTGACCAAAAGTCGTCGCCCACCTGCAGACCGCCCTGGATTTGAAGCAGTGTGGGTACAAAGAGAACAGCCACAGCCACGGGCCACGACGCGATCATCATCCTCACCTCACGCCGCCGTCGCGACATCCGCGCCCCGCCCGCAGCCGCAGCATACCAAGAGGGCGCTCCGCAGTAGCGCAGCAGCGCGCCACCACCAGCCAATGGGACTTCCGCCGTCGGGGCGAGGCACGGCGGGGCGGGGCGCTCACAAACCCTTTGCCCCCTCTCTGCTACGCCGTGGCTTCCGACTGCGATGCGAGCTCACAAAAAGCAAAAGCAAACTCGCCTGCGCGCTCGCCGGGCACGGCCCGCGCGGCCGCAGAGGCCGCAACGGGAGGCACGCCACCACACCACCAACGGCCCGGGTCCAATATCAACGCGTCTGCTTTCCCACCACCTTCGCGTCGTCGTCGTCGTCGTCCCCGCCACCATACCAGCGCGCGGCTCGCACAGCAGGGCGACGTCAACAACAACAACAGCAGCGGCAGTGCCGGCACGCCACCAATACTACCGCCACAGATACTGCAGAGCTCGTAAAAAAATTGGTAAAAAACAACTAACGAAAAGAAAAAACTCGCGCGCAATGTTGCGCGATTCGCGAGGCGCGCGGCCGCGCCGCCGGCGCATCGGTGCTATGTACAGTCAGTCATATTTGTAAACAAACGAGATTACTCGCGCGCTGGCGACACTGCTGCGGCGGCCGGCCGGCGGCGTGCGACCCTGACCACCACCGCCGCGGCCCGCACCCGGTCGCGAGGGAGTGGGAGAGAGAGCGCGCACACGCCCCACGGCGGCCCCCGTCCTTACCTGCGGCAGACAGAGAAAACGACACGCCGTTAGCGGGGGAGAACCAGGCCAATCGAACACGGTGTTCACACACACTCACTCACACACAAGCAAGCAGCGCGCGACAGCCCGCCGAGCCGCGAGCGCCGCACGGCGCGGTGGTGGTCGAAGGGCTTAGAGGCGAGCGACCAGAGCGATAAGGATCTCGGCCCTTTTACCTCTCTCTCTTTCGACCCTTCAAGGCCGGCCGGCCGGCCGCGTCGCCACGCACCGCCGCCTTCCGTCTGCTGATCCACGCCGCCCGCCGAATCTGAATTTGAATTCCGATCCCCGAAAGATGACGCAAGGCTCAATCACCAGGGGAGGGGGGTGGATGTATCAAACAGACGCCAGGGATACAGACCAGCCCCCCCGGCCAACATGGCGAGCGAAACCGAATTCCAGGCGGCCTCCCTGCGGACCGCTCCGGCCAGGGCTGCCCTGCCCTGCGGCGCAAAGGCCGGCAGGCGACATGCTCCCCCCGCGCGCGGTCAGGACACACCGACCGACCGGGGGGAAAGGATGAGGAAGGACGTGCGGGCCCCTCTCCGCCTTCCTCGGCGTCGCGTAGCAACAGCCGCCGCGCGGGTGGACTCGCGTCCGTCGTCCGTCCGGCCTGCCTGTGGTCGACCCAGGGCTGGTTCAGTTCGCACGGAGAGACCTGGGCGGGGCGGGGCGGGGCGGGGGCTCAACCCCTTCACTATTAACTTGATTACAGCCCCAAGGGAGAGGCCGCCACCACCACCACCGTTGGCCTTCCAAGAGCAAGAGGAGGAGAAGGAGACACCCGACCCCTCAATCCTCCTCAAGGAAATCTGTGCGAGCTGCTCACTTCTTCATCACCGAACAACCCTCGGGCCTCGACCACCCCGCCTCCCCCTTCCGTACATATTCCCC